>NW_027206068.1:77818274-78308274 GCF_024711535.1 Dipodomys merriami
CACTGCTCTTCTCAAACCCACAAGCGCCCATTTCACCTGTGCAACATCCAGGGCCACGGGAGCCCCATGTGGAGTCCGCCCTCCCTCCCGCAGGCCCCTGCTTGCTTTAGTTGGACCCAGGCACCAACCAGATTCTGAGCCAGGCTTCGTCCAAACCACACCCTGCTCCCGAAGATCCGTCTTTGCTGGACCTCATGGGACCCTCGAAAACCTGATTTTTGGGGCTACAGGCACGCAGCCTTGGGCTGGAGAGGCCGGGAGCTGCCACGGCCCCAAGCCTCAGCGGAAAGTGCCACGCGCTGCCTGCGTGCCTGCTTCGTGTTCCTCGCTGGCTCTCAGCCTGGATTCCCGTCCCCGTTTGTGGCTGGCACGCCAGCCTGACCGGGGGAAGCTGGCGAACCCGGACGGGGTGACGCCGTGCTTCAAGCGGCCGTGTAGCTGCAGCCTGGCTGGCGCACGGCACGATGCGTCTGCGCTGTGGAGCAGAGGCGGTGATTTGTTTGGTTGTTTTTTGTATCTTGTTTGTGCACTACTGGGGCTTGAACTCAAAGTCTTCTGATCTTCCTTGTTTTTTCTTCACTCTCGGCGGGCACTCTACCCCTGAGCCTGGAGTTACACCTCCCTTCTGGCTTTTTGGTGGTTAACTGGCGGCTAACTGGAGTCTCACAGAGGTGGTTGGTTTTTTTTTTTGGCCTGGGCTAGCTTTGAACCTTGATCCTTAGAGCTCAAGTTCCCGAGTAGCTAGGATTGCAGATGTAACCGTCGGTGCCGGGGAGTTCGGAGTCTTGGTTGGAGCGCTGACCCTGTTACCTGAGCCTCACCCTGTGTTTGGCATCTCTGTGCGCAGAGGTGGCAGCGGGCAGTACGGCCTCCATGGACAGAGCCAGCCAGCGAGGTCGCTGCTTCTGGCCGAGTGTCGGGGATGCTCCCCCATGGCCCTGCACATTGAGGCTACCTCCTCATGGACCTGGCCAGGGCATGGTCACGGGACTTCTTGGGGTGTCTGCTGCCCAGGCCAGTCTCCAAGTCACCCCACCAGGCTGTACCCCGAGCCCCGTCCACCGGGGCCACCATCAGTTCTGTATTAGCCACTCCTGAGCTGAACCTCACACTCAGAGCACAGTGCTCAGCCCTTCTGGGCCCCAGCTCCCCCCAGCTACGGCCCAGGGGATGGACGTCTGCCTAGCCAACAGATGTGGAAGGAAGATGGCGATTCCGTGCTGTCTGTACCAACCATGGCATACCGAGACCGACAGGCTACACCCTGGCCTCCCTCGGGCCAGGTGAGGCCCTCCACCTCCAGGGCCTTCCCGGGGCACAGCTCTTCTTGGGCCCCTCCGTGGTCCTACTCTCAGAGCTGACCTGAGCCCCGTCAGGAGCAGGGTGTGTGGAGCGAGACTGGTACACTTGGGCCCAAGGCCCTCACTCAGTAGGAAGCCTCAGCCTGGCTCTGGGCCGCCCTGGCTTCAGACACCACCAGGCCTGGCGTGGCGCTGGGTGCGGCTCTGTGTGGCTCCGGGCCACCAGGCCTGGCGTGGCGCTGGGTGCGGCTCTGTGTGGCTCTGGGCCACCAGGCCTGGTGTGGTGCTGGGCGTGGCTCCGGGCCACCAGGCCTGGTGTGGCGCTGGGCGTGGCTCTGTCCGCTGCATCGCTGCTCCTGCCCCGCAGTCTCAGTGCCTCCACACACAGCACCACGGGCACAGCCGTCCCCCACGACCTCCTGGCTTTGCTCACAGCTTCCCCGAGGCCTGATGACAAGCCTGGTGTTGTCCCCGGTGTCCCTCCGCGCTCTGTGTCCGGGGGCTGGGCTGGCTGTCGCCTGGCCACACCCCCTCGGTGCCCTCGCCTGCCCCGTGGCTGTGGGTTACGGCTCCTGGCGCGTGACCCCAAGGTTGCCTTGGCCTGCCAAATCTGAGGAGCCCGCGAGGCAGGCCCAGCCCGGGGCCATCTGGGCTCCTATTTGGCACGCTGCTCCCTTCCTCTCAGACCCATCTTGGTAGCAGCGGGACAGGCACGGAAGGAGGCCCCTGGGCGTGGACGCTGAGTCTGAGCCACCTGGCTCGAGTGGTGAGGTGCAGGTGGCAGGGCCCGGACACCGGCCCGAGATGAGAGGGGCCGGGTCCAGGCGATGCGGCGCAGGAGAAAGGGGGGAGCGGGCCGGGCCCAGGCGTGGGTGTGATCCTGTGGGGCCCGGGCGTGGGTGCGATCCTGTGGGGCGTGGGCGTGGGTGTGATCCTGTGGGGTGTAGGCGTGGGTGCGATCCTGTGGGGTGCGGGAGTGGATGCGATCCTGTGGGGTGTGGGCACGGGCGTGGGTGCGATCCTGTGGGGCGCGGGCATGGATGCGATCCTGTGGGGCGTAGGCACGGGCGTGGGTGCGATCCTGTGGGGTGTGGGCACAGGCGTGGGTGTGATCCTGTGGGGTGTGGGCGTGGGTGTGATCCTGTGGGGTGTGGGCGTGGGTGTGATCCTGTGGGGTGCAGGCGTGGGTGTGATCCTGTGGGGTGCAGGCGTGGGTGTGATCCTGTGGGGTGCAGGCGTGGGTGTGATCCTGTGGGACCCTGGCGTGGGTGTGATCCTGTGGGGCGTGGGCGTGGGTGTGATCCTGTGGGACCCGGGCGTGGGTGTGATCCTGTGGGGTGCAGGTGTGGGTGTGATCCTGTGGGGCACAGGCGTGGGTGTGATCCTGGACCCCAGTTCCTGGACCTGTGTCCACCTCCTGCTGATCCTGCGCCCTGTTTCCATCCCCTCTCACAAGGGTGACCAGAGGCTGCTGCTAGGACTTGGTCCTGTGTCTCAGGTCCCCTCAGGGAGCGGGTCTTCCCAGGGGCTGGGCCGTGTGCGACTGGGATGGCAGTGGGTTCTGAGAGCAGCCGGGGCGCCTGCGCTCCCTTCCGCTGGCCTCCGTGCCGGCGCCCAGGGGGAGGGCCACACTCCTGGTCAAATGACACGTCCAGGGTCAAAGCCACCTCACACCCAGCGAAGGCGCGGGCTCCGGGCTACCCTCCCTGACCTCCCAGCTGAAGGCAGCTTTAGGAGAGAAGATCATTTAAAATTTCTGCCCCAGGTCACAGAAGATGTTATCAGGGAGTCACGTCGGCGACCTGGGCTCCAGATTTCCAGTCCGGCATTAATTTAAATGTTAATCTGAAATCTTCGCTTAAATCACTGGAGTTTAGAGTTTATTAGAGCAGGCAGCAGGAGAGGGGCCTCCTGCGGGCCCTGGCGGGTCACGCCGCTGCAGGGGCAAGCCCCCCACCCAGCCAGGGCCCCACGCCCCTCCACCCACGCCCCCTCCACCCACGGCCTCCTCTTGCCCTGACTTCCTCTCTCTTTCTCTGTCAGAGGAAGGCTTGGAAACGGGGAAGAGACAGGAGAGATTCCGACGGGCTGGTGGGCACGCAGGCAGCGGAGCACCTCCATACCAGGCAAGCGCACCCCTTCCCCAGCCCAGTGGGCAAACTCACTCCTGGAAGACGGACCGTGTGGTAACAGGCACCCAAGGCTGGTGGGTGCCTGCCACCTCCACCAGGCTGGCACTGAGCACACCTGGCCATCCAAGGCCCAGGCTCGGCCGAGTTTCCCTGTAGTCCAGGCCGGAAGATAGCCCATCTTAAGATCTTCCACCAAACTGCTAAAAATACAGAGCCGGGCCCAGTCCTGATTCTGAGTTGGGATTTTTGTCCTGCAGTGAGGTGCTGTGCTCTCAGATTTCAGGACTGTTCAGCCCTGAGCTAGCCAATGGTAGGACTGCCTGTCCCCTTCTCTGCACCTGCTTGGAGAAGACACTGTTGAATAGGAAGAGGAGACAGATGCAGAGCCACAGAGAGACAGGGAAGACTGTGCAAGCACAGAGGCTCAGAGCAGAAGGACGTCCTGCAGGCCAGGGCTGCCACAGACACCAGAGCCGGAAGCCACGAGCGGGTCGTCTGCCCCTGATGCGCCCGCCCGCGACACCTCTGTGCAGACGTCCAGCCTCCAGATGGAGAATCGGCTGCTGTTGCTGTGAGCCAGGCCCTGTGCTGGGCAGCCGGGCAGACTCCTGAGAGGACCGGGGCCGACGCAGCCAGCGCCGGCCAGCGCTCTCAGAGCACGCAGGCCCGTGCCCCTTCACACCGTAAGGCTGCCACCCTTGGGACATCTACTCACCAGAGCTTTGAAGACAGACTCTGACACCAGTCCCCCTACCTGCAGGAGAATGCGTGAATGCATGCCCTGTGGCAGGATGGTGTGCTCTCTCTCTCCTCTGTCTGTCTGTCTGTCTGTCTCTCTCTCACACACACACACAAACACACACACACACAAACACACACACATACTCACACACACACTCTCACACACACATGACACCTGCATAGCTGACCTTCCTCTTACTGTGGGGTCAAGACTTTCTCTGTCTTCCCACAAAGCTCAGGCATGACCAAGAAGAAACTTGGAGTCATCATTACTGTAGTACTGAGCTCTTCCAGAAGAGAAGAGCCTCCTGTCTCCTCTTCCTATTCAACAGTGTCTTCTCCAAGCAGGTGCAGAGAAGGGGACAGGCAGTCCTACCATTGGCTAGCTCAGGGCTGAACAGTCCTGAAATCTGAGAGCACAGCACCTCACTGCAGGACAAAAATCCCAACTCAGAATCAGGACTGGGCCCGGCTCTGTATTTTTAGCAGTTTGGTGGAAGATCTTAAGATGGGTTATCTTCCGGCCTGGACTACAGGGAAACTCGGCCGAGCCTGGGCCTTGGATGGCCAGGTGTGCTCAGTGCCAGCCTGGTGGAGGTGGCAGGCAGGGTGCTGCCAGGGAGGGGAAGGCCACCCCGAGGGGGCGCGTCTGCTCTGCACACCAGCTGAGGACTAGCAGGGGAGCAGAGGGCCACCTGCCCCCGGGGTGTGGCCGCAGGAGGCCCCACCAGCGGGAGCCCCGGGGCGGCCCTCAGCCCCTCCAGGAGGCCATGCTCTCGTACTCGCGCTGTTTCTTACTCAGTTTTATAGTGCAAGTATTTTCTTGTGTATCATTGGTACCTTAAAAATTGTTACAAAGAACTCCATGAAGCAGACGGACTGTGACGTTTTGTTCTGTGCCAGCACTGGGGCTTGAACTCAAGGCCTCACACTGTCATTTGGCTTTTTTGCTCAAGGCTGGAGCTCTAACACGTGAACCACAGTCCTACTTTTGGCTTTTTGTTGGTTCATGGCGATCAGAGTCTCATGGACTTTTCTACTCTCGCTGGCTTTGAACCACAGTCCTCACATCTCAGCCTCCTGAGTAGCTAGGATGATCGGCATGAGCTGGGTGCCCAGCTTTCCTGCGACTTTCGCTCTTCTATTCCTGATGCTCGTTTGCCTGCGATGCTTAGAAGAGGGCTGCTGGAGGCTCCCAGCTCATCCTCACTCAGGCCCCGGCCGCCTTCCCAAGCGCTGTTCCTGGCTGGCACTCGGTCCATCCGTCAATACGTGGGGAAGTACTTGTCCCCGCTGGGTACTCACAGGGTGCTGGGCATGCTGCCGCGGGGGGACAGCCGCCCTCTCTCAGGAAGGGTCCACGGGCAGATCAGTGATGAGGGCCGTGGCGCTTAGCCACACTTCCGTTAGGAGGCCGTGGCTGTTGTGGAGCTTGGCTGACGGACCCGTGCGCTCCTCACACACACAGCAGAGCCGCGCTGTGGGAGGCGCAGGGCCTGCGTCCGGCCCCCACTGCAGCCCTCCACCAAAGCCCTGCAGCTACAGGAGGAGGAGCGGACGTTTCCTGGAGGGAGGCCACAAGGTCGCAGGCGCGGACACTCAGGACCGGAGCCCCAGCTCCCACCCAGCCCGGCATGCTGCCAGCCGCTCGCCACGAGCAGGCCCACCGGGGAGACTCACGGAGTCCGCCAGCCCCCCAGACACCCGAGCCTCACCGGCACAAGGCAGGTGGACTGGACCCCGTCGAAGAACAGCGAGGTTCCAAAGACAACAACGGGTAAGACCTGAAGGTTGACTCAAACCCTGGGCCGGGAAAGAATGATGGGAGCCAACCTTGCAGAAGTCGCCATAGTGGAAAAGCACAAGGGCATTTGAAGGGCAAGAAAACCCAGGGTGCAGATGAGAGGAGAGGAGGCACGTTCCCCGCGAAGGCTGCAGAGGGGCGAGGCCAGGCCAGCAGCGGCCTCCTGAGCCCAAGTGAAGGAGAGACCCGAGTTTGCACTTCCCTCTCAGGGGGCAGCCCTTGTGCTCGCGAGGTCGCTTGCTGAGCTGCTGCAGGCGTGCATCCTGGGAAGTCACGGATCCAAGAGCTCCTTGGGAAGTGAAACCCACAGGCTCCGTGTGGACCGGATGGGAAGGGCAGCGCAGACGCGGCCGGATGTCTCCCCCGCCAACTCTGCACCACTCTCTTCTTTCCCATTATCGGGGCAATGCCCGTATCCAGCCGCTGGCATCCATATAGGTCAGAGAAACTGGCTGCTGCCCAGTTCCGCTCAAGCTCAGCAATGCGGAGCATTCTGCCAACTGCTGGTTTGGAATGGCGTGCGCCGCACAAAAGGTGATGGAAGTGAGCTGCTGGCGGCCTTCCAGTTCACGGGGACCTGTGAGAACACTCAGCACCTCTGAACTCAGCCCCTGCAGGTGATGGCTGGAAGTGTGGCAGCCATCCTGGCACCATATGGCGGTCAGTCGCCCCTCCGTGCCTGTGTCCTGACCTGCTTCCCTTAGCAGGACCGCAGCCATGTTGGGCCAGGGTCTCCCCCTATTCCTTCCCCTCCCCCCTGAAATTCCTCCCTCCACCCCCTCTCCACCCACAGGCCTCATCTGCTTTAAAGAGGGATTTAGAGAGCTTGTCCACATACATCTGCAAGGGCAGCCAGGGTCTTCACATGAATTGGGGTGGGCAATTAATCCCCTTAATGAATAATAAGGAGGGACGTTTGCTTTCAGAATCAAGAAATCTTTGGGTTGGCAATTGGGTGGCACTCCCTCGGCCCCTGGGTGACCGTGAGGGGCTCAGTACCCCTCAGCCTGGCCTGTTGGGGGTCACTGGTGATTCTAGCCTCCATCCGCAGACTCCCGTACCTGCGGGTGGGGTGAGTCTGCTTGCCTCTCTCTCGGCCCACGGGGGCCGCCGGTGGCCGGGGCTGCCGGTCACGGGCGTGGAGGCTCAGAGGCGAACCTTGGCAGAAGCCAGTTGTGGTCCACCAGCCGGGCAGGAAGGGCCTCGCGTCCTCTGCAGCCCTTGGCCACTTGTCAGCGGAACGAACCCAGGGCTTCACAAGCAAAGCCATGGCTGTCTGGCTCAGTGAGAGCCGAGCACTGGGCAGAGATTCAAGGAGACAGCAGGTGGGGCGGGAGGGGTGCGGAGGAGGCCTGGCCAGCTGGTGCGGACAAAACCGGAGCCCGAGGCGCCTGCAGAGAGCGGCAGACCTCGCATCCCCAGCCCATCACCACGGCAACCGTGTGAGGGAGGGGCTCCCCACTGAGTTTTAACCCAAATTGTATCTTCCGGGTCTAAAACCAGAGGCACTGTGAAAGAGGAAGTCACTTCACAACTTTAGACACCCGGGCAGCGAGGTGAAGACGAGGCTGGATGCAGGACCAGGGCTTCTAGGCACTGCTTAGACCAAGAGGCCCTGGCTGCGCGGGGCAACAGGCCGGCTTCTTCCTCCACCCCTGCGAAGGAGAGGTGGGGCCAGGACTCCGGCGGCAGTGGCGTTTGCTTTGCAGGAACCATGCTAGCTTCCCTAGATTCGACTTGCCTCCAGCCCTGATCAGCTCTGGCGTTCAGGACCTCGGCTTTGTGTTGCGAAGGGCAGAGGCGCTTGCAATCAGAACACACCCTTTGCTCTGGCACAAAAGTGGGCACAGTTACACACACTCACCCTCTCCGGCAACAAGGAAGAGATCACAAGAAAGAGAATCACAGGCGTGGCAAAAAGCAGGACCCTTCCTCAAAAGTAACCGGTGGAAAGGGGGGCTGAAGATAAGGCTCAAGCGGTAGAATACCTGCCTAGCAAGTTCACGGAGAGGGTTGAGGATGGGAGATGCCCAAGGGGCCTTCATGGAGACTACAAACCCAACCGGCCCAAACACACAGCTTCGGCTTCCCTATTCACCTTTACTTTGGGGGGAGACAGCGATGGGTATTTGCCAACTCAAAATTTTTACTCCCACTGGGCACTGTGGCTCATGCCTATAATCCTAGCTACTCGGGAGACTCAGATCTGAGGACTGATTTGAAGCCAGGCGGGGCAGGAAAGTCCCTGGGACTCTTCCACTAACCCCTCAAAAGCGGTGCTGTGGCTCAAAGCAGAAGAGCTCAGAGGTAGAGCCCAGGCCCCACAACCAATAGATAGATAGATAGATAGATAGATAGATAGATAGATAGATAGATACATACATACATACATACATACATACATAGATAAATAAATAAATTTTAATCCCATATCCTAAGCATGATCTTTCTCATCCATGTCATAGTTAATGACATTAAGGAAAGTGTGGAGCCAGGCACCAGTGGCTCAAGTCTGTAATCCTAACTACTCAGGAGGTTATTGTTCAAAGGCAGCCTGGGCAGGAAAGTCCATGAGACTCTTGCTGATGCTCAAGGGGTAGAGCACCAGCCTTGAGGGAAGAAACTCAGAGACAGCACCCAGGCCCTGAGTTCAAGCCACAGAACCAGAACACACACATACACACACAGGCACACACACACACACTCACATGCATACACACGTGCACACACACACGCACACACACATGCACACTCACGTGCATACACACGTGCACACACACACAACACCATATCATATCACACCCACAAAAGCATGGAGACATCCCAACCAGGCTGTTTACCGCAGCTATCCACAGGCCACTCACTGCTGGCCCTGGGTCCTTGTGAGCTGAAAGCAGCCATTACCAGGGTAAAGGCACTCTGGGAACTCCCAGGGGACCCAGAGGGCCTCGTGTGACCACAGCAGCCCTGGCTGCACAGACACTGCTCTGAACATGTCTTCGTGTTCAGTCGCACAAGCACCCTGCCCATTTCATGGATGGGGAAACCCAAGCCGAGAGCAGGCAAGCACCTGCTTCAGCTTGCAAAGCTGGTCTGTTTCCAGAACTCGGGTGCCATTCTCCCAAATGCATTGAGTCGGGCTGTGGACAGGGACAGCGCTGGCTGGTAGAGTGTGCTCCCAAGACCCGCCCCTCGGGAGCTGGCTTTGGTAGACGTGGCCATGGACCATCATTCCCGTGACATCCCTCCCATAGCTGCTTGTATGGGGCCGGCTGTAGCGATGAGGAGACCGCCCAGGTGGGCTTTGCCTTCTGTCTCGAGGGCCGATGCCCTCCGCCATTATCAAGACCCTCTGTTTCATCTGACCTGCCCCAGGGGCTCAGCACCTGCCCTGCCTGGGAAGAAAAGATGTCCCAATAAAGTATTGAGAATGCCACAGCTGGTTCCTACGAAGACCTCACTGGGGGAGAGACCCCTGGCGCGGAGACCATGCAGTGTGTGGTCAGCGAAGCGCACCCACGGACCCCTAAGCAGGTGACTCACGGAGGTGTGAGCCCAGAGAAAGACCAGCTTCCCCCGTGGAAGGAGAATTGCGGGGCGGGGCTGTAGGAGGAGACCACGCCTTCCCCGCCCTCCTGCCCCAGCCGCGAGGCTTTGAGGGCCCAGCTGTCCCCCGTGGGATTCACAGGACAGGCTGGCGCAGGCCCGCTGCCCACGTGGGGACCGCTCAGCCTCCACATCAGCTCCTGCCTGGGCTGCAGAAGTTCAGAGCTCCCCGCCCGCGGCCACACACGTCAGGCAAAAGTTGCATTTCTGGTGGGAAGCCGGAGAGGAAGTGAGCCCCGGAGCACCAAGGCCTCCTCCACAGGCGAGGAGCGGCTGGCCAACCCAGGTCACGCAGCCGAGGGAAGACCCAGGGACAGCAGGACACGGGTAAGCACGGTGGCTCCATGGACTTAGGCCAACATCACCATCACTGAAAACCAAATCAACCAAAGTCACGCCAGGACTGCAGTCTCCCGAGTGCTCTCTTGCCCCTCCGCTCTCACTATGGGAGCACCCCACAGCGGCCACCCCTTCCAGGGCACAAGCCGCCCGAGAGAAGGCCTGGAGCCGACCTCCTGAGCCCACACAGCGCCCCCCCCCAGCCAGCAGACTTGGGGGGAAAGTGCCACCACGGAATTTTGCGGCTGTTTAGGATGCACCACCCCTGTGTGACGCAGCATTAAAGAAGAAAACAAGGGCACCAGGGCACGTGACAGCGAGCACGCGCGAGGGAGGCCTGTAAACAGACCAGAGAGGGAGCTCATCAGACCTGTGACCTCACAGATGTCACGGGCCTCTTGGAAACGTGTCTCGTAAGTCACGCACCCTGGCAGCCGGGCCACACTGACATCAGGCTACAGAGACATCAATGTGGTTTTTACGGCCTCTAAATAAACCAGGGGAAGTTCCACGCGGCCAAGGCCCTGTGCTGCGCTGTCGCCTGGTCCCTTCCACAGACCGCAGCTTGGGCACAGACCCGGGAAGGCACCGCCCTCTCATCACAGGGCTTGGGTGGAATCAGATGACTCCTGGGAGTCCTGAGCGGATGGCTGGTCCCCTTCCCGCGTCTGCCCAGGCCCTGGTGAGCACCGGCACTCCTGGGGGACGGGAACCCAGCGCCTCCAAGACGGGAGCCTAGGACAGAGGCCCTCAGAACCGCCCCATCGTGCAGCCTGCCTGGCGGGTGACGTGAACGTCACCTGTTGCACGCCAAGAAGCGGTGAGGGCCAATATCCGGAGAGGCGGGGACAGGTAAGGCAGCAGATGGCATGAGTCAGGATGCAGTGGGACTCAGAACGGGCAGATGGCCGGTGGGGGCTGTGCTTTCCGCCTGCCATCTGAAGGGGACCCCCACCTTCTCCAAGCCGAGGGTCCACAATGCCCGTGGCATTACCGCACAGACTTCGGGGGAGCACAAAGCTGCGCACCACATGATGGCCCTCTGCCCACCTGGGGAAGCTGGGCACCCAGACGGGAGGGCCTCCCCTCGCCCTCAGACGTCCAGCTGCGGCGGGAGCAGCAGCAGCGCCCTAGCTTGGGGGTCTCACCTCTCCCGAGGACCCTCCGGGTCCGTGGCACCACAGGCTGGTAGGCTGAGCCCGGGCGAGGGAGGGCGTGTGCTCTCTGTGCGGCCCGTGCTCTGGGCCCGGGGCCTCAGGTGGCAACCTCCCCGTGGGAACACAGCATCACCCCGGGGTTGCGTGCACATCCGTGAAGCGGGGGGGGGGGGGGGGGAGGGCAGTGGTAGCGCTTCGCTGAAAATAGCCAGGCTTGCACAGCCTCGTAAGACACCGGAAAGCCCAGGGAAGAAAGAAACAAAGAAACTGACAGCAAATGCCTTCTGAAGGTGGAAACCTTCCGGAAAGAGGTGCTAGAGGCTGGGGGACGAGGCAGGCCCCGGGCACACAGGGAGCTCTAGTTTGGTGCCGCCTCTGTCTGCGGTCCGAGGCCTGGCCAAGGAGGAGGGGCCTGCTGGACTCCCGGGCCTGTGGCCTCTTCCAGGAGGGCAGTAGACAGCAGCAGCCCGGCGTCTCGGTGGCTTGGAGTGGGCCGTACCCCGAGTCGACCAAAGCCACCCTCCCCTGGAGGCCAGCATCCTGAGCGGGCAGAGCTTTCCTGTCGCCTAATTCCGAATGAACTTGTTAAAGCATTTTTAGTGTAATGAAAACATTAGATCAATTCCTAGCAGGGGTGGTTGTCACTAAATCAATAGCTTGCGGGGCCATCTCGCTGAGAGCCGAGCGCCGGGAGGGCTGCCAACGAGGGACACGGTGTCCGCGTCAGTGCTGGGGCGGGAGAGATAGGAATCTGCTCCGTCTGCCAGTCTGGAGCCTCTTGAAAGGACGAAAGGGGCAGGGCCTTTGAAATGTCACCGCACTGCCAGGAAGGACCACAATGGCTGCCGTCCAGCAGGACAGCTCAGGCCTCACAGCCTCTGCAGAGCGGGCCCCTGCCGGGATTCTCACACCGCCTTCCCGTGGGCCTCCCCCAGCCGAGTCACACAGACCAAGAGTTGTGGAGAAGGTGGCAGAAACAAGTCCCGCCAACGTACCACACGTAGCCCACAGTGGGCTGGAGGAGCAGTGCGGGCGGGAGGCAGGAAGGGCCTGGGCTCGGCTGTCGGAGGCCGGGGCTCCTGTGCGGTAGAACGCACCCTCCAGGAGCGCATGGCAGAATCCTCCAAGGACCACACCTGGCAGCTGTCTGGGAGGGGCCCTGTCACTAGAGAAAGGGACTGGCAGGCCGAAGAACACAGCATGCGTTACGAAATCTGCCAGGAAACCAGGTAAAGTATCATCACTACCATCCACATGCAAATACATGCCCATGTGCACACACACACACACACACACACACATGACACACGTAACCCCACAGCATTCATGCTTATGGACTCTGTCTGTCTGTCTGTCTGTCTGTCTCCCCAAGCAGTCTCTGGGTTAGCTGTGGGCAGCAGAGAGTCCAGCTGGCCAAGAGGCAGAGCTCAGCAGGCAGAGTGAGCTGGGGCTTACCAGCCGCTCTAGGCCCCACAGAAACAGGTAGGTGATGGAAAGAAAGCCTGGAGTCCAAGCCAGATCCAGCTGGTGTCAGAATGAGCTGGAAGGGGAAAGGCTTTGGCAGGACAGAATCAAGTAGGTAGAGACGCAGAGGGGTGCACGGAAGAGTCAGCACCCAAGGGAGGCAGGGCTTGCTCGACGAGCATGAAAGAACCAAGTTCTCTATGCGCCTGATAATCATGTTTTGGTTGTGTGTGTGTGTGTGTGTGTGTGTGTGTGTGTGTGTGCACATGCGTGCGTACATGTGCACATATGCCAGTCCTGGGGCTTGAACTTAGGGCCTATGCTCTGTCCCCTGAACTGTTTTGCTCAAAGCTGGCACTCTACCACTTGAACCACAGCTCCATTTTGTACTTTTTGGTGGTTAATAGGAGACAAGACTCTCACAGACTTCCCTGCCCTGGCTGGCTTTGAACCTCAATGCTCAGATCTCAGCCTCCAGGGTAGGCAGGATTACAGGCGTGAGCCACTGATGCCCAGGCCAAAACTCATGTTTTGATAAAAATGCAAAGGAAGAGAGATCTCATGAACACCAGCAAGACCAGCCAACCAGACAGAAGAAAAGTGTGTTTCTGAGCAGAGAGCTGTGCTGTATGACTCGTGATTCACACTGGTTCCAGGGGGGCCGAGGCTCCACATGCCTGCTGGGTACTGGGTCACGGGGTGCTGGATCACAGTGCTCTGGGTCATGGCGGGTCTCAACACAGATTCATAGGCTGTCAAAAGTGGACCCTCTTGGGCTGGGAAGGTGGCTCAGTGGTAGAGTGCTTGCCTTGCATGCATGAGGCCCTGGGTTCCATTCCTCAGCACCACATAAGCAGAAAAAGCCGGAAGTGGCACTGTGGCTCAAGTGGTAGAGCGCTAGCCTTGAGCTGAAGAGCTGAGGGACAGCGGCCAGGCCCAGAGTTCAGGCCCCACGGCCGGCAAAAAAAAAAAAGAGAGAAAAGAAATAACAAATAGTCATTAGTTAAAGGAAATATACTAAATCTTACTCAAATGAAATTCAGTTACTATTGTTACTTAGATTGGCAAAAATTTAAAACACACTGAATCACTTAAGGAAACAAAACCCACCAAGGGAACACCTCCAAGAATTTGTCAGTGAAAATACAAGTTGAAGAATTTTGCACCATGGCAGGCACCGTGGCACATGCCTGCATTCCCAGAGTCCCTCAGGAAGGAAGAGGACATCTTCGACTACACAATAAGACCATTTCATAAAATAATAGTAATAATAATAATAGTTCTATGTGTCATAAAGAAACAAAGAGAGGACCAAAGAAGGAAAGTAACCAGGGCTGGTGAGAACGTGGAGAAGTTAGAACCCTGGTTCTAACGAGGGTGGAAAAAACGGTGGAAGCGGGTTATACAGCAATGTCATCCGTGGCGTGTGTTTTCGGAAGTCTGGAGAGGGGAGAGGAGAGTGGTAGAAGGGGCGAGTGGACTGGAACAGGTTGGAAACCTGTGGAAACATAACAATGAAATCGTCCAAGTATAACTCCTATCTGTCAAGAATAACAAAGCCACAAAAGCCGTTTGCGTGGGAATGTGAAATGGCTCACAGTAGAGAACAGTCCAGTCATTCAAAGAATGACCATAGAATGACCATATGACAGAACCATCCACTCCTGGCTAGAGGAGAGCCGACAGCAGCCTGGGAGAGGAGTCCTTGCGCACGGCGTTGGCGGCCGCGGTACTCTCAGCAGGGGAACGGATGGATGCACCGGCTTTGCCAGGAAGGGATTTCTGACTCGTGCCTCGAACCTCGAGGACATTACGGTAGGTGAAATAAGCCAGGCCAGGAAAGACCGTGCTGTGAGCCTCCGGCAGTGTGGGACACCTGAGCAGGCCGATCTGGAGACGGAGTGGGTGGCAGGGTCGTGGGGGGGGCGGCGAGGGGAGCTGCAGTCCCACAAGAGCTGGCCGTGGGCAGAGGTGGACAGCGGTGGTGACAGCCGTGTGACAACGCCAACGTGGCGAAGCTGTGCCCTTGCTGAGCGCTCAGCCGGCATGCCCTGTGCCCATGCAGGGCAGGCCGGGCCCAGGGACACCGTCGGGAGGGCTGTGGCCGCCTTCCGGTCCACAGGAGTGCACAAGCATGGAGCCCCAGCCAGGGGTGAGGCACAGAGCCCACTGAGGGTCACAGGGGCCTGGGTGGTGACGGCCCCACCCAGGCAGGCCCTCCCGGGGCAGGGACTTCTCCAACGCAGGGCGCCCCTCCTCTGAGGCCTGGGAGCCCGCGCTCTCTCGGCCCCGACCTGCGGGTGTTCCCCGCGTTCTCCTCCCAGCATTACCCACACGCCGCTCTGGCAGGAGCAGGGGTGCGACAGAGAGCGAGGCCGCGGTGCCACCCCTGGGGACCTGCCCTCCACAGGTCAGCAGCCACGGGGGCACGAGGCAAGGCAGAGCCTGGCAGGGGACAGCGGTCAGCGAGGGCCACCAGCACAGGTCCTGCTCCTCAGTCCCTGCCTACCACGCCTGGTGAACGGTGAGCTGAGAGCAGCTTCAGGTCTGGAACCCTCCAGAAGCCACTGGCAGCTACTTGAAGGTCAGCTGTCACGGGGGTGGGTGGATTTGGGCATTGACCCCAACCCTGACCTGGCCGCCAGCTCCTTCCTGTGTCCCCAGCCTCACACCGATCCATTCACTTGCTAGGCATCCATTGGAGGCCCCGAGGCTCCATTTTAAAGGCCCTCAGTGCACAGCCCTGGCAGAGCTTCAGATGATGCGGGCGATGGCAAGCAGAGAACAAACCAAGGAGGTGGAGGACGGCTGGCCCTGCTGAGGGGTCCGGGCCGAGTCGGGGTGCTGGTCTTTCTTGGGGAGGCAGTGGCTCAGGTGGACTTGCTGGAGGAAGGCCCCCACCAAGCACCAGCTGAACCCCAGGCACCGAACTCTGTTCCAGAGGGTCAGAGGTCGGCGGAGCTTGGCGATTCTCTGTGTGGCCCAAGATGGCCGCTGCAGCCGGCCAGCCAGCAGCTCCCTGAGAGCCACGGGGGTCCCACTGGCCCCCGGATCACCTGGTGTGTCGGAGTGAGGTGGGGCGGTGTCACCCAGGTGTCCTGGACCGGGGCCAGGATGGACTTCCTTTGCCAGGAAGAAAATGGGAGCGTGGCTAGGCTGGGGCTGCCCGTGCTGCCGACCACTTACAGCTTCTGTCTCCACTGCACCCAGAGGAGCTCCAACCCCCAATGGCCAATGCTGTGCGCCCACCCCCGGGCAGGGAGCCCTTCAGATTTGCCCCACCAGGGTGGGGAGACAGTGGCTGCCACCGACGCGGCCCGTGGTGGCTGGGGACGGCTCCAGGGCAGCCTCCTCCGCACTCAGGGAGGAGGCTGGGCACTTGCTGGAGGCCATGGGAGGAAAACTCCTATCCACCCTGCAGACCCCAGGCCCCACGTCCATCAGGCTGGGCTGTCACCAATGGCATCTCTGCCTGAGGGGCGCCCAGGGATAGTCTGACCAGGGAGGGGGCTGTTATGTCACCAGCCCCGGCATTGACAGAATGGGAAGCCAAGCCTGAAGCTGCTGCTCTGGCGTCACACACCTTCCCGCTCACGCACCCCGGAGGAGCGGCTGGCCTCTCGGGCCGCCAGGGCCTCTGCCCTCCTGCCTGTCGTGGGTCGAGGCCTCCAACCAGGCGGCTGTGGAGACTGCCACGTATCGGTTGCCACGTGTCGCTCCCTCAGAGCCTGCTCTCTGGTCATCTGGCCAGCGGGCCTCCACCTCCCATCCCCTCCTGAGCCCAGGGCCAGGCTACTGCTAGCGCCAGTCAGAGAGCGGCCTTCAACTTCCCCGGCGGAGCTCAGACAGGAGGCCTGACCCGCCACACTCACAGGCCGAAGGCCATTCCCTGAGACTGCACACCAGGGCAGCCCAGAGGCCGCGGGGGTCCCCTCCCCCTCCCCCTCCCCTCCATCCCCCCCCCAAGCCGCCCAGAGGCCGCGGCCCCCTCCCCTCCCCTCCCCCTCCCCCGCCAAGCCACCACCCCCACAGATCAGGTGCCCTCTCCGGGAGGTTCACCTCTTTCAGGGCCCCAGGGCTGCGGTGCCGCCTCCACCACCGGGAGGCCCGGGGCCGGCCAGCACTGACTACTGGGGAGCATTTCAGTCCAAAGCGAGAACTTACAGGCAGACAGTCTGAGACGCTTCTTTAAACAACCCCCACATTCTTTAAACAGCAACATGCGGTGCTGGGCAGACCTGGGCCTGCTTTTCCCAAGGCTAGACCAGGAGGGGTGAAATGACCCTGGACTTCCAGAGCAGGGCCCACAGGGAGAGCCTTTGAGAGGCGCTATAGGGTGCTGGGTGGGAACTTGCTCTGGGGAGTGGCGGTCAGGGGTGACAGGAAAGGAGGAGGTCCAATGGCCTGTCCCCCTGTGGTCCGGCCTGGGCCTGCAGAAAGCCTGCCCATGCACAGTCCCCCGGTGGGCACTGTCCCCCGCGGGCACTCACCTCCACAGCGCACGTCTGATTGCTGAGGTTGCTCTGAGGCCTGGGTGGGCGCAGGCCACAGCAGCAGGGCCGGCACGGCCAGCAAGGCCAGGGGCAGCCACACGGACTCCATGGCCACGTCCCTCCCAAGTCTCTCCTTGCCCCTCCACAGCAGCAGCAGAGTGCCACTTAATGTCCCCGACCTGCAGCACCCAGGAGACAGCACAGGCCTGGCCCCGCCCAGCCCGCAGGGGCCGCACCTGGGGCCCAGGTGCAGGTGCCCTGGGCTCTCCCTCCCCTCCACCCCAAAGACCTTTCCTTGTCCCCACACCCATTTCAGGGTCTCAACCCTCCCAACCCAGCCCCTACCCCCTCATCCCAGCCACAAAGACTCCAATCCTCAAATCTCAACCTCCCGAGAGCTAGGATTACAAGCGTGAGCCACCGGCAGCCATCAGAATGATGATTATGATTATGATCTGTGTGTGTTGTGGGAGGATATTTTTAATGTAATTTTAGAATGGGCCGGACCTATCTAAATAGTACCCAAACCCTATAAAGCTAGAGAGAGAGAGAGAGAGAGAGAGAGAGAGAGAGAGAGAGAGAGAGAGAGAGAGAGAGAGAGAGAGAGAGAGAGAGAGAGAGATTGTGAAGAGGGGGGGATTTAAAAAAAAAACACAAACAACCAAAACCCAAACTAATAGGCAGAGGAGCCCTGGACTGCGGGGCCGTGCTCTGTGTGGCTGTAGTGCGGCCTGTGTTGTATGTTTGTGCAAACCTATCGGAGCAGAGTGAGCTCTGATGGGCCTGTGGGCTCCGTGACAAGGACGCATTCAGGTGGAGTCATCGGCTGCAGCGCAGGGCCGCTTGCGGGGGCCGGTGGGGGTGTACCTGTTGGGCGAGCGGGCTACATGGGCGTCCAACTCAGTGCCGTTCTGAACCTGCTCGAAAAAGTACAGTATATTAAATACAAAACAAAACCAAATCAAAGCCAACAAGGCGATGGGAAGCGGAGGAAGGATTTGAGTAGAAAGGCGCAAATCCGGCCACAGGGCAGTGGTGATGGTCCTGAGAAGGCAGAGGCTGCAGCTGCGGGGTCGGTCACCTGGCAGCACCCACATAATCATTTGCATTTCAAATCTACTCCTGGGTGATCAGCTGCTTTTCCTTCCAGGAATGTGTCCCACAAGCTTGGTCCTGTGTGGCTGTGGATGGAGGGAGGCGGGGGGGGGGCCTGTGCTGGGAGCTGGCCTCCCTAGGGCTCCGGAGGTTACGGTGGGTGGGATGACAGATCAGGAAGCACCTGTTAGCAGTGATGGACACCAAGGTGCACACAGCACCCCGGGTGGCTGGGAGAAGCGTGGGCTTTGTCCCTGGATGGCCCTCCCTTTGCTCTGGGCACTCAGGGCCCTCGGGGGACTCACAGTGTTCACGCAGGACAGGAACGAGAAGAGAGAGGTGGATTTTACCTGTAGCCATTGGGACCGCTTAAGGAACATTTCCTATTTTAAAGCAAATCCACAAAATCAAATGCAGTCTTCACTCTGGGAGGAACAAATAGTTGAACATGGAAGCCATGGTCCCGGCATGAAACCACTTGTTTTCTAACGTCATCTGAGCGGGCAATGGAGGTTAAGGCTGTTTTGTTCCTATGGTGCCTGGGGCATTGCTGGCTACTTGGCAAGGACAAGGCTCACACGTTGAGTCTGATTTCCCCAGAGGAGGGCAAGGGCAGCTCCGATGCCCCCGTGGGCTTCTGGTTCCTATGTTCCTGCTGGGCTTGGAGGAGCGGCGTGTGAGGAGCCAGCGCACCCAGGGGCCCCGCGTCCAGGCAGTCCCCCTCGCTCCCCTTCCAGCTCTCGGGGAGTTTCCCTCTCTCTGCTCCCCCAACTCTCCTCTGGGCCATTCTGCTGCTTAAGCGAAAAGGGAGAACAGAACCTTTCGTGCCATGGTTGTAAAACACTAGGCCTTGAAAGCCAGGAGGAGCAGGCGAGCACAGTGCGTGCATCCGGGAAGGGGAAAGGGTTTCAGGGAGACTCGCTTTGTCCTCACAGTCCAGTTCACCATCTCTGGTGGCTGGACGTGTGTTAGCCCTCTGAGTCCATCACCTGCTGCAGGTGAGACTCACAAGGTGAGGGGTGCCAAGCCCGGGGCTATGGGGGGGGCAGGCAAGGAATCCAACTCTGGCAGAAACGCCGGCCAATCCTCTTCAAGCCCACCCGCCAGCCAGACCAGCCTGTGGCCCGGCCCGAGACAGGCCTGTGCTTGCCTTCGATGCTGCCAGGGCTTCCGTGGGGACAAAGGGGGTAGCAGGCCCTGGCTCTGTTCCACAGGCGGCTTCCTGGATCAGTGAGCCTACCTGCCTCCCGTCACACACCAACGTGGGGCCGGCCGGGCACCTCAGGGACTCAGTTTCCCCACTGACCAAGTTTTAAGTCGCCACTGGTGAGCATTATGCCTGGACATCTGTGGGAGGGTGTTTCCAGGACATTTGAATCTCTGGACCAAGGAATCTGTCCCTGTTGATTGTGCTAGGCCAGCAGGCCACTGGGGGGGGGGGCGGGGGAGGAAGAGGGGAAGTCTGAAGCTGGGGCCCCTCCTGTCCCCGCTTGCCTGCCAACCAGCCACTCACAGGGAATAAACGGTAGCTTGTCCTTCCCCCAACCTACACGGAGAGCACCAGGGCGAGCGCAGACTTGAGCCTGTGGCCAACACTTTTGGGTGGAAGCATCCCGGGCACCGCCTGGCCACGAGTCCAGGAGCCCGTGCAGGGAGGGTGGCAGTAAGCCAGGCATGGTTAACCCTCCTAGAGAGCAGAGCTGCGCAGCCAGTACCAGCCATTCTGACTACGGAGCAGGGCTTGGGAAAGGGTCGTCCTTTCCTACACTACTGGTAAGTCGTGTCCCAGGTCACGATCGGCAGGAAGGAACCATTGTTGGCAGGGGTCAGTCTGAGGATGAAACCCAGGGCCCTGTGAGGAGAGTGGCCTGCCCCTTGAGCTCGGCCCGGCCCCCACGCCCGCCGCTCCGCACGTCCCAGGCCGGGGCTGCTCATCCTGAGGGGCCGGGGTCTTCCGGCAGACCTGGATGGAGCTCTGTGTCTGTGCTTGCTTGGGGATGCTGGATGAAAAGCACAGTGCCCACCCTCTGCTCAAGGCCATTACCTTGACCAGCTGAGGCCAGGGCTGTGGCTGCCTGCAGGGCCAAGCACGCTGGTGGTGGTGCGTCTGAGGAGAGGAAGTCGGGAAGGAAGGTGGTTTCCAAGGCAGAGCTGGCGGCCTCTGATCTTCCCTGCAGCAGGCTGCCAGGGCATCAGGACATGTGGGCTCAAGGTGGAGAGTCGGGTGGACGCCACAACCCGCCCCCCCAACCCCTGGAATCCACAGAGGCAGGGAGAGCCTGATGCCAAACCAAGCTCAATACTTGGCAGTCTTCTTGCAAAATCACTGGATTCCTCTCAAAACGGAGACTACAAACACACATTAACATAGCATCTCACATTTAAAAGGTTTAACAGCAAGGGAGTGTGGAAAGTTTACCCTCCAGGCAAAAAAGAATGAATAGGAACAGAAAAAGCCGATAACTTCTCTCCTGTCTGGGGTGGAAAGCAGCCTCTCGCTCACCAGGAGATGTATTTTCCTTGCCTTGAATTGTTTTGTCTCTTTTACTTAGATCCTAAACCTCCTGGGCTTGGGTCACATGACCTTCCTGCCCCAAGCATATCCAACAATAATCGCTTGCTTTAAATAAACACTCAGGCCCCGGAGCCCTGAGTGTCTAAGTGCATACACCTGAGAAACTCCTCTCCGTGTCCCGTGTGGACAGGGATGCCGGCTTTCTCTGGGTCTTCATGAAAAGCCAGCACCACACGCAATGGCCAAGTTTGTCTCCAGCACGCCTGCGCCTGCCCCTGCACCGGGCTTCCCGCCACTCCACCCCTGCGGGAGGGTGGAGGGGGGCAGGTGTGTGAGCAGGGAGCCAGGAGTGGGTCAGGTCGGGGGAGAGGGCTGCGAGCTGCAGGGCACAGGCATGGAATTCTCGGATCTCCTTCGCACATCGCCCCCTCCCCACACGGTGTGGCTGTGGGGTGGGGTAGAGAGTAACCCCTCCCCCTCCCATCTTCTCCCAGGTCAGGCTGAGGGTGCAGTCCAGTCCCAGGAGAAAGCCGCAGGCACAAGCGGGGCGGGGGGGGGGGTCAGGGAGTTGCCTAGAGGGGCTGCTTTATAGAGGAAGGTCTGCAAGGGGCTGGACAGGATGAAGAGGCTGCCCTGGGCCAGCAGCAGCTGGTTGACGCCCCAGCCCGGGGCCCCAAAGGACAGATGCCCCTGCAGAGGACAGTTCCTGGGCCAGCAGCCCTGAGGAAGGTGATCCTAGGGACAGACCCGGGGGAGCAGCGCCAGCCCAGCCAGGAGAACCATACCCAGCCAGTGCCGGGGACACAGAGCACGGTGACCTGGTCCATTCAATTTACCCCAGCACAGAGAGGGGCGACTGGCCTGGCCGTCCATGCATGGCCTCCTCTGCGCCTTGCCAGGAGTCCTCCGAACGCACCAGCAGCGTCTAGCTCTGGGAGCAGGTGTCCCCAACCCCATGGTTCCGGGTCCTAGGACCATTGTCTCCTCCAGAGAGCACTGCTCCTGGGGTCTTTCCTGCCCTATGGGGAAACCCCACCCCCTCCCCGCACCTCAGGCAGGCAGCAGTTTCTTCAGCGTCCTGACTTATGCCTTGGGCTTCAGCTTTTTCCACTGAGCCCCACCTCCACCACCAGCTCTAGCTTCACCAGCGCCCTGGCACCGAAGCCACAGGAAACAGAACCTGGCCTCCCAGTCCCTCTCTCCCTCCGTGGAATGTTAGCAGTCTCCTAACTCGTCACGCAGGGTGACCAGCCACATTCTGTGGGCTCCCCTCCCAGCGCATTTCTGACCTGGGGAGCCACAATTCTGACAAAGCAGCTTCATGGCTGAGCCTGGCCTCCCACCAGCAGACGTCCCCAGCAGCGGACGAGGACCGCATGGCACCGCTGTTCGGAGTTCGGCTGAAGCCCGAGGCCTGCAGCGCCTTGGGCTGTGTTGAACGGTGCTCACACTGGGAGCTGATGTTCCAGTGGGTCCCCACTGCCCGGACTGCCGCCCTGTGAACGAAGCTTCCAGAACATGAACTCAGACACAGATTCAGACCAGAGCGGACATGTCGTTTTCTGACCGCTTGTGTAGTCTGGAAGCTTCTCTTTATCCTTTGTGGCTGGTCCCACTCACAAGGGAGGAAACCAGACTGGGTGTTCTCTGGACTGCGTTCCCAGCGTCTCCAGCCATGGTCCTCGCGAGGCACAAGCGTCGCTTGCAGACGCTGGCTGTTACACACGTAGCCCACCCAGGACTTAACCGGGCTCACGTGTCTGCTTTTTAGCTGTGCTCCAGAATGTCAGAGATGACAAATTCCTCAGGGAGTGTGTGTTCTACAATCTTGACAGTAGCAAGCTCCAAGTCAATCACAAGCTTGTTAAAGGCCAGAGAAACAGTCAATGGTAAGAGTCTGGACAGACAGACAGATAGCAGACGGGCCATAGATGGATATGGAATTCCTGCAGACAGAAGGCAGCCAGGGAGGGCTGGGAAGGTGGCTCAGTGGTAGAGCGCTAGCCTCTGGCATGCATGAAGCCCTGGGTTTGATTCCTCAGTACCACATACACAGAAAATGCCAGAAAGTGGTGCTGTGGCTCGAGTGGCAGAGCCTTGTGCAAAAAGAAGCTCAGGGATAACGCCCAGGCCCTGAGTTCAAGACCCAGGACTGGAGTGTGTGTGGGGGGGAGAACCCACCGGGAAAATAGCCTACCATCCAGAGACTAGCCAAGGAAACCGACCCACCATCTACAGACAGCACCCTACCAGCAGCCTGCCAGCCACAGCGGCCAGCCTGCTGCCTACCAGACAGACCCACAGGGTGCAGGGGGCCCACAGCGACCGTCCTGGGCCGACTGGACCTGATGGGAGCCCCCGCCCGCCCCCTTGGGGGTTCTCACTCAAGTCTACAGTTAAGCGGGCTAGACTCCACGTTTCCTGTCCAGCAGGCAAACACAGGTGGCTTCCACCCCCATTTGCCAGCTCCACCTCTCCGGTGAAGTGGGCCTCAGAGGCTCTGGGCACCCGCCCCACGTTGGGCTGATTGCCTTCTGATGATTTTATCTAGCGTGGCCCTCCCGGGCGAAGACCCCATCCTGACTCAGGATGGTTCGTGAGGCCTCACCCCGTTCTGGAAGGCGCTCTGCTCCCGGGGAGGGATCCCGTCCACCGTGTGTTTTCATGTCATAGCTGGGTGTCCCCACGTGTGAGAAGACTTTACATTTGTCAAGGAGGCCGCACCTTGCCTCCTCCATCAGGGGTGCAAAGACAATTCAAAACACTTCTGCTTCTACCATGTCAGAATGGTTTGGCAACCTGACACTTCAATTAAAGACTGGTTTAAACTGGATCGCATTACCAGAGGTTTTCGTGGTGGAATCTTAATTATAATCCTAAACCCAAGCTCCTCCTACAAACAAATAGTTCAGCAACAACCTCAGGAAGAAGAAAACAAAACGTGAATGTCTAACAAGATAAAGTATTTATTTGAAGAGCACACACACACACACACACACACACACACACACACACGGTGCTGTAAGATGAAAGAACAGCTTCCCTGGTTCTGAAGCGTTCTGGGAACAAGGCACACAACCTCGGAGCCCCTGCAAACACAGACATGCCGTCCCTGTGGGGCGGGATGTCATGCTACAAGGGCAGAACGCTTCGGAAAAAACCCGTCAGGTTTTACTGTGCATCAGAAACGGTGGACACATCACCAGGTGTTCTCTGACCTTCAGACCGTGAGACAAACAACGCAGGTGTCCCTGAACGGGAAGTCTCCTAAGACAAGTGAAGTCCCTCGTGTGACACGGAGGCCGGGGGGGGGGGGGGGCAAGGCTGTACATTAGCAGGCTGGCACAGGGGAGGGGAGAGGGCATGTCTGCCAGAACTCATAGCAGAAGCCATACCCCTCCCAGGAGATAGTACTAAGACGTGAGGCTTTTTTTTTTTGGGTCTTGAACTCAGGGCCTGGGCATTATCCCTGAGCTCTTTCGCTCAAGGCTAGCATTCTACCATTTTGAGCTACAACTCCACATTTGGCTTTCTGGTGATTAGTTGGAGATATGAGTCTCATGGACTTTCCTGCTCAGGCTGGCTTTGATCTCAGATCTCAGCCTTCTGAGCAGCTAGGATCACAGGCGTGAGCCACCAGTACCTGGCTAGGTGAGACTTTTTGAAGGTGGTTAGTCATGAGACTGGAGCCGCTTCAATGAGATCAGTACCCTAAAAAATTATTGTTATTATAAACTGATAGTACAAAAGGATTACAGTTATATAAGTCAGGTAAAGAATCTATTTCTTTTTGGACAATGTCACCCCTTCCCTTGCTCTCTCCCAGTTTTTCCTTTTGTTTTAATATTTAGTTTATTGTTATAATAGAGGTGATGTACAGAGGGATTACAATGACATGAGTGCATTTCCTTTCGCACAGTGTCTTCTGTCCCTCACTCTCTCCCAGTCCTTCCTCCCGTCTCCACCCAGAGTTGTACAGTTCACGTTCATCAGTGTTCAGTGAGCACTTCTTCACCCTTTTCCCCTCTAGTCCTGTGCTCTTCCTCCATCCTCCCAAACATGTACATGTGAATGCACCATACATAAAAAAGAGAATCACCAAAAACAAACATTTTTAAAAAGAGGAAAAAAAGAGATCTGTTTTCATATCTTGTAGTTCATTGCAACATATATATTAATTTATATGAAAAGATACATAGGCAATGTTTCTTTGTGTTTCTCTCCCGAGTATCACTTCTTTTGACCTGTGTATCTACAATCTGGTATAACTTATTGTAGCCCAGTATATTTTAAATCTAATTTCTGCATATCAGAGAGAACATGTGCCGTTTGTCTCTCTGAGCTTGGCTTACCTCACTTAACATGATTTGTTCTAGTTCCATCCATTTCCCTGCAAATGACATTATTTTATTCTTTCTAATGGCTGTATAAAATTCCATTGTGTATAGGTAGCACATTTTTTGGATCCAATTAGTGCCCTTTTCAAGGGACCCCCAGAAAGATATCTTGTGCTTTCTATCACGTGAGGAGAGAGACAGAAAGGGGGGGCTGTGGGGAGTGGCCCTTACCAGAATCCCACCACACTGGCACACCAATCTCAGGCTTCCGGCCTCCCGAACTGTGAGGACCACCATGTGTATTTTACCCACCAGCCCATGGGCCCCCGTAGAGCACAGAGGAAGGCACTCTCTCTCACTTGCTTTGGTCCCGGCTCCTCATAGGGTGGGTGGGAGTCACCGACCTGACTGAAGGGGGCTGGGGCGCTGGTTCCTCAGAGGAGGGGCGGGAGACAGTGGTACATTACAATGATAGCATAAAGGCCAGGAAAAGTCCCCAATGTAGGCTCACAGTTTGAGAACCAGTGTTCTGAGTCTGGCGCGGAGCGCCCGGGAGGCAGGGCTGAGGGCAGTCCCTGGAGGGCTCCCGTCGGGATCCACGCCCGGCACTTGTGTCAGCACACAGCTATCTTATTTGTTCCAGTGTGTTTTGATCCAACTTGAAAGATGGGCTGTGCCTGCGGAGGCAACGGCGGATGCTCACTGGAGAGTTGTTTCGCAGTTCTGCTCTTTTGTCCAAACAGATCAATACACTCACAGAATGTTTAAGAAAACGATTGCATTTTGTATCTGAAGTAGTCTCAAAAGTGATGGAGATGCAAACACTGAAATCAGACACATTTTACATCTAGAAATCCGTGCCAGCAAATCCCTAAAGAACTATCACACTCTTCTGAAGTGGTCACAGAGTTTTTGCTTCTTGTTTCGTTTTGTGCTGGTAGTGGCGCTTGAACTCAGGGCCTCAGGCTCTTGCTTGGCTTTGTCTGCTCATGGTGCTCTACCACTTGAGCCATGCCACCAAGTCCTTATAGCTTATTGTTTCTTTACAATAGTAGCCAGGTGCTGGTGGCTCACACCTGTAATCCTAGCTACTCATGTGGCTACACATACAACCAAGCCAGAAGTGGAGTGATGTCTTAAGTAGCAGAGTACTAGCCTTGAGAAAGGAAGAGGGGGGGAGGGAGAAAGAGAGGGAGAGAAAGAAAGCAAGCTCAGGGACAGCGCCCAGGCCCCGAGTTCAAGCCCTAGGACTGGCACCAAAAAAACCCAAAACCAAATGTGGGTCAGGCATTCATGCATGTGTTTATTTTTCTGATACCAGCATTGGAGTTTTTGCTCATGGATGGAGTTCTACCACTTGAGCCATACCACCTCCAGTCTGAAATCTTGTCTAAAGCAAAATATACTTGCTCTGCTTGGCTTAAACTCCAACATCTGTTCCTGCTTCTGTTTTCCGTTTGAGTGAATGGAACAAGGAGAAAAGGTGCACTGTTCAATGTCAAAGGCTTAAGGTCAAATTGCTAAGCCATCCTCTAAAAGCTGCAGTAATGTCAGTACACACAAACCCTTCACAGTCGCCACAGATCTCCAGCGTTTTTCATCATCACCATGCTCAAGGTTGTTGCTGTGCTTCAGAACAAGATTTGAACATCAGACTGTGTGGCGGCTTGTTTTGGAGCATGTATCCAATTGCTAGTTGAGTGAGAATAGCATCTTTAGCTTATGTGTATAAATATGAAACAAGATGACAAACGGAAACGTAATTTCCACCCATGTTCCCACTCTGGTTGGTTCTTTCTCAAGGAGCTGTTCTCCGCAGTGCTGATGATGGCCAGCAGGTGGCACCCTCATGGCTCCAGTCAGCCAGTAACCAGGAGGGAAGTCCAAAAGGTTCTGCGCCTATGGTGATACTGTCAAGACACCTGAAAGGCAAATTATGTTCTCTCTTCCTTGTTTTCTTTCTAAACGTATTTGACAACCTGCCTTTTATTGACAAGTTTGTGTTCTTTGAGACAATTCTTTTATACATCACCCTGGTACTTCAACACAAGGTATCAATCATGGATTAAGAAGGATAAGGTCGTACATAAGAAATATTTGTGTCTTAATTGTCCTGGAAGCATGGAATGGTAATTGAAGAATTCAAAGGTCAGAAAAACCTACTTTGGCTTTTTTTATTTTTCAAGAAATCAAGAGGCCAACAACACAAAGATTGATAGAAATACATTTTTCCATGTCTCTTCCACACATTGTACTAATGGTAAAGATGTCAAGCTGACAAGACTATGTGATGTTTTCTAATGATGAATAAGCCCTAGTAAGGCCACTAATAGAGATGCTATCTTATAGGTAAAATGGATAACTAGAGCAATAAAAGAGGTAATTACAAAAGACTGAGAACACTGGGAAAAAAATGTTTAACCTCACTAGCAAGAGCCAATACTGAGATGTCATGATTCACCAATCAAATTATCACACACACACACTGAATTTATTAACAACAAGTACTGTGTGAGAGATGATCCAGCCTTCCCTGCAAGCGTGAAGCCAGAGGCTCATAGCCTTTGGCTCATTTAGAGGACTAAGAGGCACATGAAGACCTGTTTCCTGAGGCCAAACCCAGGGTATACTCCTACTGTGCAAGGTGCAACTCTGGAGCCATTCTAACTTTTCACTAGGTAGGATATTTTGCTGTCTAAACATCTTGATAAAGGAGATGATCTCCCAAGAAAGAAAATACTCAGCTGGGCACCGGTGGCTCATGCCTGCAATCCTAGCTACTTAAGAGGTTGAGATCTGAAGATCACGGTTCAAAGCCAGCCCAGATAGGAAAGTCCATGAGACTCTTATTTCCAACAAGCCACCAGAAAACCAGAAGCGTAGCTGTGGCTCAAAGTGGTAGAGCACTAGCTTTGAACAAAATTTCTCAGGGACAGTGCCCAGGCCAGGAGTTCAGGCCCCATGCCCAAACATATATCAGAACAAAAATACCTAACCAAACTACAAAAATACTTAACCAAACTAGTAAATGTTGATATGATTTTATGCGTGTAGTCAACAAAAACGAAGCCCCTACTCATTCTGGGTGGTGAGTATCAGGAAGCACATAGGAACGCTGTCTCTATTTTCCCAGTCCTAGTCTTGCTTATCTCCACTAGCCAGTTTAATGCAATGTTTGTGTTTGCTTTGATGATAAGAAGAACTGCTGCTGGACTTCATGTCATTTTCCTTCTCTCAGAGGACCCAGCCATCAGGTGCTATCTTGGAGGTGGAAAGCAGTCTTCACCAGACACCAGCCGGCCCACCACTTTACTTTGACCTTCCAGCCTCCAGAGCTGTGTCAAGAAGCCCCAATCCTTTATTACTCCCCACCCCCACCCCAGGGTGGCCTTTTGTTTTGGCAGCATCAGGGGACTAAGGAAAAGGGAAATTTACTGATTTCCCCATTTTGAGTTTTCTCTCTCAGGAGCCTGCATTACTTCAGCATCAGAAAATAATTTGAGGGAAAAAATGAACAGTGACTCATAACATACACCATAACAAAACATTAACTCGAAATGATCATAGGCTTAAATGCAAAACCTAAATCATAAAACTTCTAGAAGAAAGTCTTTACAACCTCAGGTTAAGCAAAGATGCCGTAGTATCACAAAAGCACAGCTCACAAAAGGAAAAATTTGATAAATTGGATGCTACCAGAATTACAAACTTATGTTCTTTGAAAGACACTTAAGAACATGAAAAAATAAGTCAACTGGGAGAAAGTATTTTCACACCCATAAAGATTTCTATCCATTGCATAAAAAGTTTTCTTAAAACTTGGTAATGAGAAAACCACAGATAGGTCAGCAAACAAGACCTACCGACACCAAAGAAGCTCATGAAAGACAAATTAAAATCACAATGGAACACCACGGCATTATCTATGAGAATGGGGAAAAGCTTGAAGAAGTAAGTGCAACCTGGCTCTCCTGCACTGCTGGTGCAAATACAAGGGAGAGCAGCCATTTCCAAGAGCAGCCAGGTCCGGAGCTGACTTGTGGAGAGGCGGCGGTTCCTGCAAACCTGGGGTTTGGAGATACTCAGAACAGTGAAGGATGGGCTGAATGGCAGCTCCTGCCTTTACCCCGAGGAACTCATTTCCTCCTTGAAATACGTACTTTTCAAGTATTAAAGATACTGGGTTGAGCCACATGCTGTGTCTGTAATCCTAGCTACTTGGGAAGCTGAGATTCAGAGAAGCTGAGAGCAGCCCAGGAACAAAGTTCACAAGCCTCCAGCTCAACAAATAAAAAACGGGAGTGATGTGCATGATGATCATCCCAACTACAAGGGAAGCGGAAACGGGATGGTGGGCCAGGTCCTCCGGGCAAAAGCGAGACCCTATTTGAAAATAACTCAGCAAAAAGGACTACGGCCATGGCTCAAGTGAGAATCGGTCCTTCCGTCCTTTTTTTTCCAGGCTCAGCATGAAATGAACAAGATGGGTAATATCATTTGTGTTCCTGCTGATCCTCCCTTAGGATGCAGCATCAAGAATTGGGATTTTTCAAAAAGAAGGACTAAGGACAAAAGTAATCTTCTGCAATACTTCATTGCGTCCAATAAATTAGAAAATGGAGAAATCTGATGCATAAAGTCTTCAACTAGACTTATTTCACACAATTAGACCGATTTTTATAAAAGTAAAAAAATGGCATAACTTCATGTGTACAACTTCTCACGTGATTATGGCAGAAGCCAAAATTCTGTGAACAATGTAAAGTTTATTACATTTCCCACCTGCGCCAGTGAGTGGAGTTAGTGTGATTGCCTGCCTCCTGCACACACAGGGACTACTCTAAAACAGTACAGATGTGGTATGTATGATGGGATGCACGTCTTCCAGCCAATACCGTGAGATAAACACCTTCAACAACCAGGACCTCTAGTCAGGTGACACCAGCCTACTCCACCCCCACTATCTTGGCTGTCACCTCTAATAGCAGCAAGAAGAAACATTTTGTGTGAAGGTAGGGCCATTGCTGCTGTGTGGCAGGAAGTAGTTTCTAAAGAAAGAGAGCTATGGCCTTCCTCCCTTATAAAAGTACAAAGGTCCACGCTGTGTGTGTGTGTGTGTGTGTGTGTGTGTGTGTGTGTGTGTGTGTATGTGTGTGTGTGTGCGCGCGAGCGCGCGCGCATGCAACTGTTGCTGTTAAACAGGGAGTTAGGACATTTCATGGAGAAGAAAAATGGCTTGGATGTTGATTAAAAAATAAATAACATTCTGGTCCGCTAACTTCAAAGAAGAGCCCGGGACATGCAGTAGGTCTTGCCAATCTGCAGCCCTCCTAGCCCAGAAAAACTGAGAAACGACAGCCATGGTCTAACCACTGAAGGCCAAGAACTCCTCTGCCTGATGGCAGAGGGGTTGACAAATCCTAACTTGGTTTCAAGAAAGTTAATGACACATGAGCCCTGTTTTCTACACCTGACACCTCCATGTCCCCATACTCCAATAAAAGCTTGAACCCAATCTTGGAACTTCCAGAATAGCTTCTTTTTCAGCCTGACCACCTTCCTATCAGGAGAGTGTTTTTACTTTGTTTGGCTTTGCCCAATCAACCTTTTTCTGCTTAAGTCTCCTCTGTGTCCATCCTTGAACTATTTCTATGATGACACCAAGAATCTTCTGGCTCGTGGGCCTGGTATCTTAGCTTCAGTAATGCTAAGATTACATGGTTTTAATTTTATAGTTAAAATGCTCTTTATAAAGAGCAGATGAAAATAAATTAAGCAGCATAGTAAGTGAAGGTGTTATATGATTGAAAGTCAAAACAGAATAGACATGGAATGTCAGTGCGAAGTTCTTTGAAGGGATTATGTGGAGATGGCTTGTAGGCCTAGCAATGTAATCCGGGACACCACTTGTGAGGGTTTAGGACCAAGTAGAGAAAAGAAGAGTTTTCTTTTTTTGGGGGTCCGGTTGTGGGGCCTGAACTCTGGGCCTGGGCGCTGTCCCTCAGCTCTTCAGCTCAAGGCTAGCGCTCTACCACTTGAGCCACAGCGCCACTTCTGGCTTTTTTCTTTTTTCTTATGTGGTGCTGAGGAATCGAAACCAGGGCCTCGAGCATGCAAGGCAAGCGCTCTACCACTGAGCCACCTTCCCAGCCCCAAGAGAAGAGTTCTTAGGCTACCTGCACTTTAGCTGTCTGTACACTAAAGGAACAACTCATAGAACTTGTGTTATACTTTTAGAGCTTTAATTTTTTGCTAAACAGTTGAAAGACCCTGGGCAGCCAGGAGTGGCACAGCTGGTGACTGCTCCCCAAGTGCCCTCGCCCTCGCCCTCACCCTCAGGGTTGTCTCCTCCTGAGAGGCTCACCAGCGCCTCTCCCTTGCAGGAGGGGCCTCTTGTCATTGCACCTGCTGGTGTCCCAGCTGCATATTTGCTATTTGTGTGTGCACACACGCACATGCACTGGTGCCAGAGACTGAACTCAAGGCTTCTGGCTTCCCTGCACACCACTGGGGTTTTACCCACTTGAACCAAGCCCCCAGGTCTGGCATTTTGTTAACAGGAGATGGAGTTTCACACACTTTTCTGCCTGGGCTGGATTTGAACCTCAATTTTCCAGGTCTCAGCTTCCCAAGACACTAGGATTACAGGTATGAATCTTTGTGCTCAGCTGGCTCATTTTATTTTATTTTATGGGGCTTGAACTCTGGGCCTGGGTGCTATCCCTGAGCTCTTCAGCTCAAGCGAGTGTTCTACCACTTGAGCCACAGCACCACTTCCAGTTTTCTGGTGGTTAATTGGACATGAGAGTCTCACGGACTTTCCTGTCTGGGTTGGCTTTGAACCACGATCCTCAGATCTCAGGCTCCTGAGTAGCTAGAATTACAGGCGTGAACCACCAGCCCCCAGCTAAGCTGGCTCATTTTAAAAAACATTTTTTTTTTTTTTTTATCTAGCTTTCATTGGAAAAGTTTCTGTTGCTGCCCCTGCAAGTTAAAAAAAAAAAATCTCTGTATCTTCTAATAAGCTTCTCCTTTCTCCCTGACATTAATTCCAGATCCATAGAATATTTGCAAATATACAAGTTTACGTCTTCCAGTTATATCCATCTGATGTGTGTGCCATAAATCAAAGTCGCGTGATTCAAAAAATTAAGGGACTATCACAATTTGATGTATCACCAACTAAACAATGCATTTCACTGGGAATTCTCTCCCCCCTCCCATTATAGTGATTTTTTTTTTTTTTTGGTTCTAAGATCCAATTCAGGACAATGTCTTTTGTCCTCTGTCTTTCCATCTGTGGGCATTCCTTTGTCTTTCATTCGTTTATAATTTTGACAGTTTTCAAGAGGACTGACCAAGGGTTTTGTAGATGACTCATGAATTTTGGTTGATGTCTTTTTTCATGGTTGGACTGAAAATATACATTTTGAGTGATGAATATCAGAAGTGCTATTCTCTATCCATCAGATCACATTGGGGGATATGGCCATGTTTTTCCACCTTAGTGACATTTCCTCCTTTTATACTCTAATTATGAGTGATATTAGGTCTAGCTGCTATTCAAGGGGAAGAGAATAAGACTTTCTGGAGGGGGGATGTGTATAAATTCTCCACAGGAATTAACTATTTTGAGTAAGAAGCTTTGTGGCTATGAAAGGGTCCTTTTATTTCTTTACAATCCCTCACTGATCTCTGCATCCACTGTAGACTCTACAGCAATAACTGTTGTCCTGTCTCATGATTCTCATGTCCCACGTTTAGTTTATGAAATCCTTTCATTAAGGAGAATGTCCCCTCTTCTCCATTTATAATTTACTCAAGTCACATACCTGGATCAAATCCTTCCATGTTCATCCCTGGGTTATAATCCAACCTCGTTGTTATTCTGTTGCTTGAATTGTTCTAGCTTTTTGCCATTGGGAGGCATGAAGTGCAGTTTCGGTTGACTTTTAAAAATTTAACCTTTTTCTTTTTAGCCTTTTATTCTCGGATATCGCAAGACTAGAATTGCCTACAATCATGATCAGATATTTCCCTCCAAAGCCCCAGTTCCTTTAATTTTGAGATCAAGTTCTAAGTGTTACCACTCCTGGGTCACCGATCCTGGATCACAATCGCTGGGCTTCTTCGTACTCAGTGGTGAAGCACATGCTTATGGACTAACGTGGGTGTGTGCCCCTGATCTCCCTCGATGGCTTCCTCCCCGACGTTCGACACTGGTGGATCAGGGAATAGAAATGCAACGGCACTGTGGTGCGTAGAGGATGTGGGTCTTGGCGAGGCCAGACGTGAACCCCCAGGCCAGCCACGGCGCGGTGTGGGAACAAGGGCAGGCGCCCTCCTGCACCGTGCTGTGAACCGGGGCCTTCCGCATGGACAGCCAGAACAAGCCCTAGAGTGTGGGTCTCGGATGCTTCGGGGTGGTGACCCAAACCCAACTCGCCCGTGTGTGCGCACGTACCGGACCTCACTTCCGCCGTTGGGAGGCGCGCGGAGTCTCCTCCGGCCTCGGGGCCTGCGCGGCGCGGGCGCGGTGCGCGCGCACCCCGAGGCGCCCGGGCCTCGGCGGGCCTCGCGGGGCCGTCGGGGCGGGGCGGGGTCGCCGCGTCCCACGACCAGACAGGTTTCGAGTGCTTCGCTCCCGGGCGAAGACCGCGTCCATCGGCCGCTACTCCAGGGATATTTACCCGCCCGCCACTCACGGCCCTCTCTCCCCGGCCGGACCGGGCCCCGAGGCCTCCACGTCCGGTGCCACCTGACAGGACGGCTGTCAGCTAGGCCCCGCGCGTGCGCCTGCGCGTGTGCGCGCGCGCTGCCGCCGCCAGGCCGCGGCCGCCGGGAAGCCCGGCCGCGCCGTTACCGCCGCGGGCGACGCCGCGGCCCCACTTCCGACGGCGGGCGGGCCGTCGTAAAGCGCATCTGTGCCGACTGCTGCAAAGCGCCGTACGACGGCCCTCGATTGGCCTACGGCCTGTGGCGACGCCGGCTCCCGCTCACAGGCTTCGGGGTTCGGGCCGGGCTGGCGCGCGGGGGGCAGCCCGCGGCAGGCCCGCGCGCGGCGGAACGCTCGGGGCGGGGCCCGGGGCCCCGGCGGCCGCGGCCCCTCCCCCTGCGCGCCCCTCGGTCCGCCCTCCCTGCGTCCCTCCCCACGTCCCCGCCTCCCGCCCGCCCGCCCGCCCGCCCCGGCCGGCCCTTCCTTCCTCCCGGCGTGCACCGCGGCGCGGCCATGTTGCCGTAGTGTTGTTTTCCTCCTGCGGTGGCGACGGGCCGCAGCCGACCGCGCCGCGCCGGCCTCGCCTCAGCGCCCTCGCCGGCGCCGGCCCGCGCCGCGCCGCCGCCGCCCCGGTCCGCACCGGCCCCGTGGTCCCGCCCGCGGCTTGGGCGGCGGCTGAAGACCGGGCTCGGCGGGCACCATGGCGGCCGCCCTGGGCGCGGGCGGAGGAGCGGGCGCCGGAGGTACGTGGGCCCAGCGGGCCGCCCCGTCGTGCGGGCCCCGGTCCCGCCGGCGCCGGGCAGCGCCCGTCGCGGAGCGGAGCGTTGGGCCCGAGGCGGCGCGGGCCGGCGGCGGGACCCGGGGGCCCGGGTCGGCGGGCGGGACCGAGCCGGGGCGGGCGGGCGGGCGCCGAGGCCCGGCCGGGGAGCGGCGGGCGCGGCGGGCCCGCGCCCGTGGAGAAGCCTCGTCGGCGGGAGGCCGGCGGCGGCGGCGAGGGCGGGCCCCGCGCCCGGCCTCGGCCTCGGCGGTGTGCACGCGGCCCGGTGCGTGGGCCGCGCCCGTCACCCTGCGTGGCTGCCGTCCTGGCGGCTGGCGAGCGGAGCCTCTCCAGCCGTCGCCTTCGGGACGCGGGCGCGGGGTGCCTGGTCTGCGCGGGCCTCGTGCCGTGCCCGCCGCGCTCCCGAGCGCCGGGAGGTCCTCCGCGAGCTGCCCGCCGCGCCCCGCGGGGCCCCGCGGCCGGCGCCGGGCGCACGGCGCGGGCTGGGCCGATCTGGCCGCACACGGGAGCTACAGATGGATGTGCTCCCTTCCGGAGTCGGAATGTTCTGCGGTGCTCGGAGGGTAGACCTTTTCAGAAGTGGTTTTCATGCTGTCCGCTCGTCTACTCACAAAGTCATGCTCGACCAGAAGGATCTACATCGCTTAGTAACGCCTCCCTGAGAGCTCCAGACAGCTTCTTTGGCACTTCACGTGAACATACTACTGCATTTCCCCCTCTCCATGCTGGGGATGGGATTCTGGGTGTCCGTTTTGGTAGGCATGTGTTCTACCACTTGCGCCATGCCCCCAGTGCTTTGCACAGTCTTGAAAGTTAAAAAAAAAAAAAAGATAAATCATCACGTAGCGCCACCTATACTCACTGTGTACCTCCACTTCAAAACTTCGAAAGAATACTAAACCATTACAGTGGAAAGGAAGGTAGCCTGGAGAAAATGATACATTAGGATGGAAGTAGAGGAGCTCCGGGCTTTGACTTCTACTCCAGTGTTATGTTACTATTTATTTATTTTGCCAGTTTGGGGGCTTGAACTCAGAGCCTGGGCACTGTCTTAGGTTTTTCAGCTCAAAGCTGGCTCTCTACCACTTGAGCCACAGCATCACTTCTGACTTTTTTTGCTGATTAATTGGAGATAAGCATGTCAAGGAATTTTCAGCTCTGGCTGGCTTCTAACTTCCATGGTCAGATCTCAGTTTCTTAATTAGCTAGGATTACAGATGTGAGCCATCAGTGCCCGGCCTGTTTTAGTTTTAGTATGTCAATAAGTAGTAAGGCAGGAAAGTTTGCAGCACAGTGCAAAAGTTCATCGTTTGAGACTAAGACACTACTTTTTTTTTTTTTTACGTTTCTTTTGTATGATTATAAAGGTGTGATACACAGAGGGTTACCGGTCAGGTAATGAGTACATTGTTTTTGAACAGTGTCACTGCTTCCCTCGCTTTCTCCTAGTTTCTCCCCCCTCACAAATTGTATAGTTCATTTTCAACATCGTGTTTAGTGAGTCTCACTGCTGCATTTGTTCACCCTTTGTCCCAACATTTTTGTGCTTCCCTTTTACCCTCCCCCAAACAGGTAAACTTACATACAAGACAAAAAGTACAGAAAACAGAAAGAGTGACATTTCTTGGAGTTCATTTCCATAATTGTCATTTTACATGATTGCAAGCACATAGCTATTGAGCCTTTGTTATCCTCTCCCAAGAATATCTTTCTTTAGTCTCACTGTGTGAATGTCTAGAATCCTGTATAATTTATCATGTCCAAGTGAATTTTTGCCTTTTACCATTCAGTTGTAGACAAATTTTAATGGAATTCAGATTGAATTTACTGAGTAGAGTGTTTGTGGAATTACTTCTCCTATGGTGTTGACTGATAGTTATCTCTATGTGGCTGCTTGATTGTTTTTTTTTTTTTTTTGTCGGTCGTGGGACTTGAACTCTGGGCCTGTGTGCTGCCCCTCAGCTTTTCAGCTCAAGGCGAGCACTCTACCACTTGAGCCACAGCGCCACTTCCGGTTTTCTGGTGGTTTATTGGAGATAGGAGTCTCATGGTCTTTCCTGCCTGGGCTGGCTTTGAACTGCGATCCTCAGATCTCAGCCTCCTGAGTAGCTAGGATTATAGGCGTGAGCCACTAGCGCCTGGCTGCCATTTGATTCTTAACTTTTTTTTTTTTCCTTCAAGAACGCTTAATTTCTGAGCTGGTTGTTGGTGGCTCACAACCTAATTCTAGCTACTGAGGAGGCTGAGATTCAGAGGATGCTGGCTTGAGGCTAACCTAGGCAGAAACATCTGTTAGACAACATCTCTAGAATAACCAGCAAAAAGAGCTGTACAAATATAGGCAAGCAAGCATCAGGTTCTGAGTTCAAACTCTGGTGCAGGCAAAACAAAACAAAATTTAATTTTTTGTTTCACCTGCTAGTATTTGAGGAGTGTTGGAAACAAATGCTTTATTTTCATGTAGCCAGAGGGACTCCTTTCAGCATTTCTTTCTTCCTTCCTTTCTTTCTTTCTTTCTTTCTTTCTTTCTTTCTTTCTTTCTTTCTTTCTTTCTTTCTTTCTTTCTTTCTTTCTTTCTTTCTTTCTTTCTTTTTTTTCTCGGTTGGTCATGGGGCTTGAACTCTGGGCCTGAATGCTGTCCCTCAACTCTTCAGCTCAAGGCTAGCCCTCTGCCATTTGAGCCACTGTGCCACTTCTGGTTTTCTGAGTGATTTATTGGAGATAAGAGTCCCATGGACTTTCCTGCCCTCCTGTCCAGACTGTCTTTGAACCGCTATCCTCAGATCTCAGCCTCCTGAGTAGCTAGGATTACAGGTGTGAGCCACCAGCGCCTGGCTTTCAGCATTTCTTGTTGAGCATGTGTATTAGTGAAGGATTTAGATTTATTTATCTGGGAACATACTTTTTTTGTTTTGTTTTTTGTTTTTGGTCTGGTTGTGGGGCCTGAACTCTGGGCCTGGGTGCTGTCCCTCAGCTCTTCAGCTCAAGGCTAGTGCTCTACCACTTGAGCCATAGCACCACTTCTGGCTTTTTTCTTTTTGCTTATGTGGTGCTGAGGAATCGAACCCAGGGCCTCATGCATGCAAGGCAAGCGCTTTACCACTGAGCCACTTTCCCAGCCCTGGGAACATAAGTTTTGAAGGGTAGTTTTTCAGATATACACTTTTTTTTTTTTTTTTTTTTTTTGTCGGCCGTGGGGTTTGAACTCTGGGCCTGGGCGCTGTCCCTCAGCTCTTCAGCTCAAGGCAAGCGCTCTACCATTTGAGCTACAGCGCCACTTCCGGTTTTCTGGTGGTTTATTGGAGATAGTCTCACGGTCTCTCCTGCCCGGGCTGGCTTTGAACCGCGATCCTCAAATCTCAGCCTCCTGAGTAGCTAGGATTACAGGCGAGAGCCACCAGCGCCCGGCCTCAGATATACACTTTTTGTTTGACAGGTTTTTCTTTTAGCATGTTAAATATTTTATTCTACTACCTTCTGGCCTGGATGGCTTTTAATGAAGTGTTGTCAGTATGCCATTTAATTAAGGATCCCTTGCATATGACTAGTCACTTTCCTCTGTGCTTCCCAGATCTTTGGTTTGGTGTTTGACAGTTCTGCTACTGGGGCTTGAACTCTGAATCTGAGTGCCGAAACTGATCTTTTGTGCTCAAGGTTGGCACTCTACCATTTGAGCTACAGCTCCGCTTTTGGCTTTTTTTGGTGGTTAATTGGAATCTTGTAGACTTCAGAGTCTCATGGACGTTCCTGCCTGGCTAGTTTTGAATTGCGGTCTTCAGATCTCTACCCTTGGGTAGCTAGGATTAACAGGCTTGAGCCACTGGCACACAGGTTGAGTTTTAATTATTGGCATGAATACCTGAGTTTGTCCTGCTAGTTCATTGAACTCCTAGATTGTATGGAGTCATTTTACATCAAAATTGGAAGTTTTTGGCCATCAGTTCTTGAGCAGTGTGGATTACAGTCTGCCTCCCTCTCCTTCTTTGGGTAACTAAGGTTAATGGGGCCTTTTCTAAAGATGTGTGGCCTCTCTGTCAGTTCCCTGAGCAATTAGTTCAGAGGTCTGCCTTTATTTTGTCCTACTTAGAACACTTTCAGAGCTAAAGTTAACAACAAAGTTAGTGTTGTCAAAACCATTTAAAGACAAATACATACACTGTGTTGGGTCACCTGGGATGCAAAGAACAGTGGGAGGCAGAATAAACAAAACAGACCAAAGCCTGGGAAAAGGATGTTGGGGAGGAAACACATGAGGAAGTACCCAGAGTACCATGCAAGCATGAAATGTTCATTATAATTTTCATTTTTCTGATGTCCAGTAAATTTGGCATGGTTATATGTGTTCATTGGCTGTTTGTTATCTTTGGAGAAATATATATATATTTCAATCCTTTGTCTATTTTTATTCAATCTTAATATTTTTGTGACAGACACTCTGATTTTGTGGGACATAATAAATTGTCAGTAATCCTAGACACCAGGTGACACAATTAAAAGCTTGAATTTTTTTTTCCCTAACTGGATTTTGTTTTAGTCTTTTGACCCATATCTCCCATAACAACTTCCCTAAACCCAAGCTTCTTACCACTACCGTTTTCATCTTTACTTTTATGAGTTCAACATTTTAGATTCTATAATTTGTATATTTAATAGTTATGTGGCATTTATATTTCTGTGCCTGGCTTATATTATTTAACATAATATCTAACATCTGTGTTGTCACAAATAACGTTTCCTTTATGAGGGTAAATATTTCATTGTATACATGTAATTCACATTTTCTTGAATCATTTATCCATTTATGAACGTTCAAATTGTCTTTGCTGCTGTGAATAACGCTATGGTGAATATAAAAGTACAAATATCTTTTTTGACAAAAAATGAAATATTCAATTTCATTTTAGAATTTATTTATGATCACAAAAGAGATTGACTTAGAGTTCCCTTCCTTTGCATGTGTGAATGCATATATGTTGAGTGTAACATTTTCATTAAGTACTAGAAGAACTTTGTGTCTGCAGGGTCATTTGACTTTTTTGTTGTTGTTGTTTGGTTGTGGGTCCTGAACTCTGGGCTTGGGCACTGTCCCTCAGCTCTTCAGCTCAAGGCTAGTGCTCTACCACGTGAGCCACAGCACCACTTCTGGCTTTTTCTGCTTATGTGGTGCTGAGGAATCAAACCCAGAGCCTCGTGCATGCAAGGCAAGCACTCTACCACTGAGCCACCTTTCCAGCCCCTCATTTGACTTTTTTTTTGTGGGGGGTGTGGGGGTCCGGTTGTGGGGCCTGAACTCTGGGCCTGGGTGCTGTCCCTTAGCTCTTCAGCTCAAGGCTAGCGCTCTACCACTTGAGCCACAACACCACTTCTGGCTTTTTTCTTTTTGCTTATGTGGTGCTGAGGAATCGAACCCAAGGCCTCATGCATGCAAGGCAAGCACTCTACCACTGAGCCACCTTCCCAGCCCCTCATTTGACTTTTTAAGTTATGCTTTCAGTTAGTTTTCATTGTTGGTCTGTTTAGCTTTTATAATACAAAGGTTAATTTGGTGATAGTTCACCCAGAAGAAATACTCTTTATATGTTCATGTCAATACACAGTTAATACTGTTGCTTCCTCAGAGTGGGTGTGTTGAAGATAGATTTTTTTTTTTTTAATACCTATACTGGGGCTTGAACTCAGGGCCTGCCTTAGACTTGCATTTGGCTCTTTTTACTCTACCACTTAAACAAGCATACTTCCATTTGGTGGATAATGGGAGATGCAAGTCTCATGGACTTTTCTAGCTAGGAGCCTCAGATTTCAGGATTATAGATGTGAGCTACCAGCAATCAGCAAAGATAGATTTTTCAAAAAAATTTTTTGGAAACTGGTGTGTCTGAACAAATTTTTAACTTGGCTCAACTTGGGTGGGCTCAGAATTCTGGGTAGAGATTCATTTTCTTTAAATTTGTGATGGCTTGCTGTTTTCTACTCTTGACAAGTCATTCCAATACCTTAGAATTTTTGTGTTACCTTGTTTCTCTGAAAGTTTTTTTTTTTGCCTTCCAGTACTGGGTCTGAACTCCAGTACTGCTAGTATTCTCTGGAAATTTTTAGCAACTTTCTGTCTGTCTCTTGCTGTGTGTATATATGTATATATGCTTCTTTTTCAGTGCTGGGGAATCATACTCAGGGCTTCACACGTGCTGGGCAAGTGCCCTCCTGTTAGCTACATCCCTAGCACAGCATTCTGTCTCTTAAGCTTTACAAATTTAGAACGTGGCATACAGTAAATGAATTTAGGTTTCACATTTTAAAAAGTGTCTAGTAATTCATGGGAAAAGAAAGGGAGTATCAGTTACTCTTAGTCTCAGTGAGAATGGGACTATGGAGCTGGCTGAGGTTGGCTTCCTCCTGTGTCTTCTCTGGGGCCCCCACAGCAAGAGGCAGAGCCCTGGCTTACACCAGGTAGGACTTACTTTCAAGATGACCAGTGTGCTCCTTATTTCATAAATTGAAGGTTCTTTTTAGGAAGACCCTGTCTTGGGGCCCCTTACTACATCAGTTTTGCTTGTTTTTTAAACGAGTACAAGCTTATATAAAACATTATGATGAAAGAATTTTTTTGAAATTTTTGTTTGGCTACTTAGTAGTTGATATTTATACTGTAGAGCTAATATGTTGACTGCAAGTTACTGAATATTACCTGTTTTTTTTTTAGTTAATATCTCAATAACTGGTCTAGATTTGTCTTATATAAAATGAGGAACTTTAAGTGACTCGGAATAGGAATATATATGAAGTAGGAAGGTTGAGAACTTTTGAGACACAAAAGTTTACAAATTTTACAAGGCCAAGAAGTGAATGTTACAGACTTTCCAGGCTCATGATATCTGTCGTAGCAATTCACCTCTGCCCCTTGTAACGGGAAAGCAGCCATGAACCCTATGTGATTACATTGACATTAATGTGTTCCTTTAAATGTTTATGTACGCAAATGGGTGGTGGCTGATTTTGGCCAACATCTGGCAGGCCTTGTTTTGTCACAGTAGTTACTAAAACTCTGTCCCAAACTAACAGTCTCTAATATTTCTAATCCAAGTCCAAATTCCTGGAAAGAGGAGGAAATAGTGAAAATGGCAAATAAAAGTTGGGTTCATTGGTGTGTTTTAATTGCAGCAGATGTCGTGATGGAAAGGAAATATCAGTGCAAGGTTTAGGCTTAGGATGAGGCTATCCTGACAAGGCGTGGACTGTGTTCCTCTTGCTCGTTGCCCGGTCCTTTGTATGTGCACTTTTTCACTACAGCACTTTCATTATCTTCCTTTGTTTCTGCGTAGCATGATTGATAATACTATGAACTGATGTGACTGATGTAAATAAGTTAGAGCCTTAAAAAGAATTTGTCTAATGATCTGAAGGAAAGAGGGAAGTGAGTGGAGAGAATTTAAGAATTAAGCCAGGCTTACAGGGCTCTTAGTATTCTTCTTAAGACTGAATCATTAGTTCAGTAAGTGTAATGCCTTCATTTCCATGGGTAGTAGAATTGCCATGTGAGTCATTAGTTCAGTGAGTGTAATACCTTCAATTCCCTGGGTAGCAGAATTGCTATGTGTATCAGAATTTCCTTTTTTTTTTTTTTTTGGTACCAGTCCTGAACTCAGGGACTCTGGGCACTGTCCCTGAGCTCTTATTGCTCAAGGCTGGTGCTCTACCACTTGAGCCCAAGTTCTAACTCCTTCTTTTTGGTTTTTAATTGGAGATAACAAGTCTTAAAGATTTCACTGCCTGGTCTGGCTTCAAACCAGTGTCCTCAGTTGTCAGCCTCCGGAGTAGCTAGGATTACAGGCCTGAGCCACTTGCATCCACCCAGTCAGAATTTCCTTCCTTTTAAAGGTTAAGTAATATCTATTGTGTATAGATAGTACCTCCCTTTCTCTCTCCCTCTCTCGCTGCTCCCTCCCTTTCTCTTAATTTCTTTCCCCTGATAGCCCCCCTCCCCTTCTTTTCTTTTTCATCTTACAATAGAAAGGTTCTGAGGCTTGAACTCAGGGTCTGGGTGCGGTCCCTAATCTTTTTTCCTGTACTACTTGAGCCACAGCTCCACTTTCAGCTTTTTTTGATAATTGCAGATAAGTTTCATGGACTCCCAGGTTGGCTTTGAACAGTGATCCTCAGATCTCAGACTCCTGAGAGTAGCAAGGATTGTAGGCGCGAGCCAGAGCTACGTGTTGAAAAATTTAGAACTTTGACCCTCAACCTCTTGCCTCCCAGGAGAGGAAGAGGCTGGAGGAGCTATCTCTGTCATTCATCCTTAATTCAACCAACCATGCCTTTGTAATGAGACTGCCATAACATCTCTAAACTTTGGGTCAGTATACCATGGCCTGTCACCAACACCTTTCTTCTCCTTTTTCCATCTTCGTTAAGTGACACCTTGACTTGCAGACTGTTCAGCATTCAACCGTCATTCTGAAAATCTCCATTTCCCTTCAGTGGTGGCACTCCAGAGTGAGAGCAGGCCCTGCAGACTCAGGCTCAGTACTGCAGCATCCCCACTGAAGATACCAGCCGTGGGTGGGCTCACATTTCCTCCTAGGTTTAGGTGTCTCGATTCACACAGGAACCAGGCAAACAGTACAGTACTTTGAAGCACTTCATCTCCTAGTCTGACTTGTTTTTATTTTCTTAACTGTGTCTTTTGGAGAATAGATGTTTTAAATTTTGGTTGTCATAACTCATCAGTTTGAGCTTCCATTGGTTTGGTTTTGCAGTCACATAAGAAATTTTTGCCTAGCCCCAAACATATATTTCAGGGTGCAGTTTTATGAGGTATTGATTCAGGTTTACATCTTAGTGTAGTAGCAGTAATATTTGGGAGGCAGGGATTGGGGGGGAATCTTGTTTGAGGCTAGCCCAGGTATGAAAGTTTAGGATACTCTGTTTCAACTCCATGGCTGGGCAGTGGTCTCCATCTGTTACCTCAGTTTCAGTGTAAGTGGAATGGCTGGGTGCAGAGGTACATGCCTGTCGTTCCTAGTGACATGGGAAGCATGAGGATTGTAGCCAGGCTGGGCATAGAGTGAGACCCTACATGACAAGTAACTGAAGCACAAAGGGGCTGGAGACATGGCCCAGTACTGGAAAAAAAATTATTGCCCGTCCTGGGTCTGAACTGGGCCTGGGTGCTGTCCCTGAACTCTTCAGCTCAAGGCTAGCGCTCTACCACTTGAGCCACAGCGCCATTTGTGGCTTTTTCTGCTTATGTGGTGCTGAGGAATGGAACCCAGGGCCTCGTGCATGCAAGGCAAGCGCTCTACCACTGAGCTAACTTCCCAGCCCCTAAAATTTATTTTTAATTAAAAATGTCTAAAAAAGACTAGATCAGAGCCCAACAAAATCATTACCAGGAAGTGGATACATACAGGGTGGGAGGAGGGATAGAACAAAGGGGAAGAGGGGTCGATGAATCAATGAAGGGGGAGAATTCAGTCAAGAATTCATGTTGTTTTTTTTCTCCAATCCTAGGGCTTGAATTCAGGGACTGAGCACTGTCCCTGACCACCTTTGTGCTCAAGGCTAGTGCTCTACCACGTCTAAGAATTCATTGTATATGTCACAAAATTAAGAAAAGTAAGGGAAGGAGGGTGGGTCAAATGGGGTAAGAATGTTAAAGGGTGTGACACTGATCAAGATGCAGTGCTTTCATAAACTGCTTTGTTATATGACTTTATACAATCACTTAAAATAATAAAAAGAATAACATTAAAAATGTTTAAAGTACTCATAATATCTGAATCTTTTACATCTTGAAATGTCAGACTAGGAATCCTTCAGTTGTTTGGTAGTTGATTATTTGTGTCTGTCTTGGTTTTGCAAAGCTGACTTGAATGGACTCTTCCTCACAGATGATGACTTTGACCAGTTTGATAAGCCTGGTGCAGAGCGGTCCTGGAGAAGAAGAGCTGCAGATGAGGATTGGGACAGGTACATACAATGCTGTCTCCTGTGCATCTTTACTGGGGAGTCTAGGCTGATTCTTGATGCTGCCCCTGGGATACATAGAGATGTTACTGAAAGTGGTGTTGTGGCTCCCTGATGATCTGTTCCAAATAAGCCTCCCTTGTGGACTAGTGCTCTCCAGGTAGAAGATTGCTCAAAGGGCTGTGCCAGGGCTGTACAAGCAGTACTAGCATTGACTTTGTGGACATTCACGGGTGTAACTATGCCAGAGTGCCGTCTGCTCTACATCCTATCCAATATTTGGATAGACTTTAAAAATTATCATCTTAATATATATTGATTTTAATTGCATTTTCCTGATTGTTAATAAAAATGAAAGTGCCTTTTTAAGAATGCATACATGCATACAAGGTACAAACTGTCACAGTAAAGACAGATATCAGTTCATATTGCTGGGTTTCCGGTGGAGAATTATACTAAGGTAAGGGGGAAGATGTTTTCTGAAGCATTTTTCAGGACATTTCTGTTTGTAAATAAAAATGTGCTTGCTTTCAAAGAGGTGCTTGTCTCCAATTTTTGATAAGATTGTTGGCCAAAAATGTTGTTCTTACCCAAATGGTTATCCTGGTGAAATCCTTAAGAGTTCCCTCAGTGGAACAAAGAGACCTCTTCCCAGGTAGTGTGCTTGCTTTTAAAATTTCTAGAGCAGTTACTACTAGGTGTTTTTTTGTTTTTTGTTTTTTTTGGCCAGTCTTGGATCTTGAACCCAGGGCCTGGGCACTGTCCCTGAGCTGCTTTTGCTCAACGCTAGCACTCTACCACTTGAACCACAGCACCACTTCTGGCTTTTCTGTTTATGTGGTACTGATAAATCAAACCCAGAGCTTCATGCATGCTAGGCAAGCACTGTACTACTGAGCCACACTCCCAGCCCCAGTTACTATTAGTTATTGTGGGAGAGAGTCACATGACTAATTACTCTTGCCACTAATTACGAGGGATGGCCAGGAGTTCTTACTAAATTTTTTAACAGTTGGTGTAGTTTTAATGTATTTGGTAAACTTCCTTGCATATTTACATGTTTTGTTAAGCTCTGTCTAACTGATGACTGTATGAGAAACCATGTTTACTCTATGGGCTGTGTGGTTGGTACTTAGGATTTGGACTCTAAAGCCTGACTGAGTTCACCTGTTGTATCACAGCTTCCAGGCAGGTGTTCTTGGTCAAGTCATTTGACATCTTAGAGTATGCGATTGCCCACTGAAAAATAAAGGTGGTGTAAGTGTCTACTTGATAGTTATTAAGTCAGCTAGAACTATGCCTATAAAACAGTGCTTAGCTTTCTCAGCTCTTTCCCAACTCTCTTAGCTCTTTTTCCCAGCTCTCTCTCTTTCCCACCTCTTTTCCCACCTCTTTTCCCAGCTCTCTCTCAGGTCTTTCCCAGGCCTTTACCAGCTGCGTGGAGTGCCAACCTGGCCTGGTTCCAGCAGGTCTACTGAATGTACTTGCCCCTTACCTGAAAAAAAAATAGTGCTTGGTACATTTTGATTAATTGCTATATAAATTATGCTTGTTCTGTGGGCTTAGCTCTAGTCTCCATCCTTTGGATGTAGTACTGTGCTTTTGTTGTGTGCAGTTCACTTATTTTATAACAGATGGGGCTGTTTATCTTCTTTCAAAAACTGCTCTTGTTAAAGAGATTAGTCACTAAAGATTTTTTTTTCCACTTTTTTTTTTTGTCTGTCAGCAAAAGTCACAAATTCTTTCTAGTTTATTTACTTGCTCTTACTACCGTCCCAGTTAGTGTGCCTGGGGAACTGCCTTCCTCTTTTCAGATACCTTAAAACAACAGCGTAGAGGAACGCTCACCTTCAAAGATGTGCCTTTATGTTTTGTTCATTTAGAGTCAGACTGTGATAGGGCTTTTCATTGTAAATAAAGCAGAAGGAAAGTATAGCAGCTTCACATGAAAGCCCTAAACCCACCAGGCTTTATCACATTTCAAATTGACCCACTTACTTTCCAATCTTATTAGGAATAATATTTTGACATTTCTCTTTTTTCCTCCAGTGAACTTGAAGATGACTTACTTGGAGAAGATTTGCTGTCTGGCAAAAAGGTAAGAAAAATACAGATACTTCTGAGCAAAATCATGGTCATTGAATTTACTAGAACACATGCATGGGATGTACAATTACAAAGTCATTTGCCTTGTTATAGTGCTGGAAATGGAATTACATTATACCTCCAGCTCTGAATTCTTTCTTTAAATGCACAATTGGTTGTTTATTAGTAAATCCTTAATTATAACTCAGTAAAAAAATCCTTTAAAGCAAATATTTTATTTTATTTATGTATTTTTTTGGTCAGTCGTGGAGCTTGAACTCTGGGCTTGGGCCTTGTCCCTGTGCTCTTCAGCTCAAGGTGAGTGCTCTACCACTTGAGCCACAGCGCCACTTTTGGTTTATTGGAGATAAGAGTCCGACGGACTTTCCTGCCTGGTCTGGCTTTGAAACTAGATCCTCAGATCATCTCAGCCTCCTGAGTAGCTAGGATTACAAGCATGAGCCACCTGGCTTAGATACTTTAGTTCCAACTGTGTCCAGAGTACTCTAGCAAGTACCAAATATGGGACTATGATAACATAAAACTTGCTCTTGCTTTAAAGGAATATACCATTTGGAAGTTTGATATTTTGTATACTCATTCTGGAATTCACTTTTGGGGGTATTGATCGATGAGTTTGAAGATAAATATACCGAGATAAAACAAATGTTCATATAAGTAAGATTAAAAATTTCTTGTAAATAAAACATGTAAGTCACATTACCTTTTGTATGTGTATATGTACATTATAAACTGTAGCAATCTATTTTATATACAAAACACATAAAAGTAGAAACATTAAGCAAGAGATGAAAATGAAACTTTGAGCTTTTATTTTTTCAATAAAAAACTTACTATTCTCAATATAAGTTACTTATATTTAAAATTTTAAGTTAAAATTATGAAGGTTTACTCTCAACAGTTACACTAAAGCATGTTGCACTTTTAGTGTTTAGTGGTATTCAAGTCTGTATTTTCTGTATTTTAGGTAACACAGATTGTTTCATCTGAGTTTTTTACATCTCATTGTCTTTTCATTTTGTCTTCTTTAGTATTACTTAAGATCTTATAAAAGAAATGTTAGTTTTGCCATTTTTCTGTTAACTTTCTCTGTTGTATTATTAGCATTTAGGATTCTTTTTCCAAGCCAATTTTCCTTCCTCTGTTTTGCTTCATACTGATTATTAGCCTCCACATAGCCTAACTTTAGAGTGCCCAGACCTCTCCCATTGTAACACATGCAGCCTGGAGGGATAGTGACACCATAGCAATTAGACAAACAACACACGTACCACCACCAGAAAATCTCAAGTGAATGTAAGAGGAGAAGTATATTATTTATCTTAATGTGCCTTTCAACCAGATGTCATCAGTTTTCAGTTACAGGTACTCTTGCTTCACCTCTACCCACCTCCTTCTTCCTGAATTAATTTGAAGTAAATCTCAGACAATATAATCATATTTTAACAAGTAAATCTTAGTATGTTTCTGGGATTCTTTTCTTTGAAAGTTGCCATAAATTTTTGCCCTTGTTTCATATTGCCACATTGCTTTCCAGAAATGTTTGTTTAGTCAATTTCTGTTCCGAATAAGTGTATTTATAAACATCTCTCTCACCTATCCATTTTCCAGCTTTGATGCTGCTTTATAAAAATAATCTTTGTTGGGGCTGGGAAGGTGGCTCAGTGGTAGAGTGCTTGCCTTGCATGCATGAGACCTTCGGTTTGATTCCTAGCGGCACATAAGCAGAAAAAGCCAGAGTGGCGCTGTGGCTCAAGTGGTAGAGCGCTAGCCTTGAGCTGAAGAGCTGAGGGACAGCATCCAGGCCCAGAGTTCAGGTCTCACGACCGACCAAAAAAAAAAAAAAATTGTCACTGTGAGCTATGGAAAGTGATTTCTGGTGGTTTAATGATTCTTTGATGTCTGGTTGAGGTACTGTGCCTTTGAGGTATTTATTGGTGAGTTTGCTGCTAAAGTCAGTGATTGGTCCCACCTGTTGGGTGTGTTCTTGTGTGGCCTTTGCTTTCTTCCTGGAGCCTGGTGAAGTGTTCATTGTGTACCTGTCTAGAGAGGCTCCTAGCTCCTACTTGACAGGGTGAGGGTGGGGTGCACACTGTCATTTGTCAGAGAAGGGAGGTTGCAAGGGTCCAGTTTTAAAGGCACCATTGAAATGTGAGGATGAAGAGGCTGGTGTGACTAAGCCAGAACGTTTAAAAGATGGTTAGAGAAGTGGGCTACAGGTCTCCGCTCCTTCATTGCTTCTGTGTTTTACTTGAGTATCTCATAGGTCCAGTATGGGAGAATGTTTGGGGAACCATCTTTTCCCATTTTGTAATTTTTGCTCTATGAAGTTCTTGCCTGTGAGCATTGGAAAATGTCATGGGAAGAAAGGTCAGGAGGAGGGTTTCCACTAGCACGACTACCACTCCTACCCCCTCCTGCCTGTCCTGCTGTCCTGCAGACCATGCTGAGCATTGGGAAAAGTTATGGGAAGAAAGGTCAGGAGGAGAGTTCTCACTAGTGTCCACTACCACTCCTACTCCCTCCTGCCTGTCCTGCTGTCCTGCAGACCAGGCTGAGCAGAACTCTGTCCAACTTGCCTGCCTCTTGTGGAGAAACAGTTCTCGCCACCTTCTGAGGTGTGCAGAGAGCCAGCTTGACCCCTGGAATGTAACCATAGCTCTCTTGGAAAGTCTTCACTTTTCCAAGGTGAAATGGATATTTGTGTCTACCTCCTGTGTCTATTACTTGGTAGGTTGGAGTTGAGAGAGAGGACTGAATTCTTAAGTAACATTTGTCTGTGGCCCACACAGCATGCATTCCTTTTGTCTGCTTGGTAAATTATTGCTTGGTGAATTATTACTTTACTACTTCTTGACAAATACTTAAACGTTTACCTGAAAATTCATGGAAGCAGCCTCTTGAGTGATTGAATTGTTAGTTTCTTGAGATTTTATTCACTGAATTTGGATACTTGAACTTAGGTTTCTCCGTGACAGGCCTGGCTTACCCCTGGTAGCAGCATGTTGGTTTGGATGGCAGGTTGTTACCTAACAGAAACTTCATTTTGAGTATCTTAAATATAGTATTGTTTAAATCCACATTCCCTTTAAGTAAGCTGATCATTAGCTTGTTGTTTTAATCCTATTGTAATGTCCTTAGTAGATGGGATCCCTTGGAACTACCTTTGCTTATTAAAATTGCTGACGTTTCAGAAGCCTGTTTTTTAAGGGGTAGGTGTCTTCCCCCCCCCAAAAAAAAAAAGAAAAAAAAAAAGAAAAAACTATTTGTTTCATTTAAGTAGAAGACCAAGTAAGTGTTTCTAATGTTAAAAAAAAAAATGAGCCCGGCACCAGTGGCTCATGCCTGTAATCCTGGCTATTCAGGAAGCTAAGATCTGAGGATCACGGTTCAAAGCCAGCCTGGCCAGGAAAGTCTGCGAGACTTTTACTCCAGTAAACCACCAGAAAACTGGAAGTGGCCTTGTGGCTCAAGTGATAGAGTGCTTGCCTTGAGCTGAAGAGCTCAGGGACAGCACCCAGGCCTGGAGTTCAAGCCCCCACGACTGACAAAAAAAAAAAAAATCCCAAAAGTACGTGTGAGTGTGAGTGTGTATGTGGTTTTGGCCATCTTTTAGAAGAGTAACAGTAATTTGTACATATAAAAAATTACAAAAGAGGAGGAAGGTGGGACCCTCTATCCCCCAAGGTAGAGTATTGGACTATTTTTGGCAGATATTACAAAATTTGGCACTCTCATCAATATGATGAAGCTGCCTCTGCTTTCTGGTGGATCTATGCCCAGCACTGTCATAAACTGAGGAACTGAGAAACTTGACACTCACGTTTTTATTGACCTGTAATAAAATAACTCAGGGTCATCCTACCCTCTTTCTTTTCTGTTAAGATTAAGCTACATTTGATTGTTAAGCTTACTGCTGCTTTGCTTTGCCTGTGACATCTAAAAATCAGTCAGGATCAGTTAGTCAGGAGGCTGTATGTGAGACCTTTTCATTGTCTATGCTGGTACCAAACTGAGGGAACCTACACGGCAAATATTTTAGTAGCATGAATTAGACACATTGAGTATAATGTGCCCTTTTGTAACAAGTTTTTCTTTTTATAGAAGTGACACTCATTAATTAGATTTCTTATTTTAATTAGAATCAGTCGGATTTGTCAGATGAAGAGCTGAATGATGATCTTTTACAGAGTGATAATGAAGACGAGGAAAATTTCAGGTACCCAATATTAACTCATTAAGATGTTCTTTATTTAAATTGATAGGAACCATTTATAATTACAATGGAGCACAATTGAATAATGTGGTATTATGTCTTTGATGAGTAATTATATTCTAAATGGATATTAGTATTTTCTGAAGCCCATATGGATTGTTTCATAAATAAATTTAAAATCCTTTCTGTTGATGCAGGTCATGAGAGCTTGGTGTACCTGATATATTTTGTTGGTTAAATTCACACAGTGAGACTGAAGAGGATATTCTTAGGAGAGGATCACAAAAGCTTAATTCGCATATGATCATATAAAATGATGTTTATCAAAATGAACTAAAAAAATGGAAACAATAGGTTTTTTATTTTACCTTTTGTGATTTCTGTAAATTTATCTGTTTGGGGGTAGGCTAGGGGAAGCACAGAAATATTGGGGACAAAGGGTAAATAAATTCAGCCCCTGTATAATTATACAGGGGCTGAGAAGGTGGCTCAGTGGTAGAGCGCTTGCCTTGCATGCATGAGGCCCTGGGTTCGATTCCTCAGCACCACATAAACAAAAAAGGCCGGAAGTGGCACTGTGGCTCAAGTGTTAGAGCACTAGCCTTGAGCTGAAGAGCTCAGGGACAGCGCCCAGGCCTAGAGTTTAAGCCCCATGACCAAAAAAAAAAAAAAAAGAACTAAATAGCTTGCAGGGAAGGGGGTCAGGAGGGAAAAAAGTTGGAGAAAACAAGGGAAGAGGTGACACTATTCAAAAAGAAATGTACTCATTACCTGACCTATGTGACTGTAACCCCTCTGTTCATTACCTCTACAGTTTAAAAAAAAAAAACTTGTTTGGTTGGAGGGCAGTTACCTCAGACTTAAGCAAGTGACTGCAGTTTGATGATACTTCTTTCATTTCAGTTTTTATTAATATGTATTTGGTTACTGAGTTACTATTGTAGATAGGTATACTTGGTAATACTCTGGTAGGTGGAGTTTATTTTTTATTTATTTTTATTTTTATTTTTGTTGGTCGTGGGGCTTGAACTCCAGGCCTGGGCTCTATTCCTCAGCTCTTCAGCTTAAGGTGAGCACTCTACCACTTAAGCCACAGCGCCACTTCCAGTTTTCTGGTGGTTTATTGGAGATAAGAGTCTTACGGACTTTCCTGCCCAGGCTGGCTTTGAACCGCGATCCTCAGATCTCAGCCTCCTGAGTAGCTAGGATTACAGGCATGAGCCACCGGCATCTGGCTTATTTTTTATTTTTATTTTTTCGTGATATTGGTGTTTGAACTCAGCTTTACACTTGTCAGGCAGACACTTCCACTTCAGCCATTCCCAGACTTAAGTTTTCTTACCTATACCACCTGTGTACCTGGAATTACAGGCGTTGCTTCATGAGCACACCAGACTTGTTCTTTGCTCTAAGGTCCTGTTAACTTTTGCCTTGGCCAGTCCATGATCCTCCTATCTCTGCCTCCCATGCAGCTGGGATTACAGGTGTAAGCCTCTGCCTGGCTCAAGACATTTTTCAGTTTTGTGAGGAAGCATTGGAAAACTGTAAACATACTTCTTGGTATTCCCATTGAGCCATAAGTTTGTAACAGATTTTCTAATGTAAGTTTAATTTTTTTGTTTGTTTGTTTTTTGGGGTCCGGTCCTGGGGCCTGAACTCTGGGCCTGGGCACTGTCCCTCAGCTCTTCAGCTCAAGGCTAGCACTCTACCACTTGAGCCACAACGCCACTTCCGGCTTTTTTCTTTTTACTTATGTGGTGCTGAGGAATGGAACCCAGGACCTCAGGCATGCAAGGCAAGCACTCTACCACTGCGCCACCTTCCCAGCCCCAAGTTTAATTTTTTTATAGATAAAAAATTACTTTAAAATTATTCTACCAGTTTAATAAATTTTTCAATCAAGTACTTTGACATTTTTGTTATATTTTAAGTCTTTTGAGTTAAGTTGGTTTTGATAAATATCGTGGGAGTTTTTCAGACACAGTGTCTTGAAGTCTGTGATATATTTATTCAGTTTTGTGTTAAAGTGGGATACTTAATATGTGTCAACATAGATTTGTATAATCTTGCATTTGAAATATCCTACATCTTACTGTTGATTCTTTAGGTGTATGATTAATAGTTACCATGTTATTTCTTGCTGTGGTTGACTTGGTTCTTTTGGTCAGTTAAGCTGTAGTAGACAAGTGGAGGTGCTGTCTGCATGGTGGGTTTGTTACCAGCTCAATGTGGCACATGGGGCTCTAATTCTCTCATAGTTAAGTAACAGTGCGTTTATTAAATACTTGAATAACTTGCTTGGCTAGTTTAATCTTTGTAAGAACTCACTTATGTCTTGATAAAATTTGAGCTCCACTCACAGTGGTTATCCTCATTTGTATTCTTATCCTCTCTAGTTCTCAAGGTGTCACAATTAGTCTCAATGCCACCTCTGGCATGGTTACATCGTTTGAGCTGTCTGACAACACAAATGACCAATCTGGAGAACAAGAGTCTGAGTACGAACAAGGAGAGGATGAAGTAGCCTACCACAAACCTGACGGACGAGAATTGTATACTCAGGAATACACAGAGGTAGGACAGTATGAAGGCCACGGTACAGAATTGACAGAAGACCAAATAGAATATGGGGAAGAGCCGGAGGAGGAGCAGCTGTACAGTGATGAAGTGCTGGACATCGAAATCAATGAGCCTTTAGATGAATTTACAGTGAGTCTTTTCTCCTTTGTGTGGCCAAAGATAACATGGCTTCCTGCTCTTAGGTTTCTAGACTGATTTGAAATCTATTTTACCTCCCTTGGGAGGAAGAGAAATTAGACCTTATTATCACTGTCTGCCAGTTTCTTTATCTGAGCTATGACAAAGTTTATGTTGACAGCTTGTTTGGCCAGAGGTAATGCTCTTTTGTCATTCTGGAAGGCTGCAAAGAATTGTGACCTTGAGGATTGCACCCTAAGGAAGAAAACAGCTTTGTGTGGTGGAGATGCTCTGTCAATTGTTAGAAGTACTTAATGCAGAGCTTTATCCAGGCTTTAGACAAGATCTGATAAAGTCCTTCTAAGGTGAAAAGATTATTGACCTGCTAAAGACATCTTTAAGGTGCTAATATTCCACAGTGATTGATGTCCTGTTCATTCATTTTTTTTTTTTTTGTAACTGAGAACTGTCCAAACCTGAATAAAGAGATTGGATGGTATAGAAAATGTCACACATAATTTCTTATCTGTAATCAGCAAGCAAAGATTGTGCTGATTTTTATTTCAGAAAGGTTTTCTTTAAGTTGAACCATCTGGAAAGACACTGTAAGTTTGCTCATCTGTCATAGTGAACCCTCTAAAGAGACTTGCTTTTTTTCAGTTAAGCACTTAATGACATTCATACAGGAAGGAGGTGACCTCAGCATTTGTGTAGAGCCGTGTGGTTTTTGGAGCACCAGGGTCCCATTGAGGTGGAGAGGAGTTGGGAGTGCCAGGCCAGGCAGGAGGTGTGAGGGTCCTTGGAGCATCTGGGAGAATAGTTCTTGGATATGTCTTCGTTTAGGGTCTGCTGTCATTTGAGGAAGATGCTCAAAAATTACCCAGGGTTGGTTTTTTATGTCTATACATGCATATTTTTCAGAAGGTTTGATTACATGAAACTGAGGATGTTTAGTTTCAGTCATGATTGTGCCATGTGTGTCTCTTAGTGAGAAGTTTCTTTCTGAATGACTGTTCTTCAGAAAAGATGTTACTGGATTGGTTAATAGAGTTATAGAAAGACATCATGGGGATTTTTTATCTTGTAGCCTCAAAATGACGTGTTTTGTCAATAAATCCTTCATTAGATGAGGGATTCTGATATATAGGTGTATTTGTATTCTTTGTTAAAGTAGGACACTATTTTAAAACAATTCATAGAAACTATGCCAAGGCCTCATCAAATCATTTATAAATTAGTGATAAAATCAATGATTGGCTAATTATTCTGGAGTCCGTTCCCCTTTTAAATTTGGCTGTGCAGCATATCTTTACTGATTGATGTCTAAGCATTGGCTTTGGGACACAAATACTGTTGAACCATAAAACGTGAAACTGCTCATGAAGTTAGAATTTAGTTGGACAGATGACTTTGAGGGTAGTGCTTGGTCATATAGGAGCATTTTTCACTTGGCATTTTTGAGTTGTAAGGAGACATTTCTTCTATGTTCTTCATAAGGGCTGAAATAAAATTCAGTCTTAATTGTAGAGTGTCTATGGTCTGAGATTCAGCTGTTGGAAAAAAATCAAATTTGGCGATTAAAACATTTTTATAGAATTCTTCCACATTAAAATAAACTATTTTTGTCAGAATTACAAAAAGTAAACATTTACTTAGGAATTCTGAAAGTGTCCTAATGTTTTCACAGAGAGTGGTCAACTTGGAATGTGCTCACCTTGGACTGTGAGAGAATGTATCTGAAGGTTGTGTGAACAAGTCTGGTGTGGCAGCCATGGCCATCCTTTTCTGTTTCCATCGTTGACCACTGTGGTAGTGTCTGAAGATGGGGTTGTATAGGAAAAGGTGTGTGGAATTAAACTGGAATACTCCATTCCTGCTGCATTTTGGAGGCCTCTCTCATGGTTTTTCAAGACTGTCTCTGACTTGTAGAATACTTATCTATATTTAGACTAAGGAATATATGAGTAGATTGTGTCCTGGTGGTATGTGGCTTATGACAGTTTATTTAATGTTCCTTGTTGTAATTAGATTTGTTAAACTGCTCTCTAAAGTCAGATTTAAACTCTGAAGGTGGCCCCGTGAGCACATTCTTTTCTGTGAGAGACTGTTGAGGCATAACTTGTAAACCACCGAATGTTCAACTAGAAGGACTCTCGCCTGTAAAGAGGGCGATCCTGAGATGCTCGTGTGGGCAGTGAGTTTTAGTCATCATTACTTTCATGCTCCAAAGTAACTTTTAAGTGTGAAATTTGCTGATAACTCTTCTTGAGAATAAATAGTGATTTTATTTGAATTATATTCTTGGTGCAAAAAGGCCTGTACATTGCTTGGCCATCAACAAAATAGTAAAAATTATCTGTTGATGATGAATATTTTAGTGTAATTAGTATATGGGCTTGCAAAAATTAATGTAGATTGAGACTCACAAGACATTGTTTGGTAAAAACACTTCCAGATTTACTTTTTTTGGGTAGCAGATTCTTTTCTTCAATGCCTGCCTGCATTGCATAGTGAGGGTTAAAGGCTGACCCTGCCTGCATTGTGTAGTGGCTGGAATCTTGATCAGCATCTCTGGCCTATTTAAAATCTAATCTGACTGTTTTGCTAAAGGTGATGCTAGAGTAATGGTGGCGATTCTTTTACATAGGCTTAAGTTTCTTCTAGAAAGTAGAAAAGTGTGTTCAGATCATCTTGAGAGGCAGTTTGGACATTGAGGTAGTTTCTGTACTTGGACACAGCTGCTTTCTTGGGTATGGTAGGTTTTGAGGGTCTGAAGGTGGTACATTTTTTTTTTTAGGGCTGCTTCTGCTTCATAACCATTTTACTGTACAATTTGAGCATGTGGCCTCTGGGAAGCCTACGTTTGCTAAGTAGGATCAGTTCTGTAATTTGCTTGTAATATAGGAGTATCCTACTTTCTTTGGCAGTGGTTATCTCCAGTCAGCTTGCCTATATCCTTCCACGAGCCCAGAAGGGCTTGCTGATTTGCCCCTAGCATTTCATGCAAAGCCTAAAGTCAGCCCTTCGCTCAAGGGAGGACTTGATGGAGAAACCAAATTCAATCTGAGATTTTCAGAAAGCACCATATTGAGTCAAGTTGCCCACAATTTTGTGGTCTCTACTGCTGTAAGACTCGTGAGAGTGGGCATGATTTCAGCCCCTCCTGCTGCCAAACTCCTCAGTAGAGCCTTTGCTCAGGTCTGCCAGGGCTATTTTTCCTGGGGTGGATTTGAGGGAGAGCTGTTTAACAGGGCACTTGGACAGGAAACAGAGCTCATGTCACTAACTATGGCAGGCAACTAGGCCAGCATGATACCAATCCTTTGTTTGCATGAACACAAAGGCGGTGCTTCCTGCTTTGTGCTCAGTCAGGTAACTAAGATAACGCCGCATGAGTCATGAGATGAAAAGTGCTTTAAAAAAAAACAACCCAAAAGCTTGGTGAGAAACCATTTCTTCTCTTTAATGGCTGTTAGGATGAAGAATACTTGCAGGCTTATGGTGGGCACCAAAGGCTGCGAGCACAGGAAGACTGTGCGGCTGAAGATGACTTAGATGAGATTACTGATTCCCAGGTTGCTCCTGAGACCCACGAGGTATTTGTTCAACTTCTAAAGTTTCCTGGGTGTTTTTCCCCCCTTCCAGGTTTAAAATCGGCATCTTTGATCTCTTTTCTTGAACTGTCAGTGTAGTAACATACTCAAGCTTTATAGACCCTTAGAGAAACATATTTCCAGAAAATTTGTGTGTTAGTGTTCTATATCAACAGTGTGAAAGTGCTTAGAAAGCAGTGTTCTAATTATTTTCCATTAATTTGGACCATTATTAAAAAAATGCTGCAAGATTCCCTGTGTCTGGGACCTGTCTTAGCTATGGAAGAGGCAGGGCTGAAGGAAGCTGGATACTCCTACCCTCCAGGCACTTCATGTCTGATGTTGGGAGGAAAAGACATTGCTTATTCTGGGATGTACTGGCAGAGGCTATATTACCAGGGTATCCTGTGGGAAAGGGCCAGGTCCTCCCCCCTTTTCCACTCCCCCCTTCCCCACCATTCTCCCCCCCTCCCCCCATCATAAGGAAGAAGTGACTCAGAAACAGTCTTCCAAGAGGTCAGGGCTTTGGATTATCCCATGCCTTTCTTTGAGAATTGACCTTATGGCTAAACCCTTAGGGTATAGAGTCATTGCTCAGCTTAGTGGTGTGTGTGTGTGTGTGTGTGTGTGTGTGTGTGTGTGTGTGTGTGTGTGTGTGTGTGTGTGTGTGTGTGTGTGTGTGTGTGTGTGTGTGTGTGTGTGTGTGTGTGTGTGTGTGTCCGTGTGTGTGTGTGTGTGTCCGTGTGTCCGTGTGTGTGTCCGTGTGTGTGTCCGTGTGTGTGCCCGTGTGTGTGCCCGTGTGTGTGTATTTGGCTATAGAGTCATTGCTTAGCCTAGTATGTGTTTGTATGTGTGTGATTGGTTATAGAGTCATTGCTCAGCCTAGTGTGTGTGTATATGTGTGTGTGTGTAGCTAGAGTCCTTGCTCAGCCTAGTTTGTGTGTGTGTGTGTGTGTGTGTGTGTGTGTGTGTGTGTGTGTGTGTGTGTGTGTGTTAGTGTCCCTGTCCCTGACCTTTTTTGCTCTAAGGCTAGTGCTTAGCCACTTGAACTATACAGCTCCACTTCCAGATTTTTCCTTGTTTAATTGGAGATGAAGAGTCTCAAGGACTTTCCTGCCTGGCTAGCTTTGAGCTGTGGTGCTCAGATCTTAACCTCCTGAGTAGCTAGGATTATAAGCTTGAGCCACCAGCACCTGGCTTCTTGTTGGTTTTCTTAAAAAGATGTCCTTATTAGTGTTTATTTCTCAGTAATTTTCCTTAATGTGATTTCTCTGATCTCGAGAGATCACCAAGGCTGATATTTGCTGGCTTCGCATTTATTTGGTGTGTTACATGGAGACCCAGTGGGCTCATTCCTAATGCACCAGGAGCACATGTGCTGGTACAAACAGAACTGGTTCCTGGGTGTACCCCTTCTTCCCTCCCATAGCTACATTTGATGCTATTTGAAATAACTTGAGAGTTAGAAAAAAAATAATAGTACACAAGGGACTCTGTAGGAAAATTTGTGTGTCCCAGGAACCCCAGCAAAGCTAAAGGAGATGCTTTAAAAGCTTAAGAAGACAGGCGCAAGCAGGCCTGGTTCCCAGACGACTTCTGTAGCATGAAGCTCAGACCAGTCTAGTCAAACCCTGTAAGGAGTGACTAGGTGAAAGAAAATTAACCCTGTGAAAGCAAGGAGCGTAGCCGACAGGACTCATTCCCAGAGAAATACAAGGCCTTTGGTGCCCATTAATTTAGTTCTTTTTATTAGTATGTGCTGTATTAAGGTTTTTATCTTTATTTCCCTCCCTGTTCTCTTAAATTTTGTTTGTAGTGTATTTTGGAATGAGGAAATATTTTATGAATTTCAATCTTCAAATGGTCTCTGGAGATGTACATAAACTTTTGTGTTGTAAACTATGTTAACAAGCTTTATGTTGCCTGGTGCCTCCTGGAAGTGACAGCCCATGGCTTGTACATCTAGATAACTTGAAATTTAGTTTTGGGAATGTATTTATTAAACTGTTAAAAATACAAATGGCTACTTGTCTTCCAGTTTTCAGTGCCTTCTGGGAGTGGGGAAAGGGAAGAGAGAAAAAAGACTGAGGGAAGTTACAGCAGGTAACACTAAGGGAGGGGAGGAAGGAAATGACAGGCATACATGCTGGCGGGGGAGAGGAAGGACGTGTCAGGCACACATACTAGGGGAGAAGAGGAAGGAAGGGGTCTTTGGAGGAACATTAGTAAACAGACAACTTTTTTTTAAGTGAAAGCATAACGCGATAATAGGCATAACATTTCAGACAGATTGAGATTTCAGACAGAAAAGATTCCTCTTTTGGCGAAAAGAGATTTCTGTTTAAAGCAATGTGAAATCTCAGATTAAAGATTTCAGCATTAACCTTCATGTACATATAATCACCCTTCTCCCAACCTTAAATATGTTGGGAGAAAGCATTTTAATCATTAAGCCATTAGGCTTACTGAGACAGAAAACCAAATATTAGGTTTTGTTTTTGGGTTTTTTTTTGGGGGGGGGGTCTGGTCGTGGGGTCTGAACTCTGGGTCTGGGCGCTGTCCCTCAGCCCTTCAGCTCAAGGCTAGCACTCTACCACTTGAGCCACAGCACCACTTCCGGCTTTTTTCTTTTTGCTTATGTGGTACTGAGGAATCGAACCCAGGGCCTCATGCATGCAAGGCAAGCGCTCTACCACTGAGCCACCTTCCCAACCCCCAAATATTAGTTTTATGTCCCACTAGTGTCAAAAGATGCCTGAAGGCATTTGGGATCTGCTATTGGCCTCAGCATTAATCAGGTAGGTAACCAGGCTTGGTTCTCAGATTTAAGTAATAAGTTCCAGGCCTCGTTCTTGTTGGTGGATTGCAGGAAGATTGAAAGGGTCTAAGGTCACCCTTTTGGGTGTTTCAGAGTTCTCACATACCACTCATAGACATCACAAATTAAACCTCAGTCTTGCGCTCTTCCTGTTAACAGAGCAAGCTAGAGATAAGTGTTTTAGTAAGGTGACAACATGTTCAACTAAAATTGGGAGTTTGGGTGTTGATTAGTAATATCTAGACTTTTGGTGTTAGGAGTTTTAAGCCATATGGAAAAAATGTGATCTGATCATAAACAAGTGATCTTAAACACTGTAATCAGAGTTAAACAAATAACTGATATAGGGAAACAGTTGCATACAAGCCTGAGGATGAATATTTTAGTACACAAAACTAATAAGTTAATATTCAGTACGTTGTATATTCAGTATATTTGGATACGTGCTATGAAAGAAGGGCAGATAATATGAGGATTCAAAAGTAGAATAGGCAAATGAGCTTATACAAATATATTCAGTGAAATAAAAATTGAAGCAAAATGTGTGGAATATGTAAATCTCTCCCACCCCCTATAAGCTAGAACCTGGATAAAGATAAAATCCGCAGTAGATGGTAGGATTAGTCTTAACTATTATATAGGATTTTCTGACTTAACATTTTTTTTTGTTTTTGACAAGGAGAAAGTGACAGTGTTGTTAATTGTTTTTGCAAATAAAAAGTAATCTATGTAAATAAAAGTATTTTGTCTTCTAAATTATGAAGAAGCAAGATGTGGATAGTTCCATAATTTGATGCTCTTATTTGCAAGGCAATTAGAGGCTGTGTTGGACTCTTGTGACTTCTAGTTGCTGTCACCTCTTACATGGAATCTCCTGAGTGTTCAGTAGACAATTGAAAAAGCTAAATGTATGATAATCCAAATCAGCGTTGCATATTTTTATACCATTTGCTAAGAAATACGTTATTTGCTTTAAAAATGTATGCCTTTAAAGTTTAGTAATTAAAAGTAGTCTTAAAAGTTTAATATTTTACCCTTTTTTATTATTGGTTTCAATTTAGCATGTATGTGTTGCTTGTTTTAGAGTTTCCTGAAGAATTTCTGTATTGCTCATTGTGGGTAGCATGTCTAATGGTTTTATTGTAGGTATGTGATGTACTAGTCTTTTTCTGTAGCAACAGATAATTTGGGCATATATTCTTCAAGTAAGTAGAATCATTGTATTGTTAACCTAAAGGATAGTTTTGGAAGATTTTAGTTGCTAAAAAGTTGATACCGCCTACTGTTTCAGTGCATTTACAAGCTTTGGTTTTGGGGTGCTACTGAGTCATAGTATTAAGTCTGAATAAATTATATCCTTTTCAGGTTTGTTTGTTTGTTTGTTTGTTTTGGGCTTGAATTCAGGCCTCGTTGCTGTCCCTTAACTATTTTGTTCAAGGTTAGCGCTCTACCCTTTGAGCCACAGTCCCCCTCTGGCTTTTTGGTGGTTATTTGTAGGTAAGTTTCTCATGGACTTAGCTCTTTGGCTGGCTTGAAACCATCATCTCAGCCTCCTGAGTAGCTAGGATTATGGGCGTGAGCCCTGGCCTCAATAGCCACACATTCCTGCTTTTTGATTTTCCTAGTTCTTTGGCTTGTTTTCTCTTTCTTGTTCTGTTAGTATTGGGATTTGAGTTCCAGGCCATCTGCTTGCTAGGCTGGCACTCTACTACTTCAGCTAAGCCTCCAGGCCTGTTTTTTTCTTTTTTCTTTTTTCCTGGTTATTTTTGAGACATTGTCTCTTGAACTTCCCTGCCCATGTGGCTTTGAATTTTGATCCTTCTTCACGGTTTTGAGTAGCTGTATTACAGGTGTGAGCTACCAGCACCTGCCTGGCTCCTTCTCTTAAATTAGATGTCTGCAGTATTGAGTAACAGTACCCTTTGTATTCTGTTATCAGTAGCAGCAGTGCACCGCTGTGTCTTGGCTCAGACAGACGGAGGAATTAAGTTGCAGTTTTCACTTGACTCCAGTGTAGTAGGAGTTGTAAAGATCCAATGTTTGAATCTGAATTTGAGCCAAAAAAAGTGAATTAATTTTAATTGAAAAACCTATTTTAGATGGTTTATTTTATTTGCTTGATTAATGCACAGAAACCACTATATTTAAAACAAAGTGGAAAATAACTGTAAAGATCATCCTTTCTAATTATATAGCTGCATTAGTGCTAGTTGTGCTGTTTTATTGTGTGTGTAAATTAGGCTTGCTAATTCAGAAAGTTTTGGCATATATAATGAAAAAAAGTGGTTTTACATTACCATTTAAAATACTTTAAAATTGTAATAGTTTACATTCAGGAATCAATTGTTTTTTTTAATCTCAGGGGCACAGTAGGTTTTGGTGCTTTGCATGTATCCAGATTACCATCTAGAATTTCATATGAATGAAATCATGTGTCTCATGTCCTGCTAAACTTGTTTCTGAAGTTCAAGTAATTACATCTATCAGTTCATTCCATTTATGGATATATCTTACTAATACATTTTCTTGATATTAGATATTTGGGATGTTTATACTATTTTTTGCTACTGTGATATTACTCATCTTTTTGTGTTTATATTTTTGGTGGAATCACTGAGACAAGTTATATGTTTGGTTTTATGAGAAACTGCCAAAAAGTTTTCCAAAGTGATTGTATTTTTTTCCCTAACCTCCTCCCCATATTGTAGGAGAGTCTTCATTGTTCCGTTATTTGTTCCTGTTATGATGATGTCACTCTTCATTTAGTCCTAAGGAGTGGTCATTGTGGTAGAAGGTTGTCTTTATAATCTGGATATCAAATTATTGACCAATAATGTGGTGTATTAATACTTTCTGTAAGCCTGTGGGTTGTGTGTTCATTTTCTCAAATTTATCTTCTCTTGAGTAAACAATTTTAATTTTTATGAAGATAAAGTAAGTTTGTTACCTAAGAAAAATTTCCTCATCCTAAGATTATAAAGTTTCATTCTGATTTAGTTCGGAAGGTTTATTTTTGCCTAGCTTTAGTTTAGGAGTTTAGGATGCTTCAGCTGGATATGAGCTAACATTGTTTCTACACGTTTATGTAATTGTTTCACCACGACTTGTTACATATGCAGACTTCCTTTCCTATGTGAGTGGCTTAGTGCTTGTGGACTCTATGCTTCTGCCTCTTTTTCTAGTCTTTGTTTCTGTTTCTTTGATTCACATTTATGTCTGTATTATAGTCTTGACTAGTGTATCCTGGCATCAGGTAGTATTAATCCACTAATACTGTTCATGATTATTTTGGCTATTCTTGGTCAGATTTTCTATATACATTCTAGAATGTATCTGGTAATATCTACTAAAGTCTGGCTATGGTTTTTAACTAGATAGCATTTAATCTTTTGATAAAATGAGGAAGATTAACATAATCTCCATGATGTCTGTTAATACGGACCATTTAAATTCTTTACAATCTTAAGCCTTTTGTTTTATTATTTCTCTTTTGCCTTATTTTGTAGGTATTTAGCATAATAGAAACATTGAGTGCAGAAGATCTTGATGTTAGGGGAAGATGCTTGGTAATTGATCAGTCATTAAGTATGCTATTAGAAGTTGTGTGTTCAGATTGGATGAAGTTGTTTTATTTTTCCTTTTTCTCATTTGCTTCAAGTTTTTAAAAAATCAGAAATGGGTGATTTTGTTGATGCATACCTTTTCTATATCCTTTATCTTATTACTATGGATTAGTTTTGCTTCTTAAGACTATAACCATAACTGCATTTCACTGGTTTTCCCATGAGTGTTCTTATGGGATCCAGTTCCAGGTGCCATTGTTGTCATGTGTCCCCTTTGTTCCCTGTGGTATGGGTGTGTCAGATTTTTCTTTGTGTTTCATTACCTTAACACTCTGAAGTGTGAGCCAGGTATCTGGTAGAATATCTTGCAGTGTGGGTCTTAGGATTTGACTGAAGTTAGGGCTCATGAAGAGTAGGTACTGCAGAGCTGACATACTCTTTTCTTAGGTTTGTAGCAGTAGGCACAGGGTAGCATCTAGGACGTCACTGTAGGATACAGAGATGACTTTACCGTTGGTGGCTGCATCTTCATCACTTGGGCAAGCCTGTGTCTGCCACTGCATCCTTTTTCTTTTCTTTTTCCTTTTTTCCTTTTCTTCTTTTCTTTTTTCTTCTTCCCCTTATCTACTTGGAAGCAGTTCTGGGCAACCCTTCAAAGTAAGGGGGAAGACTGGGAACTTAAACTTCAGTTTTTGGAGAAGGAAAAGTTTGGAGTTCTTTCCTGGATAAGACCTGTCACTTACCAGGTGTCAGTAGTTCACACCTATAATCCCAACTACTTGGGATGCTAAGATCTGGATGGTCATGGTTTGAAGCCAGCCTGGGCAGAAAAGTTCACCACTCTTTTTTTTTCTTTTTTCTTTTTCTTTTTTTATTGTGAAAATACTGTACAGAGGGGTTACAATTACATGGGAGAGATAATGAGTACATTTTTTATCAAGCATTGTAGCTTCCTCCTTTGTTTCCCCTTCCCATCCCTTCCCGTCCTCCCCTTGCCCCCCAAAGTTCACCACTCTTATCTCCAAAATAACCAGTACAGCAGCAGGGCTAGAGGCTCAAGTGGTAGAGTGCAAGCTTAGCAAGCGTGAGGTCTTGAATTCGAACTCCAGCATCTCCAAGAAAGAGGGGGGAAATTTTTGAATGTTAGATCAAGCTTGTGTTTATATGAATTCTAATTGGTTGTGATGTATTATCTTATTTTCTATTTTGCTGAATTCCATGTGTTTTTCTAACATTTTAATTTTATTGAAAACTGCACTGAACACTAAATGCCTACCTTTACAATAAACAAATACAATAACAGTAACTCACATTAAGATGCAAAATACTTCTGATAGCTACTATTCTTCTGTTTGGGATAGTTTATAATTTTGTCGCAGAACCAAGAATGTATCATATTGTACAAAGGTTCAAAATAGGCCATCTTTTAAAACAAAAAGGCAATGATTCACAAGACTATGAATAGAAGATGTAAATAATTGATGAGAATTTAATATGATTTGTAAAAAATCAATCACATTTAATAACACTTCATATGTATAAAATAACTTATCAGTGTCTAAAAAAGTGGATTTGTTCATAGATAGTCTGACAAGTAACCATAAAAAGTTTCCTGAGACCTAAAGGAATGCTTATAGTTCAAAGACTTTGTACTCAATAAACAGCTGAAGATCTGAAACTGAGAAAGTATTTTTGAGTAAAAACAGCTTATGAAACTTAATATTTTTCTTTTTTGCCTCATCAGAGGTAATTAGTGAACTTACAACCATCCTTCTGTGCAGTATGTAGCGGTTCAGATGTGAAAGAGACACTTCTGCTCAGAGCTAGAGTTATAAGGTGGGGACATTTTTTTCTCGCCTTTTTGTGCTGGGCTCATTAAACTCAGGGTCTGGTCACTGTCTCTGGGCTTTTGTGCTCAAGACTATTGCTCTACCACTTGAGCCACAGTTCTACTTCGATGTTTTTGGTGGTTAATTGAAGATAAGAATGTCAAGATTTTCCTGCGCAGGCTGGCTTTGAACTATTGATTCTTGAATCTCAGCCTCTGAGTAGCTAAGATTACAGGCCTGATCACTGGCACCTAGCTCAGTATTTTTTATTTTGGTGGAAATTATTTTTAGAACTCATGATGCAACAATTCTAGAGCAAGATGCTCAGGACCTGCTGTGACCAAAACATTGATGGAAGAGAGGTCTTTACTTGTGATTTCAGGCACAGATGAAAATGTAACACATAGTAACAGAAGTTAGTGTGTGGTAGTTCTTGTCCTAAACTTTTAATGCTTTCATAAGCAGACCACACCTTCAGTTTTCTAGCTCTTCTAACCTTGACACTGCAACATCAATAATGTATATGTCCGAGATCAATGAAAAAGACTCAAACTCTTTCTCTTGGTTTATCCATATTTCCTCTCTTGGTCCCAAGTTTATCTGAGTGATTACTTCTCATCACTCTCTGCTTGTGCTCATTGGGGTTCTTCTGATTACCTCTGTGTGTTTGTGGCCTGTTTGGGAGGGGCAGGGCATGACTCACTGGGATGCTTACAAGGCCAGTGCTTCTGGGGCTGCAGGGACTCCTCGGGACACCTGCATGTGGGTGGCACCTGGGACCTCCTTATGGATCAGATCGCTTGCTGTTCCATTACCAGGGAGCTGATGTGATTAAAACAAACAAAGCTTTTTGTTTACCAAGTTTTTTAAGCTTTCTGGGATTGACCTGTGACTGCTCAGCTGGTCTCCATGGCAGCTGCCTCCCTCCTCTCTCATGAGGTTGGTTCACCAATCTAGGCCAGGTCGGGAGTACAGATGAAATTTGGTGGATCTTTCAGTGGACCCTGAACAAAGCTAAAGTGTCCTTCATGAATGACAAAAGCTGCCCCTCAAATCCCACCCTTTTTGGGGGCCTGGGCTAAGGCTTCCTCCTAAATTCATCAGGAATGCCTCTTGCTTCATCTGTTTGAGGCAAGTTGCTAGTAGGGTGGTGGTTATGTTTGTTGAGTTTGATATCCAGGGTTACATAGTCACTGATAGAGAAGGTCTGTAGGGTGTAGACCCTCTCATGTCTAGAGACTGTTCTGTCTCGTCCGGCAAGTAGGGATCATAAAATGCATTGTTGAATGCGAATACCTGGCCCATGGTACTAAAGCTGACAAGGCCTCTCCCCACGAGTTTGGTCTTCTGAGACTGCCCCTCATATCTGCCCCCAGTCTGTACTTGTGGGGTCTGGTAAGCAATGTTTTGTTGCTTCACAGTGAGGACTAGGCAGATGGTCGGAGCCCTGTTGTACAGCTGCATAGGGAGGCTTGTAGCAGCGTGGCGTCTGTGTTGTCCTGGCCACTGTGGATCTGCAAGGTCACTCGAAGGGCCTTGAATGTTTCCATGTTTTCCTTGGTGAAGTTATGGTTTGGTGTATCATGGCACCCACAATCTGTTCAGTACCTTCTTTTGGATTTCCTGAGCAGACGGTTGCACAAGGCCCCAGCGCCCTGCTTCTTCAGGATGGACTTTTCCTTGGTGCAGTCTATGCCATCTAGCCCAAGTGCCACTACAGAGCTGAGGTGCTGGGGCCATTTTCAAGCTCTAGAGGACACACACCTTTACAAATTCTGTCTAGTCACTGCTTTTGGATTTGTTTGTAAAGTCTTGGAGCTGCAATCACAATTACTTGAATTTCCAGGATGGCTGTAATAGTCTCTTTGCTTTGACGATGGTGATTTTTCTCCTCTGTGGCCTTACTATTCTGTGTCATCTATAGTCCTGAGCATTGGTTCCCCTGAGAACTTGTGAGAAATGCAGAATTTCAGGTCCACCCTAGGACTGCCCACATCAGAATCTGCTTTGAACATTTTAGTGACTGGTATACAGTGATCTGAGGCAGCACTGGCAGTAGAATCTGGAGGTGGCAGAGACTATACTAGAGTCTGGACCTCAACAATGGTCTTAACAGCCACCACACACTCTGATTTCAGATACCCAGGAAACAGAAATCAAGATTTCACAACAAGAGTTGGAGATGCTCATTCATGCTCTAGCATTTTCCAGCAGACTGAACCTCAGAGCTGAATGGTAACATTGTAGCTACAAACAAAATTACATAGGCTACAGTGAAATTGGTTTATCCTTTGTCTTTCTCTTTTTAGGCATTTTAGTTCCTGAAGATGTGTTTCCACTTGTTGTGTTTGTCCTAGAGACTTCATTTGTGGTTTTTCTTTTTATAGTGAAAATATTGAGGAAAGGAAGACTATAGAATGATTGTATTATGGGGTTATTTTAAAATTTATTAGGCACTTATAAGTTTCTATTAAAGGTAAATGATATTTTTGAATTATAAATCACAAGGATAGAAAGGCAAATTCTGTTCTCATTAAATTCATGAAGTAGTTAAGGATTAGGTGCATGGCTCAAGTGATTGAACTTGAGCCTAGCAAGTACAAATCCCTGAGTTAAAAAAAAAAACAACAAAAAATAAACGAAGCTATACTGAAAAAGTGATTAAAGAATCTCACATTCTGTATGCACCTATCTTCTAGCTGACAAAACTTGGAGGGAAGTTCACAGACTCTCATGCTTGACAGCCAGAATTGTCTAAAGAAGCTAGTTTAGGATGAGATTAGAGGGAATTTTTGTGGCAAACACTGATGTAATGAAATTTGGTTTTAGTGTGAAGAAGTGACACAACATAAGTATTGGTAAGTTAACTCTAGAACTAAATGAAGTGAATAAGGAAAGAGGTGGTGAATGATAAAGACAGACCCTGAAGGGTAGAGCAGCAGCAACCTCGACAGCTGGTTTGGACTGCTTTCTTATAAGGGCCAAGAATTGAACTGTGGAGCCCATGTGGCTGGAAGGAATATGCCATCTAACACAGGTTATCACGTGGCTGGAAGGAGTATGCCATCTAACCCAGGTTACCATGCGGCTCACACTCTAGAAGATTCGTGTTGATCTAACTGGTGTGGAATTCATAAATACTAATTTGGCTTATGTTACATTCAACTTGATGTGCCATGATCTGGATTAGGACTCAGGACCCATAGGAATAGTTGGAAATGACCCTAAGAAGTGTAACAGGAATGTATAGAACATTGGATGTTAACATGACTTTATGCCTTTTCCAACATTAATTCTAATACTTGTGTTTTTTTAGGGTTAGCCTAGCATTTCACATGATCTTATACTAGGACATTTTGAAGCATCTTTACATCTTAAAGCTTAAAACAATTTTAGCATATCTAATATTAAATGAGTGAATATGAACTCAATATTTTCTCCCTGTTTGCTTTGTATCTGCCATGTAGGGAGGTATGGAAACCCTGGAACTGCAGAAGGATATTAAAGAAGAGTCAGATGAAGAAGATGATGATGATGAAGAATCTGGTCGATTACGTTTTAAAACTGAAAGAAAAGAAGGAACAATTATTAGGCTCTCAGATGTAACTAGAGAGAGGAGGAACATTCCAGAAACTTTGGGTAATGTTTTTGCCTATCTTCCACCTTCCTTCCATCCCATTTCAGATTTCCTAATAGTTTTATTATGGTTGATCACACAGGAAAAGAAAATTGACTGTAGGTGACTCCAGGGTGTGAGGTGGTACTCAGCTGTGATACTGTGGAAGTCATCCTACCAGATGGCTGTTGGTCTTGAGTCACAGTGTTTGAGCAAGCTAGTTAAGCTTGCTGTGTCTTGATGACTTTCTTCTCAAGTCCATTCTGTTCTCCCTCATCCCGTTAGCTCCAGGCTTGTCCTCTGCTGGCGTTGGAATGCTGGGCAGAGACACGAGCCGTCTTTGAGACACTTCTCGAGGTTGCCAGGAATCATTCTTGACCAAAACAGTTTTATTTTGTACTTTTATTGTCTCATGGCCATTGCTTTTGGGTGTTCTGTTCTTAGTGTTTAGTGTGGTAACTTGTTTTCTAGAAGTAATCAATTAAATGTTAGCAGTGGGAATCTTTCTTTGGAACCAGCTGGCTGTATGGCCTGATTTTGCCTATTATGTCCCTTCTCTCTACACCACTTCAGTCACCCAGTTAGTGATAATGTCCTTATTTTGAAATGCCCAGCTTGCCTGTGTCGATAATTTTTATTTCATTCCTTCAACTCTGTTGTCAGTTCCTTTGTTTTGTTTCCTTCTTTTTAGAGCCTCCCTCCCTTCCTCCCTGTCTCCCTCCCTTGTCTCCCCCTCTACCTTTTTGTCAGTTCAGGGGCTTGAACTTGTGTTGTACCATTGGAGCCAGGCCTCCAGGCTGTCTTTTTGCTAGTTAATTGAAGATGTAGTATGTCAGACTTTTCTACCTGGACTGGCTTTGAACCTTACTCCTCCAGGTTGTAGCTTCCTGTGTGCGTGGCCAGCTTTATAGGTGTGAGCCACTGGCACACAGCATATACTTTCTTTTATTCAAAGCAGTTGCCTTAAATCTTTTCTTGTATTCGAGGCACCCGACAGCTTTAAGTTATACTGCTTTTTTAAACATTAGGAAATGGCTTTAACTGCATGTGGGTAGTGTGTAGTTCATTTGCTAGATAACAGGGCAAGATCCTTACTGCTTCCATTACAATATTCTTAGACCTCATAGCAACCCATGGGAACTCAGCTGGGCTTACTTTTCTGGTCTTAAATGCCACAGCCAAATAATGGGGCCTAAGACCAAGTAGAAAAATGTTCCCCTCCTCTCCCCTCCAGGGCTGCCGATAGGTGGGAGCTCTTTCCCTTGTTCACCCTGCTCAGATCCAAAGCTGACATGTCTTTCTCCTGCTGTTACCAATGTCTCTTGCTGATGCATTTTAGTTTCTTTTCACCTCATGTTTTGGGACTTTTACTCTACCTCCTTTTATTCACGGTCAACTTTAGATAGAATTTCTCAGAACCATCCTAAGTTTCTAAGAAACATTTTATTGCTAAGAAATTGGGTTTAGATCAACTGACAACTTTATATCATAACTTCAGAAACGTCTAGGTAAGTTTTAGATGAGAAAATGGAGGAGGAGGAAACTGGATGGGAAAGAGAAAGAGAACTTGTAGCCATCTTCATAAACTAACTGTTTAGTGAAGTACCATGTGAAGAAGAGCAGCTTTCTGTGTTGACTTACACAGTATCTGCCTGAAGACTATCTTGTCCTTAGAGACAGATGTTTATGTTTTACACTTTCGCCTATACTTGTGATGAGAAGCTTAGTGTTTGGAAACACACTTTTTCCTGTAACCACAAGTTAGGATTAGTCCTAATGCCCAGAAATAAGAAGGTCTGGCTGTGCACTGGTAGTTCACGCCTTAATCCTAGCTACTCAGGAGGCTGAGATCTAAGGATCAGGGTTCAGAGCCAGAGGGGGCCGTTAAATCTGTGAGACTCTTATCTCCAATTAACCACCAGAAAACCAGAAGTGGTGCTTTGGCTCAGAGACAGCACCCAGGCCCCGAATTCAAGCTTCACAGAACTATTAGCACCTCCCCAAAATTAGACTACTTCATACTGAGGACGAGACACAGGAGTTGATAAGTCGCAATTTGCATAAACTATCTTCTGGTGATAGAAGTCAGTCTCAGGATTTGTACAGAGGTAAGTAATTTACTTAGTTGTATAATGCTGTTTACTTTCTTTGGTACTGAGACTAAAACATCTTGCGATGGGAATACTATTTGTCTCATGATTTTTTGGTTTCTGGTGGTATTATAATTTGAATTCAGGGCCTCTGACTGGCTAACCTGGCATGACTGGCATCTCAGAGCCAATGAAAGAAACAGCCAGTCCTGTTCGTTTCACTTGCCATTTTCAAGGTAAACTTGCCTGTATGTACCTGAGCCACATAGGGCTTCCTATTCATAGGCGTGTTCCACCATATCTAGCTTTCCTGTGATGGAGATAAAGTCTTATGGACCCTTCTGCCCAGACTGGCCAAGAATCTGATGCTGACAATCTCAGCCTCCCTTGTTGTTTGACAGGCCTGTGTCACTGCTCCAGGCTGCGGGTTGAGAAGGGGCTCTCATGAACTTTTTGCCCAAGCTGGCCTCAAGCCACAGTTCTTACCTTTTTGTTTTACCAAGTAGCTATGATTACCAGTGAGCTTGGCAATATGTATTTTTTTTTTTTTTTTAAATTTTTGTATGTGGGCCTGAGCAGTTCCCCTGAGCTCTTCAGCTCAAGGTGAGTGCTCTACCACTTGAGCCACAGGACCACTTCCAGCTTTTTCTGGTGGTTAATTGGAGATCAGAGTCTCACAGACTTTCCTGCCCGGACTGGCTCTGAACCATGATCTTGAGAGTTCAGCCTCCTGAGTAGCTAGGATTATAGGCATGAGCCACTAGTGCCTGGCTATAGTTTTTAATATTTTGATTTAAAAAACCAGTTTTCTCTTTTTTTTTGGGGGGGGGAGATAATAGCATTGGTTAATATTGAGAACATTCTGTGTTTAAAATGAATGAAAGATCTGATCCTAAAAAGGTTATATGTGAAGTGAGTTATTTTCAAAATCTAGAGGGGAGTTTTGGTTATCTTTAGTCTATTCAGATACAGTGTCCTATAGATTGGCATGTGACAGTCCTGACCATTAAGGAACTTAATGCACAATTTTTGACTTGTAGTTTTGAGTTTGGATTAGTTGAATTTGGGAGTTTCATCTAGATTAGGAACTTGAATGGTTAATTTTTTCCTTAACCAGGTTTCTGGAAATTCAACCCTAGAGAAAAAAGATGTGAGTGGCTGTTTTCTCAATTTTCCCAAGAACAGTGCATGACCTCATATTCAGATGAATTAGGTCATCACATACAAAAGATGCTGTAAGTGTAAGTGGTAGTTTTCTCATGGAACCCAGTGGAGCAGGGTGGCAAGAACATGTATATGTTAGGAATGTATTACTTTGAATGCAGGTGGGATGTCATTGACCAGTTTCCCTGCTGTATGAGCCCTGAAGTTCAGAGCTGTCACTTCTGTTTCTTGGGAAGTCGACCTCACATGGTCTTTGAAAGCAGGATGAGCTAGAAGGGCAAGGCTGCTGCATGTATGTTACTTTTTTATTTATCATCTGTGAGTAGACATTCAGATTCTGTGTTAATGCTAAGATGAACATGTATTATGTTAAATTGTTTTTTCTTGCTTTAGCCCAAGAACCTGCTTTCAACAACTGCTCAGTGTTCTTTTGAACTAATCCTTAATTTAGTTTTAGCAGAGTATGTGGAAAAAGATTTTTCACTTTGCACCAAACCATTAAAGATTGGTAGTGCCAGCAATTACATTTGGCGCTTGTGTTTACAAGATACAAAATAATTGTTTGGTTTAGTTAACCTTTTTTTTTTAAAAAACAACAAATTCTAGATTGTGATTTGCTAGTGTTTTTTTTTGTTTGTTTTTTGTTTTTGCCAAACAGAATATGCCATTCATTAGTCATTCCTTTCCAACAACTATATGATTATCTGCATATATATATATATATATATATATATGTTCTTACTGTATAAGGAAGAGGCTGTACAGTATAAAATGTTGTTATGTTGTACTATATTTTACTTTGGAATCTGGACATAGTTCAGAAAACACTTAAAGAGAAATTAACATTTCAGTTGAAGTTACAAATGTAATTTCCATCCTGTCATATTTTGGTGACCTTTTATGACAGCTTGTCTCAATTGGAGGAAAGCATTTTTACTTGCTGATTAAAGATGTCATTTGAAACCATTTTATTACTGAGGATAGTGAAATTAATCTTGACATTCAGAACCACTAGAAAAATAATTGCTGATTCACTGCATAAAATGTGTGTGTGAACCAATCATGTAGTAAAGATTAGAATAAAATCAGATTAAATTTTCTTTCACATAGGCTTGCAGTTCATTTGAAGGGGAGGGGAATATCATAGAACAATTTCAAGAAAATGAGATATAGCTTAGACTTTTCAGAGTTTGGAAAAGGTAACAGAGTGCAAGGTAGGAGATAGATTTCTTAAAATTTAATGTGCTGTTGGAGGGCAGGTTTCTTAGTCTAGTGCCTGTATTTTTTTGTATTTGAGCATGGGCAAATAGTTCTTGCATTAAGTAAGTTTTTCCTTGTATGGTTTTGCATGAATTTAAGTTAGCATTTTTTTACAGAATTAAAATTTTATATGATTATAAAATTTTGAGGCAAAATAGTTTTAAGTGAGCTTTATATTCTTTAGGGAATTCATGATTTGACTTCAGTGGGTTCATTATTTTTCAAGTTAGAATGATCAAAACTTGTTTTCCAGAGTATTTTTTGCCATTGTATGTAAGAGCTGGGCTGATACAGGCTTAGGAGAGAGTTCTGATCAGTGTCATTAGCCTAAAGAAGGAGAAATGAGTCCAAAGGGCTCAGTTTCCTAAGGCGGTCATTAACTCTAACGTTGGCTGTTGTTGATAGTCTCACTAAGCATATTGTTGTGGTCTCAGGTGAAAATACTTTAAAATATGGGTGATACTTGCATTTTGTTGCACAGGAAAGTCTGCTCAACAGATACCACCATTGAGTGTGAGTGGCATGATGGTTTCACACTTGTGAGTTGTGGCTGAAGTACCTGCTGCCTAAGCTAATTGTCACACATTTCTTTCCTGTTCTCAAGAATCTAGTGTAGGCTGTTTGAAGATATCTGATATGTATGTATTTTTGTCAAACAGAACTTTCAGCAGAAGCCAAAGCTGCGTTGCTTGAATTTGAAGAAAGAGAGAGACAGCATAAACAAGGACGCTATGGTTCCCGGCGAGGAGGAAGACGAGGAGGCTCTCTGATGGGCCGTGGAGTGGGAGACCAGAGGCGAGAGAGCAATGAGAGGGGAAGGATGAAAGACCACAGGCCAGCCCTGCTTCCTACGCAGCCCCCTGTCCTGGTAATTGCTCTGTTTTGATACCTGCAGATTTGAGGAAGGGAGCGTGCATTTGTGCATAGTGTATTCCAGAGACTTACCCCTTCCTAGCATGAAAGAGGAGCAATGGAGTAGTGCCTGACAGTGTCTGCTTTGCAGTTTCTGTAGTGCAGTTTCATAGTAGTCTTAGATGTTAAGGCCTCCAGTGATCGGGCAGTCACTAAACCCCATCCCTTACCTACTGTCAAGGGAAGAGCTGGCTACCTCCTGCTGCCCCTCTGTCAGCATGGCCCTGCTCCAGCAGAGCACTGTCTTCTCTCTTGCTGCTAGATAAAGGGTCCTTTTGGGTAGACTCTCTTCTAAAAATGTCCCTTTTCTCCCCCTCCCTCCTCTCCTTTTTCTTTCTCTCCATTCCATATAGGGTAGTGTTATAAGATGTATACAATATATATAGCGTGTATCAGACTAGTAGAGCTCCATCTCCCCACGTTCTTACTGTTTTCTTTCTTTTGGAATGGGGATGAACGCATTTAAAATCTCTTAATAGTTTTGAAACTCCTCTTCTGTTATTTTTTAGGGTTTGCTTTCTTCTCTCTGAGCAGCTTTTTTGCCACCCTCTGCCATCTTTGTATGAATCTCATCCCCTCTTTCCCTCTCTGGTTTCTCTAGAGGAACATTTCCAGCTGCTCTGCCTCTCTACCTGGCTGTTGCACATGCCCTAAACCTCATTCATTTAAAACCACACAGAGCTGGGTGCAGTATACATGTCTATAATCATAACACCCTAGAAGCTGAGATAGGAGAATCACAAGTTCATGGCCAGCCTGGATTTACATAGTATTTGAATTTAGCCTTGGCAATATAGCAGGACCCTGTCTCAAAAAGGGGGGAAAAAAGCCAGACATAGTGGTATACACGTTAAAAGTCCAGACATAGTGGTACACACGTTAAAAGTCCAGGCATAGTGGTACACATGTTAAAAGTCCAGACATAGTGGTACACACGTTAAAAGTCCAGACATAGTGCTACACACATTAAAAGTCCAGCTTCTCAGAAAGAGGTGGGAGAGTTGAAGTTCAAGAAACAAATGAAAGCAAGACTACTATCTTAAAGTACTTGCTAGAAGCCCTGTGTTTAATATTCAGTACTGGACTCCATCCCCCCCCCCCAAAAAAAAAAAAACCCCACTTAGGATCTTTCCTTTAAACTATTATGCTCTTAAATTAGACTACATGTTACTGTGGGTGTCCCCATGTTGACTGGTGTGCTCTCTAGGACAGTACAAAAGTGAAAAAGATATGCCAGGTCCTCACAGTCAATGTGCACACCACAAAGTGAGGAATAAGAGGGAGGAGAGCATAGATTCTGGGAGTGGAGAGAATGTCCCCCAGGGTCAGGATAGCTAGCCAAGACCACATATGTATAGTCTCAGTTGTACTCATCGTACTTCATCAGATCTTGACCCTTGGTCCATTCACTTTTTACTGTGGCTGGGGTTCTTTAATCTTAGCATAGTCCCTGTCACACAGTTGTGACTGGTGCCAAGACCTCTTCAGCATCCACATGGCAGCTTTCACGTGGAATCAAAAGCCCTTCTTGTTTTGGCATTATCGAAGGAAAATGGCTTGTTAAACTAGATGGCAGCAGAGAGTATGAGTATACAGCTTCTTTATTGTATTCTAAACTTGTGATCTTTGGGCAAATAGGAATGGTATCACTGGATCGGATGGGGTAGTTCTGTTTATAGTTTTTTGAGGAATCTCCAAACAGCTTTCCGTGGTGATTACATCAGTTCTCACCCATCAGGAAGAATAATGTCATTTGCAGAGAAATAGATGGATCTGGAAAACAAGTGAAGTAGGTCAGGCTCAGAGAGACAAAGGATGTATGTTTTCTCTCATGTGGAAATTATTTCTAAATTAAAATCATACATGAAAACATAGGCAGGGCCATATGCATGTATACAGAAACAGATTGACTAAAATATACACAGGGGAGGGTTGCAATGGTGTAACTCCTTTGAACAACTGACCTACAGTTTAACAAAATAAATAACAGGAGGCTAGAAGACTAGTGGAGAGAGGAAGGGTAGTTACTATAGTCAGTATTCAGTGTTCCGTGTAAAAATGGAACTAGGTAACTGCAGGGGGTGGAGACAGTTGAGAGTGGAATGACATTGGTCAGGATGCACTGTTCTCACAAACTGACGTGTTTGAATTGAACCCCTTTGTATAGCTCCTTAAAGATGATCAACTTGGCATTATAAGCTTATAATACATGTGCATTCCTTCCCTTTGCTTTTTTGAGTGTGGATTTCCATGAATTTCTCTTGTTTTGTGTTTTATAGGCTCACTCTCCGAGGCTAATCCCTCCTCCACAGCCACCCCCACCCCCGCCCCCGCCCCCACCCCAGCAGCAGCCAATCAGAAGTCTGTTCCAGCAGCAGCAGCTCCAGCCCCTGCTCCCCCTGCAGCACCCCCACCACCCCTCCCCGCCACAGGGTGTTCACATGCCCCCGCCAATGGAGGCTCCGAGGATGATGCTTGCCCCACCCCCCGTGACCCCGCAGCAGCCCAAGAACATCCACATCAACCCGCACTTCAAAGGCACCGTGGTGACCCCTGTTCAAGGTGTGTGTCTGTCCAGTTGATTGAAGCCCATGGCTTGTGCCTCTGGAGGCTTTGGGGTTGGGCAGGAGCCCTTGGTGGCCAGACTCATTTCAGGCTCAGGTTTGTGAGGAGCCTGGTTGCCTTGTCTACCTCCCTTTACTTGGATACATTTTCCCTTACTGTCTTGTCTTGTGGTTGAGAGGACGGTCCCGAGCATGCTCTCACGGTGAAGCACCCTCCTAGAGGTAGTGCTTGGAATGTGTCATGGGGAGAATATGGCCAGTGGTGTGTGTCCCTGTCCTCTGCCCCCTCCTTGGGCTGTTCCCTTTAATTCCTATCTGCCGGTGCGGAGGAGCCTGGTTGTCTCCGTTATTGTGACCTGATAACTTCTGGTGTTACCATGACAGGAATGGGGTTACTGGAGGTGGGGGCTGTTGAGAAAGCTCCCTGAAGCACAGTTACCCTGGAGTACAGCTCCCCTGAAACGTATCCCTTCTGTATATGCTTGGATACGCTCTGGATGTGCTCCTGGAGGGCCAGACACGCAGATGTGCTCCAGCCAGGCCGTTTGAGCAGAAGCTTTCTGTCAGTCCCCTGCTTCCTCCTGGCCTGGCAGTCAGTCCATCAAGGGAGTGTAGTAGGAGTGCTACATGGGTTCAGTCCTAGGTGCAGGATGTGAGAGGAGAAGGGAGGAGGTCGGTCAGGAAATCGGAGGAGGACAGCAAGGTAGTGAGATGTCCTCCAGGCAAGACGGTCACAAAAAACAAAAAACTTGCTCAAATAATTTAAAAGCGAGACCACTAGTGTAGTCAGGCCTGTTGCAGCCATCCTCAGGACTTGGCTTGTACTGAGGAGTGACACAGCATTGGTTTTGTTTGGGAAGGGTCATTTTACTACTACCTTTCAGAATAAGGCTTTGAGGGAACCAGGGTGAAAGAGGCATGTAGTGGGAAGTGACTGTAGGAGTCGAGGGAGCAGAGGAGAGACCCCTGCTGGCGTGGCAGCCGCAAGAGGGAGGGGTGGCCGGCCTGTGCACTGGATTGATGAGCACCCACCTGAGCTGGGGGAGGTGGGAGTTCTGTTCCAGTCCTGTCAAACCCAAGACTGCACCCACATGTGGGGGAAGTGGCTATTGTAGGTTCACATTTAGAGCCTTGGCCAAAGTGCAGATTTGGGTGGGCATCACCAGTGCCTAATAGATCTCAGGTTCTGCAGGCGGGTGTTGATTGGTTGGGAAACCTGAGGTACTTTATGTGAGGGGAGAATCTGGTGGAGGTGCGAGGCAGGAGGACAGTACTGAGGAAATGAGTGCCTGTATTCAGTGGAAGGAAGGTCTTGGCCAGTGACTAGGGGCGCAGGAGGGCAGTGTGGACAGGCCTAACAGTGTTGTCTCCAGCAAAGCTATTGGTGATTGGTGGGAGGGAGTGATTTCCTTGACTGAGGGTCTTTATTTCAGACGGGAGGATCTTACCACACACTGGAGAAAAGACTAGCTAGCATTCATGTAGGTGAGAGGAAAAACATCTTGACAGGCAGTGTGCTGAGCAGGGCTGAGCTGGGGCACTCAGTGAGTGTGGCAGACAGCTGCATGGGGGTCAGTGGATGGGGACATCTTCGATGGTTCTTTGGATGGCCTCACTTTTCTCAGTCAAGCTGGGAGTAGGACATGGAGAGGTCTGAGAGGGAAGTCATGCGGTCGCCCTCCTGGACTGATGACGGTAGTGAGAACGGGCAGCTTCTTTCCTGCTGCCTTCAACCTCCTGTGTCCTAGGTGACCATGAACAGTTGGGTTTACAAAGCAGTGTAGGGGCAAGCCTCGTGGATGATGATACATGACGGCCCCTGTAGGGAGGAGATGGCGAAGGGGGATAACGGACGGTTCAGGTCGGCCCTGAAGACGGGGAGCCAAAGTAGAGAAGCTGTACAGAAAAGCAGGCTGGAGAAAGGACTACAGCCTGAGAGGCAGGGTGCTGGAGATGGTGGCAGCAGTCCAGAAGCTGGACTTGTGTGGTATACGAGGAGGGTCAGCTACTCTGAGACTCCAGGCTGGGGTTTAGAGCAGCAGAGCACCCGTCCTGGGTGAGAAGAGAGGGGGTGCCCGTCCTGGGTGAGAAGAGAGGGAGGGTGCCCGTCCTGGGTGAGAAGAGGGGGGTGCCCGTCCTGGGTGAGAAGAGAGGGGGTGCCCGTCCTGGGTGAGAAGAGAGGGAAGGTGCCCGTCCTGGGTGAGAAGAGAGGGGGTGCCCATCCTGGGTGAGAAGAGAGGGGGGTGCCCGTCCTGGGTGAGAAGAGAGGGGGGTGCCCGTCCTGGGTGAGAAGAGAGGGGGTGCCCGTCCTGGGTGAGAAGAGAGGAGGTGCCCGTCCTGGGTGAGAAGAGAGGGGGTACCCGTCCTGGGTGAGAAGAGAGGGAAGGTGCCCGTCCTGGGTGAGAAGAGAGGGGGTGCCCGTCCTGGGTGAGAAGAGAGGGAAGGTGCCCGTCCTGGGTGAGAAGAGAGGGGGTGCCCATCCTGGGTGAGAAGAGAGGGGGGTGCCCGTCCTGGGTGAGAAGAGAGGGGGGTGCCCGTCCTGGGTGAGAAGAGAGGGGGTGCCCGTCCTGGGTGAGAAGAGAGGGGGTGCCCGTCCTGGGTGAGAAGAGAGGGGGTGCCCGTCCTGGGTGAGAAGAGAGGGGGTCCCCGTCCTGGGTGAGAAGAGAGGGGGGTGCCCGTCCTGGGTGAGAAGAGGGGGGGTGCCCGTCCTAGGTGAGAAGAGGGAGGGTGCCCGTCCTGGGTGAGAAGAGGGAGGGTGCCCGTCCTAGGTGAGAAGAGGGGGGTGCCCGTCCTGGGTGAGGAGAGAGGGAGGGTGCCCGTCCTGGGTGAGAAGAGGGGGGTGCCCGTCCTGGGTGAGGAGAGAGGGAGGGTGCCCGTCCTGGGTGAGAAGAGGGAGGGTGCCCGTCCTGGGTGAGGAGGGGGGGTGCCCGTCCTGGGTGAGGAGGGGGGGTGCTAGTCCTGGGTGAGGAGAAGGGGGGGTGCCCGTCCTGGGTGAGGGGGGGGGGTGCCCGTCCTGGGTGAGGAGAGAGGGAGGGTACCCGTCCTGGGTGAGGAGAGAGGGAGGGTGCCCCCAGCTTTTTGTCAGCATGAAGGTGAAGGGTCTGGGGCTGGTAGCCAGGGCTGCTCTTGGTCTCCTGTGCCTCCAGCAGGTGCAGTACAGAGGTGGGGAGCGCCTGTGATGGCTCCCATGCTGACAGGCATAGGGGTCTTGGAGCAGAGGACTGTGGCACTGACAGGCTGGCTGGCCCTGAGAGCAGAAGTTAGCACCATCTTGAGAACATCTGGCTTGCCTTCAGAGGACCATGCCTTTTAATCTCAGGCCCCTCAGCCCGATGAGATACAGATAGTGGAGCAGGGTCAGCCCCTGCTCTGTCCTGCCCACGGTGAGGGAGAGCTTTTCAAAACTGAGTTGGCTTAAGTACATGTCTTGATAAAAACGACTTGATTCTTCTTGTAGATTGATGACTTCTGTTGTTTTGAAAACAAAGAGTCAAACCATATGTTAGCATCACAGATAGTGTATTTGACCGTCCTCGGCATGGGTGTGTGAACCTTTTCTCCAATTGCCAGGGTGTGCTGTTTTTCTTTCTCTGCCTGTTTCCCTCCTCCCCATCTCTCTCTCTCCCACCTCTCTACTCTCTACCTCCTTTCTTTTCTTACCTCCCTCTCTTCCTCCCTCCCTCTCTTCCTCCCTTCCTCTCTTCTCCCTTATTCTATCCCCCCCCCCTCACGTGGTTCTAGAGAATTAAAATTTGTATATGATTGTAGGAAAAGTGCCTGGAATTAGTGCTTGGATAACCTGGATACAAGTTTGGAAAATAAACTTAAGTTTTTCATTTTAGAGGAATTTTATCTTTCATTGCAAAATGTTTTAATTCTGACTAGTAATGTTCTATTAAGATTTAAGATTCAGCTTATGCTATTGTGTACTGAAAAATAATTATTCTCCCTTTCCTTTTATGTAGTTATTAGAAATACTGATGCTTAGATGTGAACCTACTGTATGATTGTGTGTGCATTTGTACTTTACTGTCCTTTCCAGTGGTGTGGACATGCAGTGATCTGATTGTAATGCAGGTGTTTTCTTGCAGTGCCCTTGCTGCCAGTTCCGAGCCAGCCGAGGCCTGCTGTGGGACCACAGAGATTCCCAGTGAGTAGCAGCTGCTCCTGCCGTAATGAGGAGAGCACATGTTCAATAGGAGATAGTAGTAATACTATAGGCAGGAGCCTAGCCAAACACAGTTGTAAGGATGGTAAATACTGACAGTAATCTCTGCAGTGAAAATGTTTGTTAAATAATTAAGGTCATTGGGTTTTGAGGGTGGAATTAATTTTGTTTAACTGTAAAATTGTTGATCAGGATCACCTGTGGAGGACCTTTCACCTTAAAGAATATGAATTCTGATTTTGTTATTGTCCAGTGTTCAGTGGAAAAAGATGGCTCTTGCCTTAGAAGAGGGGGCATGTGTGTGCAGACATGACAGATACGTGTGTTAGCCATACATAGGAATAAAAATGAGGTTCCCTGCTTGTAAAAGAACCTTTAGAGTCTTAATGAGCCAATCAAAGTGTCCACTTCAAATTAGATTACAAAGCACATATTCATAATTTTCTTATGTGGTTATTTAAATATATACATGTGGATTCTTGTTAGATTTGTGGTCTGAATTTATGATTGTATTATAGCAGTGAGTACATGTTCTCTTTAAAACACAATGTGGAGAAAATGGACATTTATATGTAAAGCAGAGTTAACTGAGACTCAACAGACTGATTTTCAGGAAATATATAAATGGCCCATTTGACTAATTAACTGTGATAATTTACCAAACTGGTTTAAATGGACCACCTACATGTATAATTATTCCAGTAATTATTCAGAAATACACTCTTTTGGATTTAAGGTTCTGAACATTCTTTAGACGCTTTCTTGATTGTAGCTATTATTTATAAATCATGGTAGGGTTTCCAAATCTAGTTCTTGTTGGTCTCGTTCCAATGTTTTTTTTTTTTTTAAGATTATTTTTCTAGTTGCAATGGTTTGTTATTTTTAGTTGCTATTTAATGAGTATCAATTCCCATTTAGGGCACTTGTCTAACTGACAGGATAACATGATTTTCTTTTATTTTTTTGCAAATTTTTAAATTGTGATTGACTACGTAAGTTCACAAATTTCACAGTATTGTGGGATAGTGATGCTTAGTTAAAGTCACACATTCTAACCTTCATGGGGCAAATTGTCTATGGTGGTCTATAAAGTTTATGAGTTTTATGGGCTTTGACAATACAGTTATTTCTTCCACATCAGGTGATCTGTACATTTCTTTCCGTTTGCTTAGCATCAGCTCTCTTTCCTTCTCATTCCCTTTTTCCCATCGCTGCCATTGAGTTCCTTAATTCATTTTGATCAATGTCCAGTGCAGTTGATGGGTCCCACTGTTGTATGTTTTCCCCTAGTCCTGTGTCCTCCTCCTGGTTTCCCTCTGCGGTGCACATTTATACCATATATGTGACTAGCAGCATGGGGTCATTTAGTAATGATTTGACCAGATGAGTGGATGTCCTTTGTTTCTTGAGTCTTGTTTACTTTATTATATCACCTTACATTTTGGGTTTAACATCCACTGGATAACATGATTTTAGACTTTAGATGATTTTAGACTTTAGAAATATTTTTTTGATGAAGTAGTTCATCCACTTGGTACCAACATTTTGCCAACATTTTAAGCACTTATCCTTTAGGGTTGTGAACATTTTTATTAAACTATTATTAGATTTGTTTTCAAGTTTTATTTACACCATAAGAACAACATTGTATGTGGAAAGCACTTGCAGTTTTTAGAATAAATGTAGAATAATGCAATTCAGTACTTTCTATTAAAAAAATGTAGTATTTTTCAGTATAAATGAGGCCCGTGGAGTTTTCAGATAATCTTGTAAGCGTGAGTTTAACTCACGCAATTGGGGGGTAGGGGAGTCTAGGAGTATACGTTCTGTGAAACTTTGCCTAGGACAGTATTTATGCTCCGAACATGGAGAATCACTTAAAGGGGCGTAGACTGTGGAATCAGAAGATCACAACAAGCCTTGCTTTGCTCAGTTGTCAGTTTGATGAAAATTGGCACAAAGACTTTCAGACTCAGTTTTACATCCCAAGGAAACAGATTCTGGTACAGACTGCCAAGGGTAACTTCACAACTGTTTATTATAGGGAAGAGGGATGAGGCAGTGCTTCACAGTCAGATTCTGTGTTTGTGTCTATTTGAACTTTGTTTTCCAGCGTTCTTTGTTTTGTGTACTTACAGTCTAATCGCTCTCTTTTCCCCAAAGGCTGTCCCTGGTATTTTTATCATTAATAGGAAGTTATTAAGCCCATTGCTTACCCTTAGTTCATGTGTTTGTCTTCCAAGCTATGTTTTTAAAAAGCTTACTTACTAATGTATCGCTAAAATGTCAATTATTTTGAATGTTTTGAAATGTTATTTTGAAGTTTTGAAAACTTTGTTTTCCTGACCTGCTATTTTATGGGTAAATTCCAGGATTCACATTGAAATGTTTTTGACCTGTGGTGTTTCAAAATTGATTTAGGCCTTTGATTTTTGCATTGGTTATGTTGGGCAATGCTGGGTTAGGGTTAACTAGTTAAACACCATGTAGTTTGGCTTTTGAATAATATAGTGCTCTTTGCTTAATTAAGAGTAGAAATTGTGTGTTTGAGTTAGTCTTCTTAGCAGCTGTATTATGTGTCTTGAGCCAGCAGAGAGGTTGTTGTGTGTACTTTCTCTGCATGGCAGTGCAACTCGCTGTATCAGGTGCTAGAGATTGAGTCTTGCTGGATGTGCCCCGAATGCCATTTCATGCAAATCATGTCTGAGAAGACTGCTGCATCAAATCACATTTCATTCTGATTATACCTCTTACAGATGAGAAACCAGACTTTATTCTCTACAGGAAAGAAAGTCTTGCTTTTGAATGCTTACTGTTTTTACAACATGCTGGTGATGACTTGTAATTATTAGCACTTAAGATAGGGCAGGGATGATGGACATTTTCTCTTATCAAATCTACGAGTAGTAGCAGGAGAATGTAGTAGGAGATCCTTCCAGCTGTCAAATGCTGTCAGGCTTGCAAGGAGAGAATGCAGTTTAAAATGCAGGTGACATGATACCCAACATCCTGCACTTGCTCCAGAGTTTCTGATTAATCATGATTACCATACATTATCATACCATCAAATTCAATCATATCAATGAATGCCATCAGTGGCGGCAGCAGGAGCAGCTAAACACAGGGGGCAACAGCCATTAAAGAAGGGGGTTTGTCAGATTTCGTGACTCTTAACTTGGCTGGTGGCTCCTGGATGTGTGGGTGGTGATAGGGGCTGGCAGTTGTCATTGGTTATCTTGTAAAATTGGTTTCTACTGGTTTTTACTGTTGGTGCCATTCAGCTACTCTGTAAAGATGTAAGGGATTTATAAACTAGTATGCTTTTTCATTAGTTTACTACTATTTTGTTGCAATAGCAGTAACACCATCATAAATAAAACCTCTTCAGAGATATAATGCTCCAGAAATGTGGTTAAACCTTGAAATACTGTTTGTCAGTCTGCAGTTTAATAATGAAGACTGTTAATGTCAGACTGTACCACAGAATTTTAAACTCTGGTGTTTGGAGTATAATTCCTCAAGAGGCTGCTTTGTGGGGAGAGCGGGGGTTGGGGGTAGTGGTGGGTTTTTTTCCCCTCCTTATCAGGCAGGCAGTCTACAGCTTGAGTCATAACCCCATCCTTTTTCTGTTTCAGCTATTTTTCAGATAGTTTCTTGTGCTTTGCCTAGGGACAGGCTCGGACTACAGTCCTCCACCTGAGACTACTGGAGTGGGCCACCATGTCCATTTCTTTCTGTTATGATTGAGGTGTAGTCTCCAAAGCTTTTCGTCTGAGTCCACTGCAGACTTTGATCCTCCTGATCTCTGTCTCCCAATAAATGCACTTTTTAAGATTAACTTTGAAAGAGATCCAGAATATATCAAAATCCAATGCTTCCAAAAGTTTAGTTTTTTTTTCACGTAATCTTCTTAGTGTACCATCCTGTGAATTTTACCTGTGCCTACTATTGTATAATTGTCTTAGTGATTACAGAGGACAGTTCTGTCACCAAAAGATTCTGTATTTCCCTTACCCAGGTGTTGGTTCACTTTGTTTCTTCAGTTATACTATAGTTTGGGGATATAAATGGAACCTCGCAGGTATTCTGTTTGCAGTTTGGCTTTTTCTACACAGCACAACCCAAGGTTCATCTGTTTTATAAGGTAATTGCCCTGTGGTATTCCAGGGTATAGAGGTACCACAGTTTGTTCACCCATTCCTAACAAACTGGCTAGAAACATCAGTGTGAACATAGGTTGTCAGCAGGGACCAGCAAATGGGATCTATGGACTTAACACAAACTGTATGCTCTCTGTTGGTATTGTTGACATCACAGCTTTGCCTTTTCTTTTTTTTTCTTTCTTTTTTTGGTGGCCAACAGGGGCTTGAACTGAAGGCCTGGGCACTGTTGTTTAGCTTTTTTTGCTCAAGGCTGATACTCTACTACTTGAGCAACACATCTGCATCCAGCTTTTTGGTGGTTAATTAGAGATAAGAGTCTCAAAGACTTTCCTGTCTGAGCAGTCCTTAGATCTCAGCCTCCTGAGTAGCTAGGATTACAAGTGTGAGCCACTGGAACATGGCTGCTTTGCTTTTTAATAGGTTTTTGGGTTTCTTTGTTTTGTTTGTTTGGTTTTTTTTTTTTTTTTTGGGTGGATTGTGGGGCTCGAACTTAGGGCCTGGGGGCTGTCCCTGAACTTTTTGAGGCCAGTGCTTGTATCACTTTGAGCCACAGCACCACTTCTGGTTTTCTGGTGGTTAATTGGAGATAACAGACGTTCTACCTTGCCTGGCTTTGTACTGCGGGTCTCAGATCTCAGCCTCCTGAGTAGCTAGTATTACAGGCATAAGCCACCGGCATCTGACTAATTTGTTGTTGTTGTTTAATGAGGAAATATAGTCTTCCTAGAACACACATTGTTGAAGATTAAAGATGAATAAAACGTTTATTGAGTAATTACTGAATTTCGCATTTTGCTAAGAGCAAACCTTTGCTTCGAATAACCTTATGAAGCAGAGGTATCATTATTTTCTCCATCTTACAGATTGGAAAGCTGAGTCTTAGAAGAATGAATGGCTTGAGTTCACCTAACTGTGCAGGAGATAGGATTGGAACCAGGGTTGTCTACATCTTAATTCTTAGGCTGTACTTGCTCTCTAAATATAAAAGTACTCTATAATAAGCTGAGTTTTAAAGACAGACTCTGAAATTGCACCATCACACTGCAAGTCTGACTGTCGTGGGTTCTGAGTGGGGCATGAACTCCTAGGGTGCAGGGCCTGGCAATGTATGTGGGAGGATCTTGGTGGAAACATGCCTAGGGCTTCTTTTCTGAAAGAATGGAGGAGTCCTTGGCAGGTTTGGCTAGAGCACTGTTGTATCTACAAAAAAGTTTCCATTTGAAGTGTGTTCTGGTTTCCTTGCTTAAACTGGTAGCATTGTTTAAATGAAATCTATGTGGTGTTTTCTTTTCTTATAGTCTGAAGCCTATTACTTGGCTTTGACTATGCATTTCTCCAAAGTGGTTAGCGGGTGTGTGCAAATACAAAAATACCTTCTAGGAAAATGAATGTAGGTATTTAAACGAGGCACAATCCCAAAGAAAAAGTCTATGGAGAATACCGAGATAAGAGGATTAACACATTGTGTGATAGAGGGCTGCAGTTTTAATTATGTCAGGGTCACTGGTGGTCTTTATTCTTTGAGTTTAACCCATTTAATCAGAGTTAACTGAGAGGTGTTCTTAAGTGTCAATTGGTTTCTTATGTAGTTCTTTGCATTTTGAGTGAGATTAATAAATGAAAACATGTTATATAGGAAGGTTATAATTTATTGAAAGATTCATGAAATTTCAATGACATTGTTAAGGTATTTAATTAGTCTTATTAAAACATACCAACTGACCCTTTTAAGGAAGCTGATAAGTCACATAATAGCTATTGGAACCTTTTTATTCTCAGCTTTATACGATTAACTTTGTGTTAAGCAATTTATGCAAAGTTGCCATCTCTTTTTCGTAACCAAATTATCAGTTCTTCCTGAGCAGGATTAATATAGATAACATCATGTAATTAACAAGAGATGCAAAAAAGTGAAAATACAATTTGTGTAAGAATTATAGGAAAGAGAATGGTAATTTCTTACCTTGGATTTTTAAAGGGATATAAAGAAAAGGAAAACAGCAATGATTTGAAAGGATTAAAGTAAGTAGTCTTTTCTTTCAAAAGATAAAATTACAGTAAGCACTCAAAATTTTGTTAAGTGACATAGTCACAGCTCACTAACAGTCTTAAAATAATTTCTGCATTTGGTTGAGGAAATTGGTAATTCATTATCCTTTATACCCAGGAGACAATAGAAATTACTAACGAGTGAACATGAAAGCTGAGAGCCCTGGTTTCTTGAAGGCACAGGCACTGTGCTAAGATGGAGAGAGCAGTTCATAAGCCATGATTTCCTGAACTGCCACTCGTTGACGATAGAGCCTTAGAATCTGGCTCTATCATCCTCGCGTTCGCTTAGAATCTAAACTTCTCCAACCAAGGAAAAGTGGCTATTTAATCTGTTTCTTGGCTGTTATATCAAGGTTGGCCTTGGGGCTTGTATTGTGTGAAGATCTGAGTGGGCTTGGACAGAACTTAAAGTGACTTGAAAACCACAGATTTTCTTTTTCTGCATGAGAAGGTTCTGACTAGTCTAGCCGCTCTGTGTTATTGAGGACACATATCTATTTTCTTCTGTCCAACCATCACCTGAGTGCATTTATTTGAGAGTCTGGAGATACATGGCAGCCAAGGCACCCAAGGATTTGGTGAGCCAGCATGGATTCTGTGTGCCACCTGGGAGACAACCAAGATCCCAGGTTTGGAGTGATTGTAACTGGGCCAAGACTTAGGGCAACAGAAGCAAATCTGAGATGGGAGTTTGGTCACTTCAGTTATGTAAGGGCTCCAGGGAAGCAGGAAAGGGATGGAGCAATCAGGTCTCTAATATAGTTTCAGGTTGAGTCTTGAACTGCCTCCCAGTCCTTGGGGTGAGCCTTGGAGCTTAAGTCTTTCCTTAATCTAGAGTTGTGAGCCTGAGGCAGCATGCTTCTCTCTCTTACTTTGTCAGGCATTCCTTGGAGAAGCAATGCTCATAAATCAGGGTAGCCTTTGCAGTATATAGGTTATGGCTCTGTGACCTAGTGGGCTCCCAAATGTCCTGTCCAGGAGTAGTCTTTGGTACAGACTAATTTCATAGTTTGGGACCCCTTGGCTTGGCACTGCATAATGCATTAATTTTTTCTGTTAACTTCCATCCATAGACATTAACCACTTGGGCAAATTCAGAAAATTTTACATACTAAATGAGTTATTCTGCCTTTGTTCAGACTTTCTCCTGTCTTTTACTCTTCCTTGAGTGATTTTTACTGTAACATGCATAATCCGAATTTGTCAATCTGTATTTACGCTTAGGACTTGACCCTGTAAAATGCCTTGATGTTATGTGAGGTATGAGGAGTTAGTGCTAAATACCATCTTTTGAGGAAAAGGAGTTTCCTGTCTCTTACAGGAATTTCACTCAGTTCTATAGTAGAGCTGGGGAGGCTGGCTGGAGGTGTGTGCTTTTGACCAGTGTGGAAGCAGACACTGGACTGTCTGAATAACTTTCTTCAAAGAAGAGTTACAGCCTTGAAATAGGGGAGTTGGTTGCAGGGGAAAAGGCAGTCCTGGCCTCTCCCTTTTCCCTCTCTTCTGATGTTGCATAATTATGATAGGGATCAAGTTCAGTCACTGGAGAACTTGGATCTGTTTATTCTTTTGGTCACCAAAAGATCATCCTAGATCTTGGCTTGCCTGTCCTTCTAGTATACTGTATGTTTGTTTCATAGCCACTCGTTCCAGCGCCTCGGGCACATCTAAACCTTCCATACCGCCTTCATGCTGCCATTCAGTAAGTGTCTGTGTGCTTTATGGACATGAAGTCAGCTTGCTGTTAGAAACAGGAAGTTCATTGATCCATTCAACGTCCATGATGGCCTGTGTGCCAAGTCCTTTACCAAACACAGACACATACAGGTGTCCCTCCCTGACCCAGCTATCATAGGCTAGAGAGGGAGAGGAGTGGACAGAGGGACTAGGAGACCCAACTTATGCCTTATTTATGAAGGCTTTCTGATTTGAACATAGAAGTGAATGTAGGAGGTGGATCTGTGCTATTACCTTTTACCTTATAAAGAAATATGGAAATTGTCAGAAGCTCTGTGTCTTCATTAATAGCCTGAATTGCCATTTGTGAAAATGTCATGTAAAAACTGATGATGACACCTGCCGGTGTTAGACTCTTCATGACTTTATGGGTGCTGGGCCAAGTAAGTGCTTTGATGTCCCCATGAGAAAAGGATATAGGTACTATTGTTACTCTGGTTCTCAATAAACTGAAGCCCTGGCCAAATCAGCCCCATTCCCAGGGCTACAACTGGGGCATGGCTGGGCTGAATGATAGCACTCAGGGCTCTGTCTTTTAGACACGGGAACAGGTGCTGCTCTCTCAGATGAGCTCCTTTGCAGGTGCATCTAAAAGTTAGAATAAAGTTCTTCTCTGCCATTGCCCAAGTTCATCATGTTCTACTGAGCAGATGAGAGAATTGGGAGGCTTTGTTGTATATCATAAGGCAGTGCCTGTCAATATCTATTTAGATAGCACATGGAGAATTTAGTAAAAGAAAGTTTGAGGAAGAGATAAATAACAGTAACATTCCAAAAGGGCCAGATTTGAGATACCAATGTATTTTCTGTGTAATACACACAACTATCTTTAGATGTTTTGAATAGTTAATGCTGGATGAAGGTGACTCACCCTGTGATCCTAGCTACTCAGGAAGCTAAGATGTGGAGGATCCAAGATGAAGCCAGCCCAGACTCTAGAATAACCAGCAAAAAGCAAGGCTGGAAGCATAGCTAAGTGATAGAACTCCAGTTATGAGCAAAAAGCCAAGCAACCTTGAAACCCTGAGTTCAGATAAGCATACAACAAAACAAACAAAATAACAGCCTTACAAATACTTAAAACAATTTTTAGGGAAGTAATGTGAACCTAGTTTGCAAGCATCTCAAGGTTTATTGAGTTTCTTTTTTAAGGAAAGGATGTAGGGAGTTAAGCAAAGGTCTCAACCTCTCTAGCAGAGACAGAAATCAAAACTTAACAGACCTTCCACTTAGGGCAGAGTGGGAACCAGTCTTTTTTTCCAGTTACATTTTGCCTTATCTATAATGAGAAAACTCCTCTCGGAGGACTTGACATTGGCTGTGTCTGATGGAAAGAGGGAAGTGGGGGTGGGGAGGAGTTTCTCAAGAGCTTTTCAGCCACGTGATCTGAACTGTTGAATTGACACTTGCAGCTCTGCCCTGCAGTCACACAGTTCCACCAATAATGCAGATTTCACACCAAACCCACATTCTTCTAGATCTCTGAGTCTAGTAAAAGCAGAAGCAAGTCTGGCTTCATATGAAATCATGAAGGCTTGTTGTAATTATGAGCAAAACCAAGGGAGTCAAAGAGTAAGCAGAAGTCCCTGGCTTTGCTGAGAGCCAGCTACAGCTCCTAGTGACTGACAGAAGTACCCTGTGTCCTGCAGTGAGTCCTTCAGGAAAACAGCCATGTGTAATTTCATAGAAATGACCCCCAGGTCATTGGGGTCAGGTGGTCCTGCTCAGTCAGTAACTGAATCAGTTACCTGAAGAAGAGTGTTCACCTATCACTAGTCAAACATAAAGGGTTGTTATTTTTCCTATCTTTCAGCTAAATATCAATTCTTCATCAAAATCATCAAGATTTTCTTACCTATTACAGGCACTAGCTTGTTTTGGACTAGTCCCTTGAAGCTACTCAATAGAATAAGTTTGCTCTGGCGTCTCATGAGTCTCATTTTTGAATGTGCCTTACTGGTTTCTTTTGTATTGGTCTATTTGAATGCCTCCTTTGCGTCCCTTCCCTCCCTCCAGGAAGTGAAGTTCAGTGCATCCTCACATAACTTACAAGGACAAGCCAGCCTGGACACTCAGTTAGACTCTGGGCCAGAGTTCCAAATTTGCTTGGGTTGAAGGCCATGCAATTAGTCTGACCATTCCACAAATGAGAGGGTGATAACCCAAGAAACACTTAAATACTTTTTAAAAATAAAGCTATGTCTTTGATCACTAATGTGTTATCCAGGACTATTGAAAAACATCTCTGAATGTGGCCGTGGTGGTCTATGTTCATAATCCTGGCACTTAGTACTTGACAGGGCAAGGAGAAAGGGATGTTGCATACCTTGCATTTTAATTAGCTTCATATAAAAGAGTAAAGATATTTTTAAAATACAGCCTTTGATCCTGGAAGAAAATAGGCAAGTCAGTTGGAACTGTTTGTGCATCCTATTTCCAACCTGTGTTGTTAGAAATGTGTTTGAGAGCCAGGTATGGGGGTACACACGCATCATTCCATCTTCAGAGGAGGTGGAGGCTGAGGATCACCTGTTTGTGGTTACCTTAAGCAAAGGTACAAAACCCTGTTTCAAAAAAACGAAAAAAGATGATGTAGTTCAAGTAGCTGAGCACTTGGTTTAGCATGTAGAAGGAGTTTCACAAAAAGAAAGAAAAGAAAGGAAATATTTTTTTCTATCATCTTATCAAAGTAAAGATACTAAGAACTGACCACATCAAAACACCAGAGCAATGAAGTCTCAATGTTGTTGTTAAACATGTATACATTTATTAAAAAGCCTTTCTAATGATGTGTAGGAAATATCGCATGTGTGCTCAATTATAAATCTTACATTCTTGTGTAACATCTACTACTCTGGTTTTATCTCAATTGACATCCTTACAGCTGCAAGAGTTTGACCTTTGGGTTTCTCTGTCCCCCTACTGTTCAGTAAGTTCCAAGTACTTGTGTTGGGATTATCTGGTTTTGCCTAATGTTTTGGCATCATTTTGGGTAGTGTGTAGGCTTCCTGGCTTGTGGCTTATGGAGTGTTTGTTTGGTAGTATTCATGTGGTACCTCCAACAGAGTTGGCTTTTAATGAGGCAGAAGGCATGGGGAATCAGAAGAGGCATTGCCAGTGTTAAAGAGTGTGAGGTCACATTAAATGACAGACACACACTAGGGTTTCAAGTAGATGAGGGACAACTGTGCCTTTTAAAGTGGAGGAATGCTTGCACATTTTCAAGGATGACATCCAGTGAAAACGAAAGGATTACTTTGGTTGTGGCTAATAGTTCTTTCAGGAACAATGTTTCTTTAGATGTTGCTTCTTAGGGAAGTAGAATGGTTTAAAAATTTCACGAATGATTAAAAGACTAATCGGAAAATGAAGCAGTTGTACTTTGTCTTTATATCATTTTGCTGCAAACATGTAGTAAGTGGAAACTTTTGAGTCTATGACAATTTTTTTTTTAATCTGACTGTAATGTAATACTTGTAATTTGGCTTCTTAAACAAATTCACATTTTTCTGTTATAGTACAAACTGAATTTCTTTTTCTTTTTTTGAAGTAAAGTACCTTTAGGTACTATAGCATAGCTGTAGCTATGCTCTTGTTAAGTAGATAACAAAGAATAGCATCTTTGAGAAGATAAATGTCATGAATGTCCAAAGTAGTTTATTGGATTAGTGGAAAAGAAGGTCAGTAATTGCATAGATTTCAATAAGCTGTAAAATAGTAATCTCCCTGCTGTTGATAATATTACAACACATGCATTTTTATTTTTGACTATTTCATTATAGCAGAATCACTTTGTAAAATGTTTATATATGCATGTGTGGATATTTATATGTAGAGGGGGGCATATGAGAAGTCTGGTTGTCCATACTGATATGGAAGATAGCTTGGGATTGTGTACATTTCTGAAAAATAGCAGAATATCCTGTTTTTCACCCTGGGTTTTTATGTTCTTCAGGGCCCCCCAGAATTTCCACAGCACACACCTGGACCTGTGCCCAACAGTTTCAGCCAGCCCCCCCGACTTCCTCTGCAGGACCAGTGGAGAGCCCCACCCCCACCCCAGGATCGAGACCCTTTCTTCTTGGGAGGTACATAGGGAAGGGTGACTGGACAGAATGGTATGCAGAAGCTGTATTAGGTGATACACCTGAGCAGTTCCTAATAATGCTGAGTTTACACCCAATTGGAGATGTTGTTTGTAGGCTCAGGGCTCACTGTACAGTGGTCCTGCCCATCTGATGTGAACGTTGGACAATGTTGGTATCTGAAATGTGACACTCTTGCAGAGGAGGAAAGTTTCCATAGAAACTGGCCTACAAAGCAACCTAGAAATAAAGAAGTCAAATCTAGAATTATTTCTTAAGGATAATCTTCCAATATTTGCCAATTTTGTTCACAGACACTTTCAAAATGACTTGCCATAAGACACATGTGGTCTTTCTAATTTGCAGTTAATGCTCTTTTACTCTCCAGTTTCAGGTGAACCGAGGTTCCCCAGTCATCTTTTCTTGGAACAGCGAAGTCCTCCTCCACCGCCACCTCCTCCCACACTACTGAACAGCAGCCACCCTGTTCCTGCTCAGAACCCCTTACCATTCACTCAGCCGGGACCAGCATTCAATCAGCAAGGACAGCAGCCAGTGTTCCCGAGAGAAAGGCCCGTAAGGCCAGCCTTGCAGCCCCCAGGTCCAGTGGGGATCCTGCACTTTAGCCAGCCAGGGTCAGCAGCCTCTCGGCCTTTCATTCCTCCTAGACAGCCGTTTCTGCCCAGCCCTGGACAGCCCTTCCTGCCCTCACATGCACAGCCCAGCCTGCAGGTGTGTAATACAAGCTACCCTGAGGAAAACCAGGTGCATGTGCCTCTGAGGCTTTGGGTTGCATGACCATGGAACCACTCCAGTGCACTAGTTTGTAGTTGTTTAGAGTTTTCATCACAGATAACTTCCTTGAAGATTTCATTATCTAATACTAGGAGATATGGAATAAATGATTGTCATTTGGGGAAAATTGAAAAAAAATCACTATTAGAGTTTTTTTTTGTTTGTTTTTTTGTTTTTTGTTTTTTTTTTTTTTTTTTTGGTTGGTCGTGAGGCCTAAACTCTGGGCCTGGGCGCTGTCCCTCAGCTCTTCGGCGCTCAAACACTTGAGCCACAGCGCCACTGCTGGCTTTTTTTCTTTTTGCTTATGTGGTGCTGAGGAATCAAACCCAGGGCCTCAGGCATGCAAGGCAAGCATTCTACCACTGAGCCACCTTCCCAGCCCTCAATTTTTGTTTTTAAAGGATGCACTACTAATAAAATCAAGACATGTTTTGGTACTGTATTTGTTTGCCTTCGTGAGATTACTTAAAAGGCGTACCTATGTAAATAGAATACTTGGCCAGATTATTCTGCAGTGTACAGTGAAATGGCCTTTCTCTGTGGGAGGTAAACAGTCTTGCTCTCCACTTAGTATCTGACAGACTTGTGTGCCCTCTGCTGGTCGGTGTGCCTCCTGGGCTGTGAGTGAACGCCTTCCTCTCTTACACCATTCTTCTTGTATTTAAATTACAGTTGAAGTGTACAGTGGTGGTGCACTTGAGTCAGCGCTGCCGGAAAATAGATAGGAACATAGGAATCTAAGCCACAGCAGGTAAATGGCTTTGATACAGAGTGTTAACAGAGAGTTAAGAATAGGGTTTTGCTGTTGTTGTCATTGTTGTGTTGTTTAAAGTTTTACTTTGTTATTTTGTCAGTCTTAGGGCTTGAACTCCAGGTTGTGTCCTTAGGTGGATCACTACCATTTGAGCCATGCCTCTGCTTCTCATTAAATAAGTGTTTTTCCAAGTTCTTTTTATTAAAAATACAATCTTCACTGAGACGTGGTAAAATATAGTTAAGTTTAAGAAAAGGGAATTAAACCATTCCATTACCTTGAAGTAGACACTGAACATTTGGGTGCATATTTTTTCAGTCTTGGAGCAGTATGCCCTCACACTCGTGCTTTTCTCCCTGGGCAATTTGTCAGCTGTTGTCTTTCACTATGTCCACCGAGCCCCCTATGGGAGTTGCCTTTCCTGTGTCACAGAGGTTCCCCTGGGGTTCGGTTCTGCTACTTGTGTCTTAGGGCTGGGAGGAATGTTCTTGAGGCTGTGTGTTTATTCACATCAACAGTGAGTTCCTTTAGATAGATTGTTTCTGAACAGAAAAGGCTTAGGACAAACAGAATGTAAGTTAGAGTTGGTTTATCACTGCTTTGAGGCTGTGTGTTTATTCACATCAACAGTGAGTTCCTTTAGATAGATTGTTTCTGAACAGAAAAGGCTTAGGACAAACAGAATGTAAGTTAGAGTTGGTTTATCACTGCACATGAGAGTAGTATCACCTTCTTCAGTCTGAAGTGTGAAGTGTCCTCTGTTGAGGCTTTTGAGCAGAATGTTGGATTGGGCGACACTGAAATCTGTCTGTCATCTGTTGTTTTTCTGTTTTGGAATGAAAGGGGCCTCTGCACCCTCCATTGCCACCTCCTCATCAGCCGCAGCCCCAGCAGCCCCAGCAGCATCAACACCAGCCTCCACACCAGCCCCCGCTGCAGCCGCCGCACCAGCCCCCTCCACCGCACCAGCCACCTCCGACGCACCAGCCTCCTCCACAGCACCACCACCACCTCTCTGCTCCCCCGCCTCCCTTGATGCCCATGTCTCAGCCACAGTTCCGGCCACATGTGCAGACTGCCCAGCCTCAGCCCAACAGCAGTCGGATGCAGTGTGCCCCACGCCAGGGCCTGCGCCATGTAAGTACCAGCATCCTTACTGTCTTCACCTGTGGAAGTAGGGGCCTAACTTCCACCTTGATTTACATTAACCAGTGTGCTGTACATCTTCTGAAGTGAATATGGCATATCCCCCCTAGATAATTCTGTCATGATAGCTGCTCATAGACATGTAACTTGAGTAAGTACTTTGGGATGATTGCCATTCTACCCTTGCCTGTGGCATAATTTTATTGTTATTATTAAGGTGTTGTACCAGAAGGGTTATCATTTCATAAGTCTGGTAACGAGTATACTACTTTTTTCTGGAGTCACCTCTTCCTTTGCTTTCCCTCAGTATCCCTCTTCTGTCCCTGCACACAAGTTACATAGTTCATTTTCCACATAATAGTATACGAATAGCATGATTGCATTTGCTCCTCCTTCTTCCTTCTCTTTCTGTGTCGCCTTCCCCTGTTCTCCCTAAAAAGCAAACAAAGCAAAACCTGCACCACCACTAACTAGTGGCTTGCCTTTTGACACATAGATTGTTACTGTCTCTTTGGACACTGAATAAATAAATGAATTCAGGAAACATTTGCTGACTATCCTGCTCAGGTCACTGTTCAAGTTCCTGGACATACAGCAGAGAACAGAGGAGACAGAATTCTGCCTTTGAGGAGCTTGCATTCAGTTGTAGGAGAATAATGTGTCTATTTGTGGGGTGCCTTCCCAGGTACCACCAGCAAATAAATATGGAACTTGTTATATGTTGAAGGAAAGTAGGAATATATTGCTGTGAAAATAGAAGGGCAGTGGTCATTACCTTGTCCTCCATTAAATAACTAATTTTAATCTTAGGAAAAATTAATTCAGGATTGTTCATAGTTACATATCTCAGCTGTAAGGGCTGTCCTTTGTTTACTCCTGAGCTTTAGACATGTCACTAGCCTGCTTTATACCCCAGTTTTCTTAATGCCCTCCTCTTTGTCTTAAGGAATGCTGTTGGGTAATAGCAGACAGCTCTTGCTAGCCTTGTTGTCCTGCATAGGGACCTCAGGGATTGGAACTCCACCCCCACTGTCTCATGCACCTTAAACACCTCGAGCATCTTCAAGATGAAAGTGACTGAGATTCTTTCTCGGATAGAATCTGGTTGTGCCTGTGGCTTCCAAGAAAACTTTTTTAGGAGGATCTTGACTTAGGGGCTGGGGGTTTAGCCCAGCAGAAGGGCACCCGCCTGGCGCGCGCAAGGCCCTGGGTTCGGTCCTCAGCCCTGGGGGGAAAAAAAAGACAAAAAAATAGCTACAATAGGATCTTGACTTAATGTATGGTTTCTCGACTATTCTGCCTTGAATAAGGAGTGGAAATGGTGTGCCATTGATCTGGTTGATTTGAGGCAAATAGAGTGCCTTTGGCTTTCCTACTAAAACTGCTACAGAAAGTCATCTATATGATTTCTGTAACCAGGAGCCTGACTCTAGGCAAACATATGACTCTAGGCAAACATAGTACATTTACTGGCTCAAGTCCTTGGCATTAGGGTAGGCATCAGTATTTATGCATGTAAGAAAGTGTTTGCCGAGGAAAAAAGTATGTGACCCTGCAAAAGAGAAGTTGGTTACCATTGAGAAAGAATACTGTACTTTCTCTTTGTGATGTGTCTTGTTACGTTCTGTCCACCAAGTGTCCACTTGTAATTAGGGTTCTTTCCTTCCTGTGACAGAATGCAGCCTCTCAGAATGTAACCAAACGGCCCATGCAGCAGATGCAGCCCACAGCTCCCAGAAACAGTAATTTGCGCGAATTACCCATAGCACCATCGCACGTTATGGAAATGAGCAGCAGTCGGTGCTCCTCCACGCCTGCGGCTCAGGTGAAGCCCATGGTCAGCACATCCCCACCCTCCCGGGCCTCCGTGACCTCCAGGAGCTCACAGGGAAAGACGGAAGCCAAGGTCAAGCCTATTAGCCCTGGGGCTCAACCAAAGGAAGAAGCAAAAGCAGAACCCGAGGTAGGACATTTACCTTACTAAGAAGTCCTTACTCTCAGACAGAAACCCTACCTCCCAGCTTTCTCATCAGCATGTTCTTTGTAAATTCCTGCTACCTTTCTTTCCAAGTAAGTTCTTCTAGCCTGATAGCAGTGTTTGTAAAAATAAGCTGTATTCTCTTGCTGGGTTACAATGTTGGATTTTATGTATTGGCGGAATTGTTGTTTATGTTACATAGAATCAGCATATACCAGGCTTACAGATGTTTTTCTTAAAGGGACCAAGTAGCATCCAAATAGTTTAGGTCTTTTAGTCCAAACTGTCATAATGACTCAACTTTGCCATGTGGCACAAGCAGTTTATAAATAATTCTCATATGAGACTTGCCTGTGTTCCAGTAAAACTTTAGGTACAGAGTCAGCTGGTGGGTGTGATTTGGCTATGGACTGTGGACTGGGCTGTAGACTACAAGGAGTGAGCTGTAGGCTTTGTGGGGACATGGACTGTGGGCCTCAGACCCCTGGTGTGCTTTGGTCAGTCTCTAAGTATTCTTTTTAGTTTTACAAGGCAGACTCCTAGAAGGTGCCATCACTTTTACTGTTGGTCTTCAAGATTATAGGGGATCTGGTTTGTTGTGAATATAACTTGGGGCTTGAACTCTGGGCCTGGGCGCTGTCCCTCAGCTCTGCAGCTCAAGGCCAACGCTCCACCACTTGAGCCACCGTGCCACTTCAGTTTTCTGGTGGTTCATTGGAGATAAGAGTCTCACAGGCTTTCTTTCCTGCCTGGGCTGGCTTTGAACCACTATCTCAGATCTCAGCCTCCTGAGTAGCTATTACAGGTATGAACCATTGGTACCCAGTATGTTTCACTTTTTAACCTATTAAATGAGGGTAAACATGGCCCAGACTGGTACAAAGAAGTTAATTATATCTATATTAGCTGAGTTCACATAGGATGGAATGAAGTGGCCTGGTGAAGAGTGTACTCAGAGAAGAATTTAGGCAAGTTGTAAGTTGTTAATATTAGAAACCAGTCAACCTTGGTTTTTAGCTTTTACATTTTTTTTTTTCTTCACACTTTTTTTTTCTGTTAAATTGCTATAGCAATTGTAATGCTACCAAATCAACACTATAAAGACAAAACATTAAGATACATGTAATAAGCTTGTATTTTTAAACAGGGGGAGGAATGATGTGTCTTTACAATCAATCTGAAAAAAAATGTAGATTTACAAATTGAGCTGGCTAGTTTATAAAAAAAAATTCTTCGTTAAAAATTTAATGGTGCTTTTAGTTTATATAACTAGATTAGAACTCATATATGTAAGCTGATTTGGTTAAAAGAATGTGAAGTCCCATACACTTCTTGTGATTAGTAATGGGCTGAATGAATAGTAAGAGAAATGGACCTTCCAGGCATATTACTGCCACATCTGTTCCTTTGTGTTGGTTAATAGATGTCTTAAGAATTCTTCTGTAGAGCTACTTTTATAGAGATACTGTGCTTGGCTTTTGGCAGTAATAGAGTTTGCAGCAAACTCAGGGTCTTGAGCTAGCTAAGCTGCTGGGCAATGCCTCCAGTCCTATTTTCAGTGTTTCTTTGAGAGAGAATCTTAGGATTCCAACAGTCTCAGCCTTCTAAGCAGCTAGGATTTACAGGTGTGAGCCATCAGTGCCTTGCTTTACGGATAGGTGGTTTCTGAACATGAAATGAACCTTTTGCAAGTCCCATGAATAACAAGTTTTTCTAAAGTATTTCTATTAATATTCCTGAACATATTTAACCTTTCTTGAATGCTTGGAGAAAGAACTTAATGAGTAATGATAACTCTTGTGTTTGGAGGCAGTACATCTGGGGTCCCCACAGTGTGTGCACAGCTGTCTGCCTGAGCTCTGTGTATGCTTCAATGCTATTGAGGTGTGTCTTTGTATCTTCTCTCATGTCACTTGTTACTCAGTAAGGGTGTTCTCCCGGATGATAGAAAGCCCTCACCTGCCTTCAGGTGTTCTTGTGAATCTGCCCTGGTCTTTGAAATTTAATAACTGAGCCTGGTAGATTTGCCCCTGTGTTGACCAGCACACCTATGAGGGCCCCAAAGGGTACCTTCTCTATACTCCCTTTCAAGGGGACTCTTTACCGTGTTCTTACTTACATTTCCAGTGTTCTCCGAATGTTTAAGGTTTGTTCAGGGCAGATAAGATTTGTGAATAGGTGAATTCTAAGTAGATAAAATCTATAATACTTTTTTTGGGGGGGGGGCATGTGACTAGGTGATTTTTATAGTTAACCCATTTTTATAAAGTTAACTATTTTTTAAATGTTTTTTTAACCGTTTTTAAAAATGGTTAACTTTTTAAAATATAAACTTTTTTTTTTGTCGGTTGTGGGCCTGAACTCTGGGCCTGGGCACTGTCCTCAGCTCTTCAGCTCAAGGTTAGCCCTCTACCACTTGAGCCACAGTGCCACTTCCAGCTTTTTCTGCTTATGTGGTGCTGAAGAATCAAACCCAGGGCCTCATGTGTGCAAGGCAAGCACTCTACCACTGAGCCATCTTCCCAGCCCAAATATAAACTTTTAAAATATAAACTTTCCTTGTGTGGTTTCCACAAAACCATTGTACTCTTTTTTTTTTTTTTTTTTTTGGTCAGTCGTGGGGCCTGAACTCTGAGCCTGGGCTCTGTCCCTCAGCTCTTCAGCTCAAGGCTAGCGCTCTGCCACTTGAGCCACAGCGCCACTTGCAGCTTTTTCTGCTTATGCTGAGGAATCGAATCCAGGGCCTCATGCATGTGAGGCAAGCACTCTACCACTGAGCCACCTTCCCAGCCCACCATTATACTTTTAAAAAATTTACTTTATTGTTATTATAAAGGTGACATGCACAAGGATTATAATAACATGACTCAGGTAATGAGTACATTTCCTTTGGTACTGTGTATTCCCTTCCCTCACTCTCTCCTGGTTTCTCTCCTACTGTTTCCACCCTCGAGTTGTATAGGTCACTTTATCAGTGTTCAATGAGCTCCACTGCTGCACTTTTTCACCCTTTGGCCATTGAGTTCTGGACCTTTCCCCCACCATCCCGAAGATATACACATGAATATATACATAAAGAAGGGCTGGGAATGTGGCTTAGTGGTTGAGTGCTTGCCTAGCTAGCATGCTTGAAGCCGTGGGTTTGATTGCTCAGTACCACATAAACAGAAAAAGTTGGAAGTCGCGTGGTGGCTCAAGTGGTAAAGTTCTACCCTTTAGCAAAAAGAGCTCAGGGACAGTGCTTAGGCCCTGAGTTAAAGCCCCGGGTCTGGCAAAAAAAAAAAAAAAAAAAAAAAGAATCATCAACAGAATTTTCTTTTAAAGGCAATCTCCTTACCTTGGAGTTTGTTTTGTTTGTGTGTGTGTGTGTGTGTGTGTGTGTGTGATTTATATATATGATTTTATATAATAAATGTAAGGAGGCAGGTAGGCTTTGTGCCTTTGTGTGTTTCTGCTGAGAATGTCCTCTTGGACCATTTGGACTTTTCAAGAATGTTTTGATAAGACACTGAGAGTGGTCTGGTGCTGGAATATTCTGGGCATTCCTTCAAAACCATTAATATTCCAATACTGCAATTGGCAACATTTTGATTCTGAGGAGGGTGCCCGAGTTCAAGGTCAGAGAGATTGACTTGTGCTGTTCATTATAGCCAATTATTCTGTGACAAATGAGTTTGAGATCAGGCTGAAAATTCTCTACGAAAAATCAATAGTTCTAATCAGGGCCTTTCAGGACATTTACACCCCACCTTTTGTTGGTTTGTCAGGGAAGAGCCAGATAAAACCCATGTGACAGTGGGGCCTTGCTCCTGTTGCCATTCCTATTTGAAACATTTTGATATCTTAAATGGATAGTTTAATTGGTTTCAAACTTGTAAATTAGTGGAAATTTGCATTATTTCGTTGCTGGTATGCTGATAAGGGTTTCCAAATTAGCTTTAACTGTAGTTTTTTCCCCCTTCCCAGAGGAAGGAATTATACTTAGCCTTTAGGAAGATTTTGAAGGCCTTTCAAATACTAAATTGAAAGGTTTGTGGGTTTAAGTCTCTGCTTAGTTTGTCCAAACAGATTGATCTTCTTGCTACATGTAGCAAGGTAAAATTGTGCATTTTTTATTTCAGTTTCCTGATGAAGATGAAGAAACAAGGTTATATCGCTTAAAGATAGAAGAGCAGAAGCGCCTGAGAGAAGAAATCTTGAAACAGAAGGAGCTACGACGGCAGCAGCAGGCTGGTGCCAGGAAGAAGGAGCTGCTGCAGAGACTTGCACAGCAGCAGCAGCAGCAGCAGCAACTGTATGCTCCACAGGCTCCCGTGGAGCAAGAGGAGCAGGCGGCCGCACCCTCACCCACCAATGGTAACCCCCTGCTGCCTTTTCCAGGTGCCCAGGGCAGGCAGAATGTGAAAACGAGACTTCTTGTTAAAAACCAAGATGTTACCATTGCAAATGTTCAGCCGAAGACATCAGACTTTGCCCCATGCGGTGCTAATGTGCAGTATCCAGGACAGCAGATGAAACCACTGAAGCAGTTGAGGCCTGCTAGAACAGTACCTCAGAGTCAGGCCCAGTCGCCGCACAGAGTACTCCAGATCAAACCTGTGGACGTGGAGGAGCAGCCCCCCCAACAGGTGCCCCGAGCAGCACCCCTCCAAGGCCGGCCACAGGACATGAAGCCAGGTGTGAAGAGGACTGTCATGCACAGGGCCGGTGGCGGTGGTGGAGACGGACCGCATGTCAGCTCCAAAGTCAGGGTGATCACGTTGTCAGGGGGGGTAAGTGGACAAGTTTTTATGTGCATCTCTTCACCTGTTTGCTTAGACGGTCCTGCTTCCCACAGAAAAAGAGTTAAAAACAGGCTGTGTGAAAAATCATGTAGACTACCCTTTATTCTTAGAAGGTGGTATCCCAATTGTTATTTAATTCTGGTTCACTCTGGAACCCACATTATTTCTGTTGTCTCTTGAGTTTTACTGAAAGGCCAGCGTGTCATACTACAGTTATATATTTCCTAGTTTTACCTTTTTGTAGATTGTTTATGATAAGTTGTGATGAACAAATCTGTGGTAACAAATTCAACAAACTTGAACTATCGTGTGTGTTGTAGAAATAAAATTGCCTTTTATACAAAGCACATAATCTGTGGTGTGTAGAATTAGATTCAGTGAGCCCCCAGAGGCAGAGTGAACAGAATGGCAGGGTAGCGTGCGCACGCGAGTGTGTGTGCGCGCGCGCGCGCGTGGGTGTGTGTGTAGTGCCACTTTTAGGCAGCGTTGTCTGAAGGCTACCTTTTTTTCTTTCAAGGAGTAACAAAAACCTACATGGGAAGCATGTGTGGTTTTGCCACATGCTTTTGATGGGCGTATGCTTGTCTGTGCCTCGTTCCTTTCTTCTTCACAGCACCATTTTATCTCATGTTCATAAGGCACACAAATTGTGGATTTCTGCTGTAGTTCAGGCAAGTTCAGCTCTCTAAAATAATAAATCATTGCAGATAAATCCCATTTCCCCAGCAAGGTGGGGTACAGAGTACTTGCTGCTTTGTCCTGCCAGATAATCTTACTTAGTAACTTAGTGAGTTACTTAGTAAGTAACTCACATCTTTTGCCCTAATTACAATGAATTCTGCAACAAGGAATACATGTTCGTGTGTTGTGGGCAGATTCCACTATAAATTGAGGAAAAAAGAGGAACACTGTAAAGAGGAGCTTTTAGATGAAGCCAGCTAGTAGAGATTGCCCTAAAACACAAAAGAATAACCTTGTTAATTCTAATTTTGGCCGTACCAATACATAATCTTAATAAGGTAATAATAGAGCAAATGTAAAGGATATAAAATATGTACCTGTCTAAACTTACTCAAGTCATCTCTCTGTAGTCTGCGTGATTCAGCACAGAGGTAGGAGGTACATTAAGCCCGTGTTCTGGGGCCTCTGCTTTGGCCCATAAGAAATGGCCTAGTCGTGAAGATGTCTGGGCAACTGGTCACTTGGCTGCATGAACCATTGTTCACCAGTGGGGTGAGCACCCATCTCCTCTGGGTCTGGGTGTGGGGCTTTGTGTCAGGGCACCCTCCTTTGAGTGTGAGGGAGGAGGAAGTAGCAGCCTGAGAGCAGCCGTCTAGTGTGTGCTCCAAGAAAAGGAAAGCAGATATTTTGCTGATCAAGGTAATGGAAATTTTAGAAATTTGGCAGCCAATGAAGCCAACAGTCCTTTGTTCTTTGGGCCGCATAGAGAAGTCTGAGAGCCACGGGATGCCCTGGCAGGAAAGCCAGCTGTCCAGTCAGAATTCTCTTGTATTTCATCTTTAAAAGCCTGTCATAATGATGCCTCTAAAAGTCCCCATTTGCACTGGGGGAGCTCACTTTGCAAAGTTAGACTAAATTTGTGGCTTCTCAGCGTCTCAGCAGGTGCTCCTGGATTTTCTTTAGGGAGGCAGTACATATTAACCCCGTCTCCTCCGTGAGCTTTACTTCGTTGTATCTTCAGTTAAAGAGAAGTTGTAGAAGCGGCGTGAGGAGCTCCTGGTGCCTTAACCATCTCACCTGGTGTTTACATCTGACACGCGTGCTGTGTCCTCTCCTTTTGCCCTTACACACAAATGCACATGTGTTTTCCTAGACTGTGCTCGAGTAGGTGGGCAGGCAGAGGACCTGTGCTACAGAACCACACTGGAGTTGCTGTTTGTCAGGGCCCGGAAGCCCCACCCCAACACAGGACTGTTGCCTAAGGCAGTTGGTGCGGCCAGGGCCAGCCTGGCTTGCCCTGTTTCTGATCCCCTCCAGTCTGGATCCGTTCTCACCCTTTTATTGTGTTTTTTGCCCTTGACATTTTGAAAGAGCAGACGCTTGTGTACTTTAGGTTTTCCTTTTGCTCCCCTTGACCAGTTTTAGGTGTGTGCGTTTGGCCGGATGGCTACAGAAAGGATGTGGTACCAGCCTCCATGTGCCAGGCCGGTGCCTTGTCTAGGTTTGCCAAGAGGACTGTCCCTTAAGTGGTTGAGGGAGGTGTGCTGTGGCTGTGAGCACCCCTCGTCCACACTCCTACCTTCAGCTTGCCGGGGCCCATACTCCTTCCAAGCTTACCAGCTGCTGGGCTCCTACTGTGCCAGTCTGGTCTTCTTGCTCTGTTTTATTCAGAGGACTACACTGTCCTTAATGACTGGAGTGGCCCGCCAGCCTCTGCCTGCTGGCACTGCATCCTTTCACATCCAACTTGCCTGTGAGCCAAGTTGTTCCTGGGCAGCCTGTCCCTTCTCTGCCTCGCCCTGGGACCAGCTGCCTCTCGGAGGCTCCAGCTCCCTCTAGTGGGAGCTGTGTGCATCAATGTCCAGTGCTGTGACAAACTGAGGTGATGAACTTGGAAGGTTTATTTCATGGGTTCTGTACATGGCCCCTGAGCCTCATCTCTCTGTCCGTGGTGGCATCATGCATAGTGGTGAACAGCTGGAAGGAAGGCATGCGGGTGGAGGAGGGTGCCAGCTTCCCAGTAGCCCCTTAGAACACACTGCTGCTAACTACTTTCTTTCCACCAGGCCTCACCTCCTGAGGCCCTACCACTTCCTACCTAACACCCACGGCTGGGGACCATGCCTTCACACACGACCTTCGGAGGGCCTCTGAGACCTAAAGCATCATTTCTCTCAGCAGAATTCCCCTCCCTCGCTCCTTTCCCTCCTTTCCTTCTGAATTGCAAAACGCCAGGGGTCCTGCGCTCCGTGGATTGTTTTGTCTGTTACTGTGAACCTGGTCATGGCGTGAGTCTTGGTCATTGGTATTTATAGATGCAGAGGGCTTGTGAAACCTTGTGCTTTGTCAGTGAGCAAAATGCAGAGCAGCTAATGGTGAAGGAAAGGTCTTGGGGCCTTCTCCTACCACCTGTTGAGTAAACAGCCTGTGCTCTGGGTTCAGTCCCACATTCCTCAGTCACCTAAGGAAGAAGTGTTGGTACCAACCCTGGTGAGGTGTGTTCATAATCTACGGGACAGCTGTGTCCCGTGTCAAAACAAATAATCTAGGTTGAGGCAGTCTGCATTGGTATTGCTTGAGCTGATACCAAAGTAGGAACCTGTTGTTTGTTGAGTTCTATAATGGACCAAAGTGGGTGTGGGCTATGAATATACAACAAGTAGGTAAAAACAGAGGAGATGATGTGTGAGCAGCGTAGATTCTGAATGGAGAGGAAGAGATGACTGGGTCAGGGAAGGAGACAAGGTTGGAAGGGGCTTTCCAGGAAGAAAGCGGAGACCCCAGCAGCTGACTGCAGTAGTTCTCAATTGAAGAGAGGCAACTTGACTGAGGTACATGGGGAGGTCTGGAGCTAGGCCCTCACAGCAGCGCTGGGTCATTGTTAGAACAGTGCCAAGCCCCTGGAAAGTTCTGGCAGAGGGATGATGGGGACAGACTCAGACCCCCACAGTGTGTGAATTAGTCTATTCTTGTTTTTAGGAGACAAAAGATTTATGACAGTTACTATTTGCAGGCCTTGTTTTAAGTTTTAACCTGAATGTTAGTATGCAGAAAGACTACTAGAGGCAAAGAGAAACATTCATTCATTTTATCCTTCTGTCCTGCAAATCTGCAAATCATCTATCTTAACATTTTGGGGCAACTAAAAAGAAGTTTGGGGATGTAGTTTCTTGGCGGTTTATGTATGCTAGGTTGGGATTCGCTACTTTGTGCCCTTTTGCTCACTGCTCTGTGCCATGTTTGCAGCCTGGGGCCCTGTGGGCGGGCGCTGTGCCTCACAGCCCAGCTCTGCAGGGCTTCTGGTCCCCAGCCCCCAGCACATCACACGCCCTCGGCCCTTGCCGCTGTCTGCAGACCTGCTGCTTTGAAGGGACTGTGACCTCCCGTTCCATGTTTGTCTATAGAATTGGGGTCATGTTCAAGGACGTTATAAGTACTTGAGAAATCGGGTATATTAAGCTGACAACATCCACACGGTTCACCATTTCTTCTGTCAAAGCAGCAGAGGGAGAGACTTCTGAGGATGAGAATAATGGTTGTTTCTGTAGACCTTCATATGAAGAAGGAAGTGAGCAAAACCTGGGGGAAGAAAAACAAGTAACATTAATTTTTATTAGTAATTACTTCTGCCATGCTGTCATGCAAAAAAAAAAATGTTTCCTCCTCAGATTGCTTTCTTTGAATTGTGGCATTCCTGGGACTGAGTTAAACAGCCTGTTGACTTCTATTTGGAAGTATGAAGGACAGGGCTGAGGATAGAGTTCTGGGAGACCAGTTGTGAAGGGAAACTGTGGGGGGGGGGGGGGGACAGAGGCAGCCAAGTTGGTGCAGGACAGGCCTCTGTGGTGCACAGTCCCCTCACCACTTCGGCAGGCCCAGCGGGTAGGGAAAGCTGGAGTAGGCAGGCCTCCTGGAGCCCCTCTCACCCATGAGTGAAGGCCGCGGTTGGCAGGTGCAGGCATCGTGCCGGTAACCTCCGTGTGTGGAGGGCCCACCGTTAAACTCCTGGTGATCCTTTTTCTTTTTGAGGGGAAAGTTGTACTTTACAGGTTGAAAAGTCCTGGGCTGTCAGATCCCCGCAGAGACTCAGAACTTTGGTTTGTTCCTCCAGAAACCAATGAACTTTGCTTTTTCTCATACCTAACTAAGCTCAGAAAGGCAGATTGTTACAGGAGCAAGCAGGGTTCTCTCTGTGCTGTAAGATCAGACAGATGTGCAGAGGAGCCTTTTCCTTCTGAAGCCCAGCAGTTAGGAGCCCATCTGCCTCATGAATTTGGCTCCTGCGTGGCCTGTGATAGGCAGAGGGACAGATAGAGGCAAGATGGCATTGTAGCTTTCCATTGTATCTGTGTTGGCATGCTTGCTGTGATTCAGAGAATAAGCAAGCATTCCCTGCTGAAGAGTCTTCCCATCCCGCCCAGAGGCGTGGGTAGAGAGCTGGCCTGGGACCTTGGAGAGAGCTCGTTTCCTTCCTCTTAACATAGCCAACCGTAGCAAGAAAAGAGAGAAACCTTAAGTGTGTTTGTGTTTGGAAACGTGATGTGGCTTGCATATCATTTCCTGCGCAGCTTCTGACCAAGCGTCACAGAGATGGCCAGGATAGGCCCCGCATTGTTGTGGCTAATGGAAACCTGTGCGGTGAGCGCTGTGGCTGTGTGATCAGCACACTGCGGTGACAGGGAAGTGTGGCGTTATCGGACGGGGAATTCATGAGAGGCTGCCCTGGGACACCACACCACTGTCCTTCTGTGTGTCCTGACAATGTTATCTGTCCTCTCAGCACCGAGTATCAAATGTCTGTCATGAGTACAGAAATTAATTTAATGTCACCTGAAGACATGCAATTAATCTTTTAGAGGTTTTCATAATACCTTTACAGAAAGAGTTGCCAGTTTGGCGGATTTGGATTTTGGGGTTTAGAAGAAGATAAGGAAAATTAATTTTTCATCAGGGTTAATACAAGCTAGCAGGGCCATAAAGGCTGAGGAAAATGGTTGGGGAATTTGTCAAGTGTTGTCACTCCAGAATAATGCTGCTTAATGCCTGATAGGTATAATCAAGGGTTGAGATTTCTATGGAGAGGGATTAATCAATTTGCTTGCTACTGAATGCAAGTCAGTGATATCACTCTTCGTGGGGTTTAAGAATGAAAATAAGATTTGATCTGTCAAATTGCAAGAAGCCCTGACAGTATCAATAGGCATTTTTATCTGTACATTTAAGCCATTTGTTATAAATAAATTTGTCCTGCTAATGTTGGTGGCTACCAACCTCACTTTTGTGAAGATTAAGTTGATAAAAAGTATCCCCTGAGCTTACTTAAATTCAGATAGTGCTTTATAGACAGCAACAAAACAAAACAGTAGTCCAAAGAGACATTTCTGTTGTATTCATTAAAAGACAATTATTTGTGGGGAAAGCCAACCAGTATGTCTCAACTGTTGACTAAGGTTGGCCCAGTTTCTTTCCTCCCATCTATTTTGGAGAAAGTGGAAGATTATTAAAATCACACCGACACACACTGCTGTGTCAGAACTAATTATGGGTACTTTCATAGTGCTGTTGCATAGGTTTGGTTTGGTTCACATTCCGCTTTTCGTCTGTGACTGTATGGGCACTGATGTGAAGGTGTGTTTGTTCTGGGTCACAACCTGTTAGCTTATGGACTGCCCCATGTCCTAGAGTTAACTCAGGAATTCACGGTGTTTCCCTATAGTTTAGTTTTTCGTTGTGCTAAACTGAAAGGCACTACTTGCTCTCAATTGGAATGAGAAATGAAATTTTCTGACAAAATAAAATAACTTGTTGGTTTGTATCGAAGCTTTCCTACTTGCCATACTCTTCAGTTAAAAGTCAGAGCGCACTGCCTAACCGCAATGTAGTTGAAATGATGTCATGCTTTATTTTTGTTTCAGTTCCTGTTTAAAGTATGAGTGTAAGCTCCTCCTGAGGAGGGAGGTGGAGTGGGGTCATGCCTGTGGAAGCATTCTAAAAAGGCTAGGAAGGTCTCTGAAGATTTCTATGATAAAAAATGTAAAATTAAAAAACATGGCGAGTTTCTTGTAAGAGCTGAGATGGTTGGTCCTCTTTTACCCTTCTTTAGTGTAACTGTGGTAATTCCTTAAGTTACGGTGTGCTGTGTTTTTGTTTAAATTTACTTTTGGTTCTCTTAAATGCTTTCATTTCTTAGCCTGGCTTCCTAGGGGCTGGCCTTGTGCTGCCTACCCTCATTGTCCAGCGGTGATCAGAAAGAGCCTTCACTCAGGTCTCTGGTCTGTGCACAGCCCCGTGGCTGGTGACCTGTGGAGGCTGCTGCTCTTGCTCTTGCTCCCCACAGTCCCCTGTGCGCTGAGCGAGAGCTATGTCTTGCCCTTCTGTGACTCTTGCCGTCCCAGAATTTCCTCATCAGGTCTCTGTTTTGTGGCCAACACACCGCTTGTTCCAAGCAAGACCCACAGGCTCTCAGGGCCACGTGGGACGGCCGCATTCATGGCGCACTCTGGTCATCCCGTCAGTGAGCGCTCTCCTGTGCTCCCCTTGCCTGAAATGGTGGCTTGGGCAGTGTTACCCAGTTGTGTCCTTGTTTGGAAGACCATACTTGGCACTTTTCTAACATTGCCATCGCCGCAAGTTATGCCCCTTTGACAGTTTTGGTTTTTTTGCAGTCAGTGTTTGTTTGCTTCAGAAGCTTTTCACTAAACCGGCCCCCTAAAGATAAGCTTGGAGGTTATCATGGCCCGCTTTCTGTGAGTGAAAGAACACTTCAGACTGGAGCTATATGTGGTTGATAATACACTTCTGTAACGCTAGTTACTCGGGGGTGCTACATCGGGAGGATCACAGCTCAAGGCTAGCCTGGGCCTCCGCAGACAATCCCAGCTCCCAGTGGAAGTAGGGAGGTAGGACTGCAGTTTGAAGCCAGGATGGGCAAACTATTCGTGAGACCCTATCTCAACAGACAAGCTGGGTGTGGTGGCTCCCTGACCGGTGAGGGATTCTGCCACGGACTCAGGTGAAGCACCCAGTTTGGTTTGGTTTGTGGGTGAGTTCTGCCTCATGGTTGGCACTGGGCAGACACTGATCCACACACTGCCTTGTTGGTTTCAGCAGGGAGGAGAGAGCGATGGCTTTTTCCATCCTGAGACCCAGGCCCAGCGGCTTCCTCAGCCTTCGGAAGTGAGACCGCAGCCCGCCCGCAAGGTGACGCTGACTAAGGGACCCCCCCAGCCACCCCCGCACCTGCCAGCGGGGCCGCACACGCACTCAGCTGTTCCTCCTGGGATCAAAAGCATCCAAGGCATTCACCCGGCCAAGAAGGTACTGCGTTCATTCCCCTGCCTCGGCAGTTGGCTGGCGGTAGCGAGATGGCTTCCCTGGCGTGTGGTGCGTGGCCCTTGGTGCTACTCACGTGAGCACGTGGACCGGCATCTCTGCTTCCTAGCCTACACTCAACTCCTCAGGCCCCTGAGCAAGAGGGTGCAGGTGGCATGCGGCCTCCCTGCTTAGATGTCCCACATGCAGAGCTGGGGCTCAGAGAGGGGGGACCGAGGCCCGTGGAGCTGGAGTGACCTGTGGGCTGAGGGACGTGTCCCTTTTTGAGCTGTCAGGTGGGAAGCCTGGACACCCCGGCGTCTGTGCCCTGAGGAAGGCCCATCTTGTTGGGTGCGTGTGGAGCGGTGCCCCTCGGCTTCTAGGGAGAGGTGTGCATCCTCTTAGCTTCCAAGGACAGCTGACCACAAAGCCTCCGGGAGCAGCCGCGCCCTCCCTGCTGAGGGTGAAGGAGGGTGGCGCGGGCGCTGCGCCTCTCGCAGGGGGTCAGGAGAGCAGAGCACTGAGTCTGGGCACACAGCCTCGGCAGCTGCCGGTGAAGGGGGAGCCCGTGGGAAGTGCTGGCTCCAGGAGGCCTCCAGCCCTCGCGGCCTTCAGGTGACCTGCCGGTGTGACGAGAGGGGACAGGACACAGACTGGCCAGGCGCACACACCCCAGTTCCTTTGCCCCACCCTCACCTTGCAGAGCCGTGTCTCCCGCGTGAGCTACCGTGGCGGCGCATGTAGAAATCTGGTGCTCATATCGCCCTTGTGACAGTCGGGGCAGAAACAGCTTGTTTGCTTCTAGTTTCCAGCTGGTAGTAGCTTGTGTCACGTTTTCCAGCGTGTGACTCTAGGACCTGTCCCCGGTGTGACAGAGGAGTTTGCGAGAGTGGCTGTCACCTACTTATTGCAGGTGTACGGGATGCCCCCTCACGCCTTGGTCTGTGGGTCTGAGCTCCCTGCGGCCTTCTTTCTTCCTCTGTCTACCTGTGAGGACTGGAGGCCATTTTTGCTTGGCCTCCAATTAAGAACTGGAGGTAGGACCTCCAGGAATCTGGTACTCTAGTTCATCTGTGCCTCTGTATTCTCCGTTAGCCTGGGCCTAGAAGCTGGACACGGTCTCTAGTGGTCTACAACTAGGAGACAGTGCACAGTGCAGGACTGTCAGCCACGGCCTCTTTTAAGGGTTCCTTAGGCAGGTTCTGAGTCTTGAGTGGCTTTGGAAAATGGTGCTTTGGGGTCCTGCCCCCAAGCAAATTGTCTTGTGTGTGCGAATGTGTACACGGGTGGTGTGCATATATGCATATGTGTACATGTGTGCATGTGTATATGTATGGGGGTGTGCACACATACACAAGCGGGAGTGTGTGTGTGTGTGTGTGTGTGTGTGTGTGAGAGAGAGAGAGAGAGAAGCCTTTGGGGTGAGGGGAGCCAGCAGCTGGGTGTGACTGTGCCGCAGAGGCTGTCCTTGAGAATTGGGATGGGAAACGTCAAATGGGAGCAGACACCCCGAAATGCTTTATGACTGCCAGGTGGCTTTTGCACTGTGCTCATCGGGTGTGCACAGACCTGACTTCTCACGCTCCGGCCCCAGGACTGTCAGGACAGCTCCGCAGCCGCCTGCAGTCCCCATCGATCTCACCGACGGGTGGTCCTCCTCGTATAGCTGCAGGGCTGGTCAGTTCTCCCCCGAACACCGGTCTCTGCTGCTAACCTCCTCCACTCACGGACACTAACGGTGCTCGTGCACTGCTTGTTGTGAATCTTGGTAGGTGTGCAGGTAACCACACTGGATGTCAGCGTGTGTCTTCTTTGTTGTTGCCAGGCTGTTATGCATGGACGGGGCCGAGGACTGGCAGGCCCCCTGTGCCGGGGGCGCCTGATGCCAAATAAGCAGAACCTGCGGGTGGTGGAGTGCAAGCCGCAGCCCTGTGTGGTGTCCGTGGAGGGCTTGTCTTCATCTACCACTGATGCCCAGCTGAAGAGCCTGCTGATGTCTGTGGGGCCCATCCAGGTGGGTCTCTGGTGGTGGTGGGGTGCGGGTGCCAGAGTTAGCTGCCTCTCATGCAATTTCCTGGAGAAGAAAATGCATATTTGTTCACTCTTGATTGTAGAATTTTGCTTCAGACTCAAGATCTTAACTATAAGTTTTAAGAACTGAGTAAATGCAGCCGAACAGATTTTCCCTGGAAATCCTCATGCTCTATGGAGTCCACACATACACATAGACTTTCATGTATTCTGTCATTTTATTCATAATCTCTTCGGTTTTAAAGTAGTTAACCTGGGCTTGGTTCCCTCAAACAGCCTTCCCACATGAACAGCTGTGAAGCTGGGTTCAGACTGTATAAATGGGACGGTGACTCTGACTGTATCTCTTGTAAACTGGGCTGATCTACAAGAGTGAGTCAGAAACAAGCACCCGTGTCTGCTGTGATCAGGTTTTCTTGGAAGCCCTTGGTTTCTGTTGCGTCTGAGCCCTGAGCCTGCAGCTGACCAAGTGAAGGGACATCCTGGCCGCTGTACCCGCCTCCCCACACATGGTGTATCGGGAGCGCGGCTAGTAGAGGTTTAAGATACACAGTGAGACACACAGTAAAAGCTACAGTCAGAGCTGAGTGGTACAGAGTGCTGTCTTTTATCCTGCTTTCTTGCTTCCCAGGTAAACCTAGGGACTGATACAGTTAGATACGTTTCAGACAGCCACCCACTGAGAGCCCTGAAGGTGAAGAGTGGAAGAGAGCCCTCCAGAACCCTGCCTGATACTTAGGTTGTCTAGGTTAATTATGGCTACCTGTATTACGGGATTCTTGGAGACATAGTTAGAATTATTTGTTATTTGTATTTAGCTCTGAAAACGTCACCTTCATTTTAAGAGCAGATTTCTAGTGTGCAGTTAGGAATGCTTTATTGATGGCAGACATCAAGCTTGTGTGGAGGGATAGGTGTTCTTAGGTGTGGTAGAGGGCAGGAGGATCTCATGTTTGAGGGCCAGGATAGGTGGTATAGCCAGACCCTGTCTTTTAGTGATGCAAGATGTGTGGTTTCTAAGCAGCTGCATGATGTGGATTGGTTTGCAGACACAGTATTGATGGTGGAGCATAGGTGTACTTCCAAGGCTATTCTAATTGGAGACCAAACAGTTTAGTTGTGATGTCAGTATGAGAGCCTTGTCCCCTGCTGTGCCCCTTGCTGCTTCCAAAGAGCTGGTGTCTGTAGTGCAGTCTGCCGTGCTCGGGCTCGGGCTCGGGCTCCTGGGGAAGGCCTGATGGTGTGGCTGCCCGTGCGGCCTGCTGGGCCCCGCAGTCTGCTCTCTTTCTTGAATATTGTGGTGTAATGGCACACTTAGCAAGCAGGCACTGTTTGCTGCTTCTGGACACGGACTGGGGCTCAGAGCTCCAGGATTAGCCGCACCCCATGGAAGCACCTGCCCCGCCTCACCTGTTTTATAAGTTGAATTGTAAACTTTGAGATTATGAAGATCTCGAGTGCCCCCTGCATCTGCCTCTCCCCCCTCCCCCCCATTCTGAAGAGAACTAGAAATTGTGTTATAAAGAATCTTTAACGGCACCCCTGGAAAATCCTCGCAAAAACAGTGTTACATTGACTAATGGCTTGCTTTATGTAGAAGCAGCATCTGAAAAGGAGAGCATGTTCTGGGTTGTGGAAGGCGCTGTGTGTGCTCCAGGCCCCTCTGTGGGTTGCACCTGTGGTGGGTCCTCGTCTTCCTTCCTGGAGGCCGAGTGCTCAGTCTCCGCCAGTCCTCTGTGAGTGGAGTTGATAGATGTTTAGACCTGGGTTTTACAAAATACTTCATTTCTTAATTAAACAGGAGAGGCCCTCCTCAGTGCCGCCCGCCTCAGAGACGCTGAGGGGTGCTGCCCCTGCCTCCAGGCCTGGGGAGGAGAGCTCAGTCTGTGCTTGGACATGGCGCCACCTAGTGTTTACTCGCTTGGCCACAAGCTCGTTAAGCCCTGAGGACTCCTTACTATACGCTCACAGGCCTCTCCAGAGCTAGGAAGAGTAGCAGGACTGTAGGAATTGTGTAGCAGAACATGGACCTGATATTATCCAGACTTTGAGATGAGAGAAGGTGCAGTGCACTGAGACTGTGCTCCTCAGGGGCAGGGAGAGAGGGTGGAGGTTTAGAGTTCAGGGCCCTGCTTGGCAGTCCGTCCCGTTCCTCTCCCCGCCCCCCGCCGCCCCCCCCCCCCCCCCATGACCACTCATCCTCCTCCTAGGGTACAGCCAGGCAGGCTGAGTCAAGAAGCAAGCTCACCGGAACTCCTAGGGTCTTTTTGCTGGGGTTTGCCTAAAGTTGTGCTAAGAAGAAAAAAATAATTTTTATCCTATGCTAAGTGAAATTCCGTAATATGAAAACAGAAATTGTTCCTTACAAAAGCAGGAAGGTTGTCTGCACTCGGTGAGCATCATTGTCAGAGTTAGGGAAGGTCAGCCCTGGGTACCCACAGAAATGTAACTGTCCATCCATGGCTCTGTGCCAGACTGTCAGCTCTGTGCATCAGCTTCGTCATCTCCTCCAGCAGTCCTGAGTTAAACACCTAGCCATGCCAGCTCAGTCTTATGCTGCTATAGTGACCCTCTGAGCGCGGCCAGCTAGAGTGCCAGAGCGGGGTTGGCAGAGAGGCTGGCTGTAGGCTTTGCAGGGCCTGTCTTGTCGTGTGCCATTTGGGCAGATGACGTTCAGGTTGACTGCGTGTATAAAATGGAGATGGGCCTTGGGCTTCCATGTCATGTTGTGTGGTTAGATGAGCTTGTGTGCCTGCCTTGTGGTCCCCATGTGAGATGTGCTTAGGGGGCTACAGACAGCACTGCTGGGGAGGGCATTACAGCATGCAAGCAGCGTCCAGCTGGTGACGGATGTAGGCTCACAGTGCTGTCCGAATTCCCTGAAAATCACAACGGGAAATGCACTGCTGAGTGACTATACACTTCCTGCTTTCATAAGGAAATTACTTTATTGTTCTTAATTCTGTAGTTTCATTATCGTAGGATAAATCTGTTTTGGAACAGTATAGGCTCACCGCGTGTAAGTATGTACATTTTACATTGCAGTGTGACATTAAATGTTTCTGTTTCCTTCCTCTAGAGTTTACAGATGCTTCCCCAGCAGCGGAAAGCCATCGCAAAGTTCAAGGAGCCAGCCCATGCGCTAGCATTTCAGCAGAAGTTCCACAGGTAGCCTGTGTTCTAGCTGATGGCAGGAGGGGAGGCTCAGTCTTGGGGTTCAGACCGCTGTTCTAGGGTGTATAAGTTCCTAGAAAGCTGTGGGCAGCACATTTGCTCAGAAGGCCACGGGGAGGAGGGGCTCCCGTTGCTTTTGCGGATGTGACTTTCCTGGGTGATTTTCGTGGCTCACGCATGGGCCTGCCTTCCTGGGTTTTGCCTGCTGTGTAGATCTAGTATTGACATCTCTCTGAATTCCTGCAGGCACATGGTCGACTTGTCTCACATTAACGTGGCCCTGATTGTAGAGTGATTTCCCCAGTCGGGCCTCACACTGCACACACTGTGGAATTTCCTCCAGGAGGCTGCTGGCCAGCGGGACCCAAGGAGCACAAGTCTCCAGTGCCCAGCCGGCTAACTGTTGTTCGGGACACCAGCCAGCCACAGGGTCATTCCAGAAGATCTGAACTGTGGGGATGTGATGAGCCAAGTCTGGTGTTAGGTTGCTTCCAGTTCTGTTGTCAGAACTCCAGTCCTCCTTTTCTTTTGTTTTCCAAGTGCTTACAGTGCATGTAGACCCTGTTCTTGGTGACCTCCTGTGTGATCGGCCACAGCAACTTAGGTTCAGGAAGGAACGTCACTGGCACATGTTTTGAGTGGTTTCCATAGCAAAGAATACTTGATAATGGTTGCACTTATCTTCAGTGCAGGCTAGAAGCAGAGCATTGTACCAGGCTTAACTGGAGCTGTTTGCTCAGAAAGCCCTCAAAGGCTCTGTTTAAAACGTAGGATAAATTTGGGTGATTTTGGATTGGTGTGGGCATGCCCTGGAAAGCATGGTGTGAGTGGGCGTTGGGGGGGGCGCCATGGAAGTGGAAGTGGCCATTCTGCTTCTTGTAAATGTCTCCCACACGCCAGCAGCGCCTTCCAGAGTCCCAGGTGAGCACTCGCAGACAAACCCGGTGCCGCTGGGCCCAGGGCCCCGCACCCCCCCGGACGGGACAGCTCTGCCGCCCCCGGGCGGTCCTCTCGAGGCCCGGCGGCCGGCCTTGCCCAGTTGAGGTGCATGTGGAGGGCGGCAGATCCACTTTGAGTTTTCTTTTAAAGGCAGCCCTGGGTGGCGTGTCTGTGTTGCCCGCCGGGTGATGTGCACAGTCACAGTCACTGCTTTTTTTTTTTTTTTTTTTTTTTAAACCTTTGTTTTAAGGGCATTTTGAGGACCCGCCATTCTTCACCAACACAGTAAGAGACATGCTGTCTGTGGGGGCACCACCCAGAAAAAGTGGGTCTGTGCTAGTGGTCCTGGTGGGTGCTTGCAGGTCAGATGACCCCGTGTGCGCGGCACCCACCTGTGCTGCCCGTGGCAGTGTCCCAGTGAGGGTGCAGTCCGACAAGGCGTGGCCTCAGCATCACTCACGTGATTTCAGAACACACTTAGGAGGGGATGGAGGGAGCTAGGAGCCTGTGCCCACTTCCTGTCCCTGGTTCGCCCACCGAGGACCGGCCTGAGCCTCGCAGCTCTCCAGATCCACCGTAGAGTCCACGGAGGCAGCGTGCACTGACAGCAGCTGCCCTCTAGGGCTGGCGCGCTGCAGTGTCCGTCAGCAAGGGCACGACGTTAGGAGATAGGGATCCTCCTCGGGGGCCCTGGGCACCTGGCCCCCTGGGACGTGGCCTGCCACTAATTCTGACTTCCCTGTGCCCGCGGAATTCTGGGGAGCCAGGAAACGTCAGCACTCGTGGCATATTCTAGAAAAGTGCAGCTCTGCTGTCAGCTCTGTTCTAGAAGCCCCTGACTTGCCCCTTGCAGATACAGATGAGGCCGGCTCTGCGTGCCTGTAACAGGCCCGGGCGCTAGGCCATCCCGTGTGCTGTCAGGGTGACCTGCTGTCGCTATAGACACAGGCGTGATCCTAGGTGTAAACAGTTTATTTGGCTCAGGTCAAGTGGTTGGGTAGCCATAGGAGCTAGCCCGAGGAGAGCCAGACCACTGCTTACCCACCGGCCTTGGGAAGGCTTAGCAAGGTTCACAGGGTGTCAGATGGCCCACCCCGTCTGCATTTTCTCCCTTGAGAAGTAGGCACTAAAGCATGGGAGTCAGTGTTCAGGGAACAGGTCCCGTTTGGGTTCCATTCTCAAGGATAGACTTTGGAGCTACTCACAGCTTGCTCTTGACCCATAGCACATGTGCTGTAACTGCGCACACCAGCAGGCAAGCAGCACGTGGGCAGCACGTGGGAGCCAGCCCCCACCCAGTCAGACAGCCTCGGTGCACCGTGCACGGCCACAGGGAGTGGGCTCAGTATACGTGCAGGCTCAGTCTCCCAGCAGGACACCATAGCGAAGGAGAGAAGCAGAATTAGAAAGGAATGCCTTTCCATTTCCCGTGCACTTCCACAGTGAAGTCCAACCACGCACCTGACCTCGTGGAAGATCTGCTGCAACCATTATCTTTGTTCTTTTTTTTTTTTTATCATGCATTTGAAATGAGATGCAAAAGCATTGGCATATGTAAATACGGACCTTTTAAAATTAAAACGTTACTGGAAATGCTTTCAGCTCAGCAACATCTTAGCTATTTGTTAGTTCTTTTGTGTTGTCTCATCAGAGTTCAATGGAGACACTTCCGTAATTGTTGATGTGTTTGTGTATACATTCAATTTTTATAAAGATGGTAGTAAGTCAATACATTTACCCTCATCTGTGTATTATTTGTTCACAAATTCAAGGAGCTTAAGCAGTAAATGTGGCTCTATCTCTGCAGGATCAGCAGGCCCCGGCCTGCGGCCAAGTTATTCCCCTCCTTCCTTCTGCATTGTTGATTTGTACTGTAATATGAGTTCACGTAGCTGCTTACTTGGTCATAACCTTGCATGACCCTGGCATGGCCACACTTGTGAACCCTTATCTCTTCTCTTCTGGAGGATAAGGCTAAGCTCTTCTTCCCCAAAGAAATTCATAGGCGCCCCCGTGCTCACCAGCTTTCTTCGAAGGTCCTGCCCCCAGCCTCCTCATGCAGGAGTGGGCTGGGCTGGGTCGGGCGTGGGATTCGTTTCCCCATAATTACTTTTAGTCTTGAGTGGGTTCGTAGTGGGATGGGTGAGGGTCCTGAACAGTTGTCTAGGCTGGTATTGGGCACATTTCTGAATTGTTAGAACTTGAGCCCTTTGTTTCCAACAGCCTCTGCCTAATGCTGCAGACAGGCTTGCTGCCCAAGGTCATCAGCAAGGGGCCAGAGGCTGTGGAGGGGAGGGGCTGGCAGGAGGGGTCAGTGTGGGTGTCTGCTGTGCGTGCCCTGACTGGGCCTCCAGGGGTGGTTCTGTAGTCAGACCCAGAACCCCAGAGAAACAGGCCCTGGGTGGCTTCCTGGAGAGAGCTAGCTCTGTGCTGGGCGTTAGGGCTGGGCTCCACTCACCAAGGCATGTAGGTTAGTTGGCCAGAGGAAGGGGCCTTGTTTGAAGGACTGGGTTTGGGAACCTATCACTTCTCTTTAGAATTCTGTTTTTTTGTTTGGTTTTAATTCTGTTCCGCCTTTTTGTTTCTCTGTGGTTTTGTTGGGAAGGTAAGCTCGGTGGGCTCATAGGCTGTTAGACAGATGCTGGGTGAAGGGAAGTCTTGTAACCTGGTTGCACGGGCCCTCGGAGGGAGGCCCAGGTGGTGGCTGAGCCTTGTTCTCAGTAAGGCTCTGTGTGCCTGCTCCTGGGCCCCTGGGCCTCTGGGCCTCATGTGGGGCCCGGCTTGTATTTCCCTCCCTCCCTCCTGCGAGTAGAGGGGTGGGAGGAGCACGGAGGAGGGTTGCTGGCTGTGCAGGTGTGCTGAGAGGGAGCTCACTGAGGGTGCAGGGTAGAGGGACTGAGTCCCCGTCCACAGAGTCCCAGACCAGTCGGGGGGAAACCTTAGATACTGTTTTTAATAAGCATTTCAAGTATTTAACAGTTGTGGGGGGAAAAAAAGGTGTCATTTCCACCTTCTTAAATATGACCCCTAAAGGCGTTTGGCCTTGATTTATCATTAAATCCTAAGGATTTTATGTAAGGTTTTTTTGTGACCTATTTAATTTTTATCTCTTACAATGCCTAGCTTCCTAGGTACATAAGCCCATGGCCTTGTGTACCGGAACCAGAGCAGCCCACCGATTCATATTGGATCTCCAGGTATGCCTCCTGCCGCACGCACCGCTGGCGGGGGCTCTCGCGCAAGCACACTGGTGCTGTCTTCTCTGGAGACTGCTAAACAGCTCCCTCTTTTGGCTGCTGTTGATAGGAATCCTTTAAGCAAGATGGGCCAGTGGAGCAATGCTTTTAGGGGAGAAAGCTTTCAAGTTCTTGCTTTTCCTTTCTTTCTAACCAGTGGAAGTGGAAAGAGGATTTTACATCTGTATTCTCCCTGCTTTCGTTTTACTAATTTTGAAAGGTTTGTAGAGAGACGCTTTGTGTAGTTTTTTGGTGTGTTATTTTTTTTAATGTGTTCCACAGACGGGGCAGGAGGGCCGGTGTGGGGCTCATGTGCTCTGTACTTGACTATGTCCTCTGCTGTAGAGAGTAGGCACATGGTTCTTTACTAAACTCCTTTTCATTTAAGGCATGTGCCGTGGGATCTGCGTTGACAGGAACGGAGTGTCGCTCTTCGGAGCTTTCTTCCAGCCCGCCACAGCCGCACACGGTGCTTGGGGGTAGAGGCCTGCCCGCCCGCCCGTTCTCAACTCAGCTTTGCTTCCCACAGGCCAGGGACCTGCAAGGATCTAACACGCTTCAGTCCTGCTCTTCCTTTGCAGGTGCAGCAAGGGCCGCGGACCTGTGCCCTTTTACCCGCGCTTCAACCCCCCCTCCTCCTCCCCCTTCTCCTCCTCCCCCCTCCTCTTCCCCCTCCTCCCCCCCTCCTCCCCCTCCTCCTCCTCTTTTTCCTCCTCCCCCCTCCCCCTCCTACCCCCCCCCCCCCCGACCGGTCACCCCACCCCAGCCTGGCTCCCGCTTGCTTTTCTCTTCTCTCCCACTGGAGGCCCATTCCTCCCATCTGTCACCTTCTCCCGCTGCCCCTCTCCCCTGCCATGCTCTCTGCTCCCCCTGCCTCGGCCCTGCGCTGTCTTCGGCATGAATGCTCGCGACCGTCCAGCCTGGTCTCTAACCTTTGCTTTGGCAGGCCTCTCCTGTGCTTCCTTCTTCCAGGTCGTGGTGAGAGTAACGTTTTGCTTCTGTTACTTTGCAGTTGGTTCTGTAGGAGTGTGGGGCCACAGATGCCAGCATCGCTCGGGTGTGGTTGGCGTGTCATTAACACCCCCTTTTCTGTTTTTGCCCCTCTGCCTTTGCAGGACCCGGGCGTGGGTCAGTGGTAGTGGTAGCACTCTCGTTCTGCTTGGAAGTGTGGCCGTGAGGCCGTGCACTGCCCCTGGTGACTGGTCCTGCACTGGCCTCCCTGCGTCCCCGCGGCTCAGGGGCCAGTGGGGCGCCCATGACTGACTGGGAGCGCACCAAGCGGTTAAAAGCCAAGAGATGGCCGCCTTGCTTTCCTCTGGGCTCCTCTTCCTTCCTGTCTCCTCCGGGTGCGGCCTGCCTGCCTGTGGGAGGGGTCTGGCCTCACCTCAGAATGTGTATGTGAAGAGTAGTCGCGACATAGGTGCGAGGGATGTACTGTTATGTATCATGTGTGCGATTGCCTACTGAAAATGTGCTTCCGCTGTTCTGTACTTGGAAAGGTGTCAATAAAGGCTCGTAGCTTCCACACGGTGTGGTCCTTAGTCTCCTTCCTCCGCGTGTCTGCCGTGCTGCCCTCCAGGGCAGAGGATGGCGTCTGGTCCGGGCGCGTGCCTGCCGCCTGTGCTGCCCAGGCCCAGGAAGGCCGCCAGATGCCACAGGAATGGGGCCCATGCTTACTGGACAGAACCAGAGACTTAGCACTCGTGAAAACACCGCAGGTGGGGGAAATCGGCCCAGCCCCCAGGCCTGCGCCTGCCCCGTGCCACTGCGGTCAGTGCAGGCTGGGAGGTTGTCACGGAATCCGCTTCCCCAAGCATTCTCAGTACAGCAGTAGTACTGTTGAGGAAGCATTGTTCAGGAATGCCTTCGAGGTACCCAGATGTGCTGTGTACAGGCCCTGCCCCTGCCCTGCCCCTGCCCCTGCCCCTGCCCCTGCCCCTGCCCCTGCCCCTGACCCTGCCCTGCCCCATAGCTCATCTGGACTAACCACTCTCACATGGGAAGTGCTTACTGGGCACAGGCCAGTGGTGGCAGTGACAGTACAAGGGGCATACCCTTTTTGGTCATACATGTTGTCACTAGCCAAGGGTTGAAGGTGGCGGCCAGTGAGACAGAGCTGGAGCAGAACATACCAGTTGGCACAGGAAGGAAATGTATGTGCCCCTTTGTTTGGGTCACTACTCAACAGCCCTGAGTATATGACAGCAATCTGGAGGATTGGTGAGCCTCCAGACCTGTCTCCTGAGTAGGATTACAGGCATGAGACACTGGCGTGTAGCCTCTTCTTAGAGAGACTGGATTAGTTAAGTAAAAATACTTAAGTTCAGACTCTGGCCAGACGCTGGTGGCTCACGCCTATAATCCTACCTACTCAAGACCCTAAGATCTTAGGACTGTGGTTCAAAGCCAGCCTGGGTAGGAAAGTCTCTGAGACTACAATAAACTATACGCAGAAAAAGCCAGAAGTGGCATAGTAGCTCAAATGGTAGAGCGCTAGCACTGAGCATAAGAATCCAGAGACAGTGGCCCAGACCCTGAATTCAAGCCCCCGGGACTGTTAAGAGAATTAAAAAGGTTCTGGTTCTTAGAAGAAAGTCAGCCAGATAGACAAATCGCTTGCAATTAAGAAGGCAAGAACCGAGGGGGCAGTTGCTAGTGCTCCAAGCTCTCTTCCATGCCGTTTGCCTTCTGCCTGTCACTCGCAAGAGGGGTTGGGGTTTGTCCATGGGTGACGGTTTTTCTGACAGCGTTAAGTCCTCAAAGCCATTTCTACAGCACTTCAGGACTTCCGAGACTGCATACCACTCCGTTCCGGGTGCAGGCCGCTTTTGGCCGACCAGGTCGTCTTTTGGATGTCTGGTGGTTTCCACCTCTTCCAGCTCTGGTTGTCAGGAGCAGAGCCTCTGTGGATGGGACACTTAACCACCATCAAGCCCTTGCTTTCAGTTCTTTGGGCTCTGTAAGCAGAAGAGGAGGTGCTGGTTGGGTGGTAATTCTGTTTTTGAGGTGTCTTCATCCTGTTCATTCTCCAGCAGAGCCAGCTTGCTGGGGTTTGAATTCAGGACCTCACGCTCTACCACATGAGCCATGCCTGCAACCCTTTTTGCCTTTGCTATTTTTCAGATAGGACCTCATATTTTTGCCAGCGGCCAACCTCAAATTCAGATCCTCTTTGCATAGCTGGGGCCAGAGATAATGCACATTCTCTCAAGTACACACTACATTCTCGAAGATAAACCACGCTTGGCCTCCAGGTCAAACTTAAGAGTGAAGTCGTGTTGGAGGGACAGAGCTGGACAAAGAGTGAAGGAAGGCAGCAGTGGTACTCACCGGACACTGCTGGAAAGGAGCTACACCTGACGGGATAGGCTGGGATGGACAAAGTGAAAGTAAGGGAAGGGGTCATACTTCCAAAAGAAAGGCACTGCCTGACGCAGGCAGCGAACCCCTCTGCACCTCACCCTTACAGTAACAACAGATTGAGTGAATGTCAAATAACTTTGCTGAGCACAGTGGAATGAAATTAGGAATCAATGCCAGGAGGAACACTGAATAGGTGGAAATTAATACAGTCGAAGAACAAACGGGGAGGAATATCAGGAAGTAAATGAAGATGGGAGTCACAACCTAGCACAGCCTATGAAACACCAGCACTCAGTGCAAAGGACTGGGCGGGCAGTGGCCGCCAAGGACAGAGGGGACAGAGCAGCCTGACTGCAGCCCAGAACTAGACAGGAAGCACAGACAGTCCAGCTTCAGCAGAAGGAAGCAAACAAAGATGGGAGAAGATGAGGCTAGAATGAGCTGGGCCTGGTGGCTCACACCTGTCATCCTAGCAACAAAGGAGGCTGAGATCTGAGGATTGCAGTTCAAAGCCAGCCCAGGCAAGAAAGTCCATGAGACTCTTATCTCCAGTGAACCACTAGAAAACCAGAAGTGGCGCAGTGGCTCAAGTGGTAGAGCACTAGCCTGGAGCTGAAGAGCTGAGGGACAACACCCAGTCCCAAAGTTCAGGCCCCATGACTGACCAAAAAAGGGGGAAAAAAAGACTACTCTGACTGGAAAGATTAGTACAGTAGAGGTCTTTGAAAAGAGAAAGTTGACAGATTAAGAAAAGAAGGGAGAGAGCAGAAAACAATTTAAGTGAAAGAGACATTATAGCCAACACCACAGACATGAGGGGTCACAGAAGACCACGGTGAACAGCTGTTCACCAGCAAATGAGGCTGCGGAAGTAGGGAGATTCCTAGAGGTAGGTAGACCAAGATGGAGTCAGAAAACAAAAAATGTGCATGACCAGTGACGTGGAGATTGGAACAATGACCTGCCAGCTGTTGCAGATTTAGCCCCAGAGTGAACCAGTGCTTGAATTCTTCCAAAATAATTAGAAGGCTATGGAACACTTCCTCATTCTTCAGGTTCAGAATTACTCAAAATCAGACAAGGATGGTAAGAAAAGTATAGCACACTATCCCAGAATCAGCAAGATTCTAGCAAACAAAATTCCACAGCCCATGCCCAGTGAGATGCACCCCTGGAGAACACGCACAAGCCAATAAGCGTGAGCTGTGACATCAGTGGTAGAACAGACACATGGTGCTGTGGTGGTGCACACCTGTGTCCCCACTTGGTGTGCAAGCCTGTGTCCTCACCATGTGTACACGCCTATATGCCCACTGCGTGTGCAAGCCCGTGTCCCCACTGTATGCACGCCTGTGTCCCCACCGTGTGTGCACACCCATGTCCTCACCATGTGTACACGCCCGTTTCCACCATGTGTGCACGCCCGTGTCTCCTGTGCACGCCCGTGTCCCCTGTGCTCGCCCGTGTCCTCACCGTGTGTGCTCGCCCGTTTCCACCGTGTGTGCACGCCCGTGTCCTCACCGTGTGTGCACGCCCGTGTCCTCACCGTGTGTGCACGCCCGTGTCCTCACCGTGTGTGCATGCCCGTGTCTCCTGTGCTCGCCCGTGTCCTCACCGTGTGTGCTCGCCCGTGTCCCCTGTGCTCGCCCGTGTCCTCACTGTGTGTGCACGCCCGTGTCCTCACTGTGTGTGCTCGCCCGTGTCCTCACCGTGTGTGCACGCCCGTGTCCTCACCGTGTGTGCACGCCCATGTCCTCACTGTGTGTGCTCGCCCGTGTCCTCACCATGTGCAAGCCCGTGTCCTCACTGTGTGTGCTCGCCCGTGTCCTCACTGTGTGTGCACGCCCGTGTCCTCACCGTGTGTGCACGCCCGTGTCCCCTGTGCACGCCTGTGTCCTCACCGTGTGTGCTCGCCCATGTCCTCACCGTGTGTGCTCGCCCGTGTCCTCACCGTGTGCACGCCCGTGTCCTCACTGTGTGTGCACGCCCGTGTCCTCACCATGTGCATGCCCGTGTCCTCACCGTGTGTGCTCGCCCGTGTCCTCACCGTGTGTGCTCGCCCATGTCCTCACCGTGTGTGCTCGCCCATGTCCTCACCGTGTGTGCACGCCCATGTCCTCACCGTGTGTGCACGCCCGTGTCCTCACCATGTGCATGCCCGTGTCCTCACCGTGTGTGCACGCCCGTGTCCTCACCATGTGCACGCCCGTGTCCTCACCGTGTGTGCAAGCCCGTGTCCTCACTGTGTGTGCAAGCCCGTGTCCTCACCGTGTGTGCAAGCCCGTGTCCTCACCGTGTGTGCTCGCCCGTGTCCTCACCGTGTGTGCTCGCCCGTGTCCTCACCGTGTGTGCACGCCCGTGTCCTCACCGTGTGTGCTCGCCCGTGTCCTCACCGTGTGTGCTCGCCCGTGTCCTCACCGTGTGTGCTCGCCCGTGTCCTCACTGTGTGTGCTCGCCCGTGTCCTCACCATGTGCAAGCCCGTGTCCTCACTGTGTGTGCTCGCCCGTGTCCTCACTGTGTGTGCTCGCCCGTGTCCTCACTGTGTGTGCACGCCCGTGTCCTCACCGTGTGTGCACGCCCGTGTCCTCACCGTGTGTGCACGCCCGTGTCCCCTGTGCTTGCCCGTGTCCTCACCGTGTGTGCTCGCCCGTGTCCTCACCGTGTGTGCACGCCCGTGTCCTCACCGTGTGTGCTCGCCCGTGTCCTCACCGTGTGTGCTCGCCCGTGTCCTCACTGTGTGTGCACGCCCGTGTCCTCACCGTGTGTGCACGCCCGTGTCCTCACCGTGTGTGCTCGCCCGTGTCCTCACCGTGTGTGCTCGCCCGTGTCCTCACCGTGTGTGCACGCCCGTGTCCTCACCGTGTGTGCTCGCCCGTGTCCTCACCGTGTGTGCTCGCCCGTGTCCTCACTGTGTGTGCTCGCCCGTGTCCTCACCATGTGCAAGCCCGTGTCCTCACTGTGTGTGCTCGCCCGTGTCCTCACTGTGTGTGCTCGCCCGTGTCCTCACTGTGTGTGCTCGCCCGTGTCCTCACCGTGTGTGCTCACCCGTGTCCTCACCGTGTGCACGCCCGTGTCCTCACCGTGTGTGCTTGCCCGTGTCCTCACCGTGTGTGCTCGCCCGTGTCCTCACCGTGTGTGCTCGCCCGTGTCCTCACCGTGTGTGCTCGCCCGTGTCCTCACCGTGTGTGCACGCCCGTGTCCTCACCGTGTGTGCTCGCCCGTGTCCCCTGTGCACGCCCGTGTCCTCACTGTGTGTGCTCGCCCGTGTCCTCACCGTGTGTGCTCGCCCGTGTCCTCACCGTGTGCTCGCCCGTGTCCTCACTGTGTGTGCTCGCCCGTGTCCCCTGTGCTCGCCCGTGTCCTCACCGTGTGTGCACGCCCGTGTCCACACCGTGTGTGCTCGCCCGTGTCCTCACTGTGTGTGCACGCCCGTGTCCTCCCCGTGTGTGCTCGCCCGTGTCCCCTGTGCACGCCCGTGTCCTCACCATGTGTGCTCGCCCGTGTCCCCTGTGCACGCCCGTGTCCCCTGTGCACGCCCGTGTCCTCACCGTGTGTGCACGCCCGTGTCCCCTGTGCACGCCCGTGTCCTCACCGTGTGTGCACGCCCGTGTCCTCCCCGTGTGTGCACGCCCGTGTCCTCACCGTGTGTGCACGCCCGTGTCCTCACCGTGTGTGCACGCCCGTGTCCTCACCGTGTGTGCTCGCCCGTGTCCTCACCGTGTGTGCTCGCCCGTGTCCTCACTGTGTGTGCACGCCCGTGTCCTCACCGTGTGTGCTCGCCCGTGTCCTCACCGTGTGTGCTCGCCCGTGTCCTCACCGTGTGCACGCTCTTGTCCTCACCGTGTGGAGCACACCTGTCTCTCTCCAGCATGTGTGCACACCCGTGTCCCCTCTGCTCAGGAGCTCCCCATCATAGCAAGACCTCTGTGTTCAGGGGAAGCTTTTGATAGAATGGAGATGAAATGTTCTTTGTGATTAAAAGTCTTGCAAATTGTGTTATGGAGAGAATGTGTCAGCAGAATGAAAGCTACAAACAGAGCTTGTGTGCTCCGTGGTGAGGAGTCAGCTGGGGTCAGGGCCAGTCCGGGTGGTCGCTGCCGTTCTCCGTGACACAGCTCTGGGAAAGAGTCCTTGGGCAAGAAAAAGAAAAATCCAAACTAGACCGAGGAGAGAAAATGGTCTCTGCTTGAAGATGACATGATCTTACAGGTAGAAAACCTTCAAGATTCTGCCAAAGCATTCTTAGAATAAAATTAAGTAAAAGTTACAGGATTAAAAACTCAGCATACAATGGACTATGACAAACTTTACAGGATTCTAGACACCAAGACACAGTGAGGCCAAATCAGGAGTCTTAGAAAAGCACCAAGTTGTAACACCCAAGCCCCTCTTCTGCATATGTAAAAATACACGGACTGAAACGAACTCAAAAGAGAAGGAAACAAAGGACCCTTTCTTGACCTGTCCTTTTCTTTTCCGATGACTGGGATAACCAAGTGTTACATTTCTTGATCCGCGGCTCCCCTCCCTCTGATCCTGAATCTCTGGCCTCCGGGATGCGGTTGGCCTGGTCCTGCCACCACTGAAGAATCCCCCCGCCCAGTGATCTTTGAGCCTCTGTCCACCACCACCTGTGCAGTTCTGTGTGTATAAACTCTGCCACGTTGGAGGTCAGTGCTGTTCTTGGTCTTCCCCGGAAAGGCAGTTGTTGGTCGGTCAAATAAAAATCCTTGTCACCTTTAACCCCGCCTTCCCACGTGTTCTTGACTCTGAGGACATTGCCATGACTATGTATTCTTTACCCCATAAATAGCGTACACACGTGCACATCTAAGGGGAGGTGGGAGGAGGGCTGTGCTGGACATTATGATAAAGTGAACCATGCAAGTCATGGGTGGAGATGGGAGGGAAGGAGAGAGAATGAGCGACCATGATAACAAAGCAAAAGGAAACAAATGCACTTAGCACCCAGCATCTACACAGGTGACCCCACTGAATATCACCTCTGAAACAAAGCAATTAAAAAAGCCAACACACAAATCCCTTGAACTTTTTCACAGACACCCATAAGACTGAAGAAAAACTGAGAAACCAATTTCCTGTATAGTGGTCAAAAAATGAAATTCATGAGGATAAAGTCTGATGGGGGGGATGGGAGGGCAAGGATGGTAGAGGAAACAAGAGGAGGCAACAATGGTAAGAAATGTACTCATTACCTTGCTCATGTGATTGTAACCCCTCTGAACGGTATTTTCACAATAAAAAAACCTATTAATAAAAAAAATATTACCAAGGAGGGCTGGGAAGGTGGCTCAGTGGTAAAGCGCTTGCCTTGCATGCATGAGGCCCTGGGTTCGATTCCTCAGCACCACAGAAGCAGAAAAAGCCGGAAGTGGCGCTGTGGCTCAGATGGTAGAGCGCTAGCCTTGAGCTGAAGAGCTGAGGGACAGCGCCAGAGTTCAAGCCCCTTGACTGACAAAGAGAAAAAATTCTTACCAAGGAGATGAAGGAACTATACACTGCAAAGTGTGACCCGGTCGAAGATGAAGGAACTATACACTGCAAAGTGTGACCCGGTCGTGCAAGAAGGGGAAGATGACCCAAATACGTGCAAAACGTCCCTTGTCTGTGCCTCTTGGGGGCTGCACAAAGGAGGTGCAGCTGCCCAAGCCGCTGCTGCGGAGCCCCACCCCAGTGGGACCCCAGGGGGACCCCTGTGGCAGTCAGAAACACCAGCAAAACCCTCAGCGTGCGTGGAAAGCACTGTTACAAAGACAGCAGCAGGTTACCAGCCCCATCCCCTGCCTGCTCAGTGCCAGACAGCTCCTGCCCAGGTCCGCCTCCATACACACCCCTCCCCCACTCCCCTCCTCCCCCACCCCCTCCTCCACTGCCCTCCTCCCCCACTCCCCTCCTCCTCACCCACTCCCCGCCTCCCCCACTCCCCTCCTCCTCCCCCACTCCCCCTCCTCCTCCCCCACTCCCCTCCTCCTCCCCCACTCCCCTCCTCCTCCCCCACTCCCTCCTCCTCCCCCTCCCCTCCTCCTCACCCACTCCCCGCCTCCCCCACTCCCCTCCTCCTCCCACACTCCCCCTCCTCCTCCCCCACTCCCCTCCTCCTCCCCCACTCCCCTCCTCCTCCCCCACTCCCCTCCTCCTCCCCCACTCCCCTCCTCCTCCCCCACTCCCCTCCTCCCACACTCCCCTCCTCCACACTCCCCTCCTCCCCCACTCCCCTCCTCCCCCACTCCCCTCCTCCCACACTCCCCTCCCACACTCCCCTCCTCCCACACTCCCCTCCTCCTCCTCCCACACACTCTCCCTCCTCCCACACTCCCCTCCTCCCACACTCCCCTCCTCCTCCCACACTCCCCTCCTCCCACACTCCCCTCCTCCCACACTCCCCTCCTTCCACACTCCCCTCCTCCCACACTCCCCTCCTCCCCCACTCTCCTCCTCCCACACTCCCCTCCTCCTCCCACACTCCCCTCCTCCTCCCCCACTCCCCTCCTCCCCCACTCCCTCCTCCCACACTCCCCTCCCACACTCCCCTCCTCCCACACTCCCTCCTCCCTCCCACACTCCCCTCCTCCTCCCCCACCTCACTCCTCCCCCACTCCCCTCCTCCTCCCCCACTCCCCTCCTCCACACTCCCCCTCCTCCCACACTCCCCTCCTCCCTCCCACACTCCCCTCCTCCCACACTCCCCTCCTCCTCCACTCCCCTCCTCCACCACTCCCCTCTTCCACACTCCCCTCCTCCTCCCACACTCCCCTCCTCCTCCCACACTCCCCTCTTCCCACACTCCCCTCCTCCTCCCCCACTCCCCTCCTCCCACACTCCCCTCCTCCCACACTCCCCTCCTCCTCCCACACTCCCCTCCTCCCCCCACTCCCCTCCTCCCCCACACTCCCCTCCTCCCACACTCCCCCTCCTCCCACACTCCCCTCCTCCTCCCACACTCCCCTCCTCCTCCCACACTCTCCTCCTCCCACACTCCCCTCCTCCCCCACTCCCCTCCTCCCACACTCCCCTCCCACACTCCCCTCCTCCCACACTCCCCCTCCTCCCACACTCCCCTCCTCCCACACTCCCCTCCTCCCACACTCCCCTCCTCCTACACTCCCCTCCTCCTCCCACACTCCCCTCCACCCACACTCCCCTCCTCCCACACTCCCCTCCTCCTCCCACACTCCCCTCCTCCCACACTCCCCTCCTCCCACACTCCCCTCCTCCCACACTCCCCCCCACACTCCCCTCCTCCCACACTCCCCTCCTCTCCCACACTCTCCCCCTCCCACACTCCCCTCCTCCTCCACACTCCCCTCCCCACACTCCCTCCTCCTCCACACTCCCCTCCTCCCCACTCTCCTCCTCCCACACTCCCCTCCTCCTCCCACACTCCCCTCCTCCTCCCCCACTCCCCTCCTCCCCCACTCCCCTCCTCCCACACCCCCTCCCACACTCCCCTCCTCCCACACTCCCCTCCTCCTCCCCCACTCCACTCCTCCCCCACTCCCCTCCTCCTCCCCCACTCCCCTCCTCCCACACTCCCCCACCTCCCACACTCCCCTCCTCCTCCCACACTCCCCTCCTCCCACACTCCCCTCCTCCTCCACTCCCCTCCTCCACCACTCCCCTCTTCCCACACTCCCCTCCTCCTCCCACACTCCCCTCCTCCTCCCACACTCCCCTCTTCCCACACTCCCCTCCTCCTCCCCCACTCCCCTCCTCCCACACTCCCCTCCTCCCACACTCCCCCTCCTCCCACACTCCCCTCCTCCCACACTCCCCTCCTCCTCCCACACTCCCCTCCTCCCCCACTCCCCTCCTCCTCCCACACTCCCCTCCTCCCACACTCCCCCTCCTCCCACACTCCCCTCCTCCTCCCACACTCCCCTCCTCCTCCCACACTCTCCTCCTCCCACACTCCCCTCCTCCCCCACTCCCCTCCTCCCACACTCCCCTCCCACACTCCCCTCCTCCCACACTCCCCCTCCTCCCACACTCCCCTCCTCCCACACTCCCCTCCTCCCACACTCCCCTCCTCCTACACTCCCCTCCTCCTCCCACACTCCCCTCCTCCCACACTCCCCTCCTCCCACACTCCCCTCCTCCTCCCACACTCCCCTCCTCCCACACTCCCCTCCTCCCACACTCCCCTCCTCCCACACTCCCCTCCCACACTCCCCTCCTCCCACACTCCCCTCCTCCTCCCACACTCTCCCTCCTCCCACACTCCCCTCCTCCTCCCACACTCCCCTCCTCCTTCCACACTCCCCTCCTCCCACACTCCCCTCCTCCTTCCACACTCCCCTCCTCCTCCCACACTCCCCTCCTCCTCCCCCACTCCCCTCCTCCCACACTCCCCTCCTCGCACACTCCCCTCCTCCCCCACTCCCCTCCTCCCACACTCCCCTCCTCCTCCCACACTCCCCCTCCTCCCACACTCCCCCTCCTCCCACACTCCCCTCCTCCTCCCACACTCCCCCTCCTCCCACACTCCCCCTCCTCCCACACTCCCCTCCCACACTCCCCTCCTCCCACACTCCCCTCCTCCTCCCACACTCCCCTCCTCCCACACTCCCCTCCTCCTCCCACACTCCCCTCCTCCCACACTCCCCTCCTCCCACACTCCCCTCCTCCCACACTCCCCTCCCACACTCCCCTCCTCCCACACTCCCCTCCTCCTCCCACACTCTCCCTCCTCCCACACTCCCCTCCTCCTCCCACACTCCCCTCCTCCTTCCACACTCCCCTCCTCCCACACTCCCCTCCTCCCACACTCCCCTCCTCCTCCCCCACTCCCCTCCTCCCACACTCCCCTCCTCCCACACTCCCCTCCCACACTCCCCTCCTCCCACACTCCCCTCCTCCTCCTACACTCCCCTCCTCCTCCCACACTCCCCTCCTTCGCCATTAGGTAGAATGTTTCAATCTGGGTGTCCATGGCAGGCGGAGGGGTGGTGCATGCGCGCACGTCCAGTGTGTCTTCGCAGGTGGAAAGGTGAGTCCACAGTGGAGCCATGCCTGTATGGGTGTAGCCAGCTAGCAGAAATGGCTGCCCGGTGAGCACGCATTCAGTGTTGTTTCCTAACCTGCTGTGGGCTCTGAGGTGCATACCTGTGCTCCCAGTCAGGAGGACTGGCACTCAAGGTGATTGACTCCCAGGTGGAGGTCACCAAGGCTATCTCCACATGGAGGAGGCCGAGCATGGTGCTCCCTGCCTGTGGCCCTGGAGGCCCGGCCCGGGGCCGAGGTGCTGGGCACATTTACTCTGCGGTCAGGCCAGGATCACTGCCGCCAGGTCAGGAGCACTGTGGTCAGGTGCAGTGTGGTCAGGTCAGGAGCACTGTGGTCAGGACAGGAGCACTGTGGTCAGGTGCAGTGTGGTCAGGTCAGGAGCACTGTGGTCAGGTCAGGAGCACTGTGGTCAGGTCAGGAGCACTGTGGTCAGGTCAGGAGCACTGTGGTCAGGACAGGAGCACTGTGGTCAGGACAGGAGCACTGTGGTCAGGACAGGAGCACTGTGGTCAGGTCAGGAGCACTGCGGTCAGGTCAGGAGCACCGCGGTCAGGTCAGGAGCATCGCGGTCAGGTCAGGAGCACCGCGGTCAGCTCAGGAGCACCGCGGTCAGGTCAGGAGCATCGCAGTCAGCTCAGGAGCACCGCGGTCAGCTCAGGAGCACCGCGGTCAGCTCAGGAGCACCGCGGTCAGCTCAGGAGCACCGCGGTCAGCTCAGGAGCACCGCGGTCAGGACAGGAGCACCGCGGTCAGCTCAGGAGCACCGCGGTCAGCTCAGGAGCACCGCGGTCAGCTCAGGAGCACCGCGGTCAGCTCAGGAGCACCGCAGTCAGGTAGGAGCACCGTGGTCAGCTCAGGAGCACCGTGGTCAGATAGGAGCACCGTGGTCAGCTCAGGAGCACCGCGGTCAGGTAGGAGCACCGCGGTCAGCTCAGGAGCACCGCGGTCAGGTAGGAGCACCGCGGTCAGCTCAGGAGCACCGTGGTCAGGTAGGAGCACAGAGGCTGGCGAGGCGCTGGCTGCTTTGGCATGAGAGCTGCGGCGTGGGTATTTTCAGCGGAGGCTCCTGCCGCACCCCAGGCCGAGCTCCAAAGGATCCACTGGGACCCAGCTAAAACCCTTCTTACAGGATGCTGGACCAGAGGGTGCGGAGGGCTCTGGGGTGAGGGTCCCGGGGAAGGAGCCTCTCTGGCCAGCCCTGCCGCCGTTCACGTCTGTGATCGCCGAGCCCCGGGCTTGGCTCGAAGGAAGCTTGGTTCAGCATCACAGCACAGAAAAGCTACTGATGGCTGTGGGTTGGGTTATGCCCTGCTGCTTCACCAAAGTTTTGAATCAGCCCTGGTGTTTGGGGGAGGGGTCCTTTAAACACTGGATCATGCCATCTGCAAAAAGCAATAGTTTTACTTCGTCCTTTCCTATTCGGATCCCTTTGTGTCTTTCTCTTGACTTGTTGCTGTTGCTAGGGATTCAGGTACTATATTGAGGAGCACTGAAGACAGCGGAAACTCTTCTCGTTTCTGATTTAAGAGAAAATGGTTATCATTTTTCACCATTAAGTATAATGTTGGCTGTAGGTTTGTCATACACAATCTTTATTATATTGAGGAATATTCCCTGTATTTCTAGCTTCTCCAGAGCATTTTTTACAAAAAGGTGTTGAATCTTGTTAAAAGCTTTTTCTGTCTCTATTGAGCTAATCATGTGATTCTTGCCCTTGCTTCTGTTGATGTGTTGTGGAACACTTATTGATCTTTGTGTGTTGAACCAGCCTTGCAATCCCTAGGGTGAATTCCACTGGGGCATAGTATGTCATTTCCTTGATTAGTTGTTGGATTTGGTTGGCCAGAATTTTATTGAGAAGTTCTGCATCTGTGTTCACCAAAGAGATAGATGTTCTCTTTCTTATGGTCCTTATCTGATTTGGGGATGAGTGTAATGCTGGCTTCATAGGATGAGTTTGGTAGTGACCCTTCCATTTTTATTGAATTGAAAACTTTGAGGAGCATGGAAGTAACTTCTCCTTTGAAGGCCTTATAGAATCTTAGCTGTAAAGTCAGTAGGTCCTGGGCTTTTCTTGGGCGGGAAGTCTTGTATTGCTGTTTCAATTTCATTCCCTGCCATGGGCCTGTCTGTTTGGTTTATAATTTGTTCAACCACTCTTGAAAGCAATGTGGAGGTTCCTTGAAAAATTAAGCAACTTTTCTGTGAGCATTTATCCAAAAGATTACAAAGTAGGATACAGTAAAACTACCAATACAACCATGTTCACTGCTACACTGTTCCCCTAGCCAAGGTATGGAATCAGCCCAGATTCCCTTCAATGAACAAGTGAATCAAGAAAATGTGGTATATATACGCAATGGAATTTTACTCATCTATTAAAAAAAATCTTACTAGCTAGGCTCTGGTGGCTCACATCTGTCATCCTATCTATTCTGAGGATTGCAGTTCAAAGCCAGCCTGGGCAGGAAAGTCCTTGAGACTCTTAGCTTCACTTAACTACCAGAAAACCAGGAGTGGTGCTGTGACTCAAGTGGTAGAGTACTTGCCTTAAGCTGAAGAACTGAGGGACAGCGCCCAGGCCCAGAGTTCAAGCTCCATGACTGACCAAAAATAAATAAATAAATAAAAAGAAAGAGAAGAAGAAAATAAAGAGAAAGAGAAATGAATCGTACTGTACTCTTTGTAAAGCAATGGAAAGACCTGGAGAAAAAAATGGAATTCAGTGAGGTCCAGAGGGACAAAGGACCCATGTTCTCCAGTGTGTGGAAGCTGGGCTGAGCACACACATGATCAGTTAATGTGCTGGGTGATATCCATGTAATAGACTCAAGGGAGAACTCAAATAGCATTATTCCTTAGAAGGCCAAAACCAAAGTTCAGCAAAACAAACCACCAGGTGGGGTCAAGGGGAAGGGGGTGGACAAATTAAGTGGAGAAGAGGGGAGAATGTAGTAAAAAATCCAATGTGTATCCTACAGAATTAGGAAGAGTAAGGGAAGGGTGGGGAGGGGAGGGACGGGTGAAAAAAAAGTTAAAAAAAGAACCAGAGCACATTGGCGAAGGTCCAGTGACCTTGGAAGGGCATCTTTTCCTGCATGGAGATAGACCTAACCTGGAAGGAAGTGAGGGCACAGGACAAGAGAACTTCTGAGCTGAGAGGAGACTCCCAGCCCCATCTCCGCTCCCACAGGAGGAAGGGAGCCCTGCTTCAGATCATGGGCTCAGATCACCAGCTGCTCTCCAGAAGAGATCCCTTAGCTTGAACCGCTCCGCACAAGGCTGGCTCTGGAGTCAGGGGGCCCTCCGGTGGTCAGGAAGGCAGGAAGCAGTGTGGTCTCCCTGTGCCAGAGTGGCCTGAATACCATGCCCTCCCCCGCCCCGTGTCTCTCTGTGCCGGTCCTGGGGCCTGAGCACTGTCCCTGAGCTTTGTGGCTCAAGGCTAGAGCTCTACCACTTGAGCCACAGCACTACTTCTGGCTTTTTATGGGGGTGGTAGTGGTGGTTAATTGGAAATAAAGGTCTCACAGTCTTTCCTGCCTGGGCTGGCTTTGAATTGCAAACCTCAGAGTAACATAAGCTTGAGCCACCAGCGCCCCGCTGGCCTTCACTTTTTCTTCTTTTCTCACCACTGCAGGATAAATGTATCCTGTGTGTGTGGGGGGGGGGGGCTGGAGGAGGAAATGTCAGGCCACAGATGTCCTGCAAAATCATGGATACGCGACAGGCCAGGCATGCGTGCTTCTGAGAGGCTGTCTGTGGCTATCTGCCTTTATGATTCTGTATGGCCTGTGAATGATGTTACAAATATCCAAATGGCCCTTGGCAGAAAAAAAGGGGCCATGGACCCCCGCCGCTGAGGAGTGAGGAAGTGCGTGCAGGAAGAAGGGCCGCTCCTCTTCACGGCCATCTGTCCCTGTCACTGTCTTTCTGCAAGGTGACCACCAGAGGGCGCTGAGACTCCACAGAGGGAAGGGTGCTGGCCTGGACCGCCTTCCGCTTCCTTCACTGGGGAACTCAGGGGGAGGACCTGGGGACGGTACCAAAGCAGGGCACCAGCTTGCCCACACTTCGTGCTTCTGGGGAAGAGATGGGAGGAAGGAAGAGAAGATCTGGCTGTAAGGAAAAGCCCCCCGTGCCCAGCCCTCTGCCCCCTGGTGCCTTCCTTGCTGCCGTTTGTAGTGAGGGTCAGGGAACAGCTGGGCTGGGAAGGAGTGGAGCCCCCTGGCCCCCGGGGTGGAACCGGAGGCCGAGAGCCTGGCACTGTGTGCCGCGGGGCTGATCCGGTAAGGCGTTTCCCAGTGGGATGAATCTAGATGGGGGCGGGGCACATAGGAACCCTTGGAAGGTCACTGCTTCCTGCGTCCTCATCTGGGACACAAGGTTCCATCCTGAAACCAAGTTGTGTGTGTGTGTGTGTGTGTGTGTGTGTGTGTGTGTGTGTGTGTGTGTGTGCGTGCGTGCGTGTGTATCGCGTGTGTGTGCGTGTGTGCATGCATGTGTGTGTACGCATGTGCGTGCGTGCGTGTGCGTGCGTGTGTGCATATGTGCGTGTGTGTGTGCATGTGTGCGTGTGTGCGTGTGTGTGTGCGTGCCCACCTGGGCACCGCATTTCTCTGCTTTCTGGCAGCGTCTCTTCTGATTTACCTTCCGCCAACACCAGCTCCCCGCTGGAAGTGCAGTTGTCGCCTGGGAAGGGAAATGAGCTCACACGGAGCTCAGAGCGGAGGCCGAGTCCACGCCACCCTCGCGGCTGCCCTGCCCAGGCGCGTGCCCCTTCACGTAGTGTGTCGTTTTCTTTGGGAAGCTCCAGCTCGGGCAGAAAAGATAAAGAGTTGTCGCCACACTCAGCTGCGTGCCCACCCTGGGATTTTCTCTTAGGAGGGAAAAGCGAGGCCATGCAGTGGCCTCTTGACCTCTCAGAGCCCGGGGTGCCTGCGCCCCGCCCCCTCCAGGTGTGCTGTGGTCTGGCGCATCCTTGCCACCCTGCCACCAGAGGGGGTGGGCGGCTGCCTGCTCCTCTCCTCCGGGAGGGGAGCCTCTAACGCCGCCCCAAGAATTCCAAGGAAAAGCCGCGTCCTTGGGCAGCCAGGCACCGCAGGCCGGCACTGCCCCAGCCCGAGGCCCCAAGGCCGGGGGGAGGGTTGCAGATGTCTGTCCCGAAGCAGACGGCCAATATTTGGGGCTTTTGCAGGCCACAGGCGTTGTCTGCAGCCCCCGGGAAAGCTGCCACGGGGCAGTGATGAGGGAGGTGTGTTCCAATAAAACTTTATTGAGTGGACGCAAGTGTGAGTGGCGTGTATCTTCCTGGGCAAGGAGGCACTATTCATCTTTAGCTTCTTTGCTTTAAATACTTGAAAATGTCAGAGACAGTCTGGGCTCCTGGTGGTGTAGAAGGAGGTCTCGGACCCGATCTGTCTCGGGCATTTTCATCTGCCCACATCTGCCTTTCCGGCCATGGCCCACCTAGTCTGTACTAGGTGGGATGCAGGGAATGCGGCGTGGTTTGTTCCCAGCAAGACACACACGCGGCCGCTTTCCCAGGCCTGGCCCCGGGGACAGGCTGCAGCCTTCCGGGTCCTTCCGGAGCACGGGGCCACTGGCTGGGTTCCCTGGCAGGCACTTTATGGCTTTCTGGCCAAATCCTGCCACCAGCCTGCATTCCTTCCAGTGTTTCCATGTGCGTGTGATGCCAGCAACAGGCCGCGGGCCGGGCAGGGCGGCTCTGCCACCTGTCTGAGGAGTCAAGTGCTCTAACAAGCCGGGCATCTCCACAGCCCGCCCCCCCCACCCCCTCCCGGCCCCAAGGGGTTTTCTTTCACATTTCCAGCACCACCTCCCGAGGTCGGACACAAGGAGGGGCCCTTGAGCCAGGGGACATGAATGCTTCCACCTCAGACATTCCTGGAAGTCTCTGTAAGTTCTTTATTCAGACAACAGAGCACAAAGATACAAGTTCCAGGTGCATCCCGATGCACATTTTTGACAGGCACAGAGACGCATCGAGTCCGGAGCAGCTGCAGCAAGCGCCCCGCACGCACAGTGCACAAAGCGCCCTCCACCCTCAGCCCGGACGCAGTGTCCTGTGGGCTGCGTGGCTGCCCTCTCTCCAGCTCTGTGGCGGCTTTCCTGGACCGTGGCTTTCCCCTTGGCGATCACAGTATCCCGCTGAGTGAGAATCTTCACGAGGGACTGAAGGGCCGAGAAGCAGCGGCGCATCACGCAGCCCTTCCAAAATAGTGAGCTGCCTGGAGCCAGGCCCCTCCCGGCCCGGTGCCTGTGGGCACAGTCACCCGTGGGCAGGGTGCGGCCCAGGGCCGTTCCCTGGCTCACACAGGCAGCAGCAGCCTCCCCGGGGGCCCAGCATCGCTGCTGCGGCCTGCGCCTCTTGTCCATCTCCGACCAACGCCCATGGAGTAGAGCAGAGATTGCCACCTCCACTGGGCATTGAAAATGCCCACGTTGACACCAAAGACGGATCTGCGGAGGGGGACGGAGGCCCCACTCAGCCGTGCGCAGGGCTGGCCCCGAGGAAGTGCTTCGGGGTCGAGGCCTCCCGGCCCAGCCTCCAAGGCCAGGCCCTCAGCAAACTCTGGGGCTGCGTCCTGCTGTGGACACTCGCACAGGCCTTGGCACGGGGCCAGACCCTGCCAGGAGGGAATGAGGTCCCATCCTTCCTGCTTTCCAAACCAAGACACCCTCCAGACCAGCTTCACCTGCAGAGGCCCCAAGACCCCACAGCCCCACTGCCCCAAGCCAAGACCACTGTGCTAGCCAAAGCACAAAGCGGGACCCTCCGCAGGCCCAAGAACCGTAGAACCGTGCGGAGCTGGAAGGAGCCTCACCCAGACCCAGCCGCCCTTGGTCCTGACCGAGGCCCCTGGCTGAATTCTGGGCCTCGTGGTGGACAGACAGGTGGAGTGGACCAGAGCACAGCGGGCAGCTCCCCATTCAGGCTGGGGCCCCACGCCCCCCCCCCCAAGTGCAGGCCGAACACACACAGTCCCAGCTGGCTGGCCAGGGCCGAGCTGGGCGCCTGGCCTGCTCCTTGGGCGCTCTGGCCGGGGGAAGGGCAGCACAATTTCAGGAAGCAGCTGTGGGTCCTCCCCGCCCAGCAGAGGCAGCCAGGCCTGTGGTCACACAGGGTGAGGGGCTGTGCGCCCAGCCTGTCTCCGGGCACCAGTGAGGGGTGAGGTTGGGGGAGGGCGGGCCGGCCTTGGGGAGGGCAGGAGGACCCTGGCATGGGAAGCAGACAGACAGGGGCTTCTCTACCGCCCAGAGACACAGGTGCGCTGTCTGCCCACTCCGGCTACCCACTGAAGTCAGCCAGAGTCCACACCAAGTAGAACAACGGGGCTCCAGGTGTCCCAGACAGAAGCCACGGAGAGCAAAGAGGAGGGCTGCGACATGGATCTCAGGTGTTCAAACTAACAGTCGGTGCGCGGCACACTTTATTTCTATAAAACTATTACAAAATATTCCAAAATACATCTTAGTAAATTTACAGCAGTTATTTCTCAATTTATTAATGCAAAAAAATCCTTTTTTTTTCTCTGTACAAACTACAGGCTCCATCCTTGTGAGCTCCTCGCTGCGTGTGCTTTTAAAAAATAGTCTCTTCTAATAAATTCTTTGAGGTTAAAAATAACAGTTCTTCCAGTTTGCCCCCCCCAAAAAGGTGTGTGTGTACGTGTGTGCGTGTACGTGTGTAACAGTCGTGGCTCCCAAAAACGTGGCCAAAATGGTGATTACAAAGCAAATAGTAAACCATGAAGACAGTACAGAAGATAGCTGTCACATTGGAAACTAGTTAAATTAAAATAATATATTTTCATATTTTACACTATTTCAAAAAATGAAATGTCATTCAGTTAAGTATTGATCTCTCAAAAAATCTAATTTACAATTCTGTGTATAAAAATATAATTTGTGGACCCCACGAGGCATGGTTGAGTTTACATTTGCCAAAAAGCAGGAGCAGGCTGAGGGGGAGGAGGAGAAGGAGGAGGAGGAGGAGGAGGAAAATAAGAGGAAGAGGAGGAAAAGGAAGATGGGGGGAGGAGGAGGAGGAGGAGGAGGAGGAGGAGGAGGAGGAGGAGGAGGAGGAGGAGGAGGAGGAGGAAGAGGAGGAAAATAAGAGGAAGAGGAGGAAAAGGAAGATGGGGGGAGGAGGAGGAGGAGAGGAGAAGGTGGCTGGCGTGCAGAACTTCGTTTTGCACACCCGAGAAGAGGGACAAGTAGAAAAATAGACTCTGAGCAGGTTGCTTGGCCTCACAGAATAACCTTTCCCCGTGAGTACAGTTCACATGATAATAATAAATTATCCAAGACACAAACTATTAAGGCTCTTGAAGACCCGGTTCATATTATTTAAAATATCTATTCATACCAAACAAATAAATAGCCAGGAGAGGAGGAAAATAACCAAAATAAAACAACAACGAAGAAACTCAAAACAACACATAAACTAAACACAACAACAAGGCTTCCCGGGGTCTTTGTTTCCTTAGGGTCTACTTTGGACTGTCCTACGTTATTATTATTAATATTAATTATTATTTATTATAATTAGCAGTCTCGTTCCGTGCGCGTGCCCCGTGTCGTGGCTTCCTCCTGCGTGCCTCCCGCCGCCCGCCCGCCCCTCCGGGCCGCGCGGGGTCCCCGGGGCCTTCAGCCGGCCGGGGCCGCCATGCCCAGCGGGTGCATGGTCTCGCTGTCCAGCAGCCAGGTGCCGATTTGGTAGAGCAGCTGCGAGTACCAGTGCACGCCCGGGGCCGGGGCCGGGGCCGGGGCCGCGCCGCCGCCGCCGTCGCGGTCCGTGCGCGCGGGCGCGGGCGCCAGCGCGGCCAGCAGCGCGTGCGCCAGGCGGAAGGGCGCGAAGGCCCGGTGCGCCCAGCCGTGCTCCTCGATGACGGCGTAGCACGAGGCCAGCACCCGGTTGACCAGGATGGTGCCCTGCGCGGTGAGCGGCGCGTACGCGCCCGCCGCCTCCTCGCGCACGGTCACGCGGTGCACCGCGGCCGGCCGCAGCCGCCGCCGCCCGCCGCGCCCGGCCGCCACGTACACGCGCTGGCCCGGGCGCACGCTGCTGGCGAAGAGCGCGCGGCGCCCCGCCGGGGCCGAGCCGTTGTGCGGCGGCGCCACGAAGAGCAGGTGCGCGGCGGTGAGCAGCAGGCGCGCCCGCGGCTCCCGCGTCTCGATCACGTAGAAAACCTTCCGGGCGCGGTCGTCGCGGTCCAGGAAGGCCAGGAAGTCGCTGTACAGCAGCCGGCCCTGCTCGTCGGCCGCCAGCACGCGGTCCCCGGGACGCAGCTCCCGCACCGGCTTGGTGCCGCCCCGCTCCAGGTGCACCGTGGCCCATCCCGGGAAGCAGCCGCCGGACTTGGCGGCCACCGAGTTCTCTGCGGTGGGGAGGGAGGAGACGGACAGGTGTTGAGGCCGCGGGGCGGGGGCCGCAGCCCGCCCCCTCCCCGCTGGCGCGCGGGGCGGCAGGCGGGTCTCACCGCACGCCGGCGGCCTTCCGCTCCCCGCCCCCCCAGCCCGGGCCGGCGCGCGCCCAGCCCCGCTCGCTCGGAGTCCCGGAAGCCTCCTTCCTTCCGCCCCGGGGCGCCGGCCCGGGCGGGGCTGCGGGGGGCGGGGGGGCGGGGCTGAGACATAGCTGCAGTAGTTGTAGCAACTGCACAAACATTCCCGGGAACGGACCGAGGTGTGAAAACCCGAGGCTTGTGTGGATTCTCTAATTAAAATCCAATAAAGAGCCCGGCCCTGTCGCGGTGGTTTCTGGAAGAAAGCGGAGCCCCTCTTGGAAGCGGGGTCTCCCCCCGGCCGCCCCTCCCTATTTACTCAGGTGCCGAGCCCTCCCCGCGCGCCGTTCACACGCGGCCTCTCCAGAAGCCGGGCCTCCCAGGCACTGTTTGCACAGCCCGGCCTCTCCTGCGAGCACTCGAGCTGTGTATTTGAATTTTAAATGCCCGGCCCGCGCCGCGCCGGTTCTCAAGGCCCCTTGACTACCCGCGCTCTCCGGCCTCGGCCGCCGCGGGTCCCCAGGACAATCCTGGCGGCGGGGGCGGAGCGCGGGCGGCGCGGGGGCGGGGTCCCCGTCGCCGGCGCATTCCGATCTCTGGGATCAGGCTTTTGGCAAATAGAGATGGCCAGAAAGAAGCTTCCTGCTGGAATGGCCGAGGGGGGTTTAATCTTCTCATCGGTTTCTCCGTCATGAAGTGCGGGGCTGGCCCCCGGAGGCCCCGCGCAGCCCCCCGGAATGCGGGACGCCGGCTAGGCCCGAGCCGTCGACTCTCACGACCCCGCTTGACACGCACGGCGCCGCGCCCCGGCCCGCGTGCGCGGAATGCCAATGAGCGGCGCTGCGCTCCGGGCTCCCGGGCTCGGGCCCGCGGGGCCGGGGACCCGGAGGGGGGGCGGGATCGTTTGGGAGGAGAGCTTCAGGGACCCCCGCCAGGGGGACCCCGCGGCGCGGGGGGTGTGGGGAGGCGGGGCTCTCGCCGCCTCCATTTCCCACCGGGGCCGCCCCCGCTCGGAGCCCCGCGGGGCGAGGGCCGGCCCTGGCCTGAGACCCCCCCGGGCCGCACGCGGGCTGCCCCGGCCCCGCTCCCACGCCTCGGCCTTGCACGGCCGTGGGAAGCCGGTGCGTTCTCCACCCATCTATCCGGAGCGCCCGGACGCTTCCAAAGTGCCTTTCTACTCGCGGGCGCCATTCAAAGGCAGCTGGGGGTCCGGGAAGTGGGGGCCTCCGAAATGCACTGCGAGCCGCCTGGCGGACGCGTCCACCGGGGCCGCGAGACGGCGGCGGCGCCCGCGCGCTCCCGAGCGGGGCCCGCGGGCGCGCCCGGGGACGGCGCCGCGCGCGGCTGTTCCTCCCGGCCGCCGCGGGTGGCGTTGCAGGCCCGGGGAAGTCGACCGGCGGGGAAGCCGGCCCGGCCTGGCCCCCCGCACCCGCCCGCAGCCCAGCGCCGCCCAGCTCGACGCCCCGCCGGTGCGGGCGCGGTGCGGGGGGGGGGCGGCCACCCCCCCCCGGCCTCTCGCCCCGCAGCTCAGCAGGGAGTTAAGTTTGTTTAGACCCCGCGGGGCCCAGCGGGCAGGGGGGGTTACGCCCCGGACAGAGCCCTGAGTGCTGAAGTCCGCGTGCGAGGCGTGGGAGGCCCGCGCCCCGATCCCGGCCTCGCCACCGGCAAGGGCCCCGTTCTCCCCCGGCTTCCAAGGTGGGCAGGGTCCTGGGGGGGCCCGGCGGCCTCCAGAAAGAACCCCGCTTCCTCTGGACGCCACGTCCTCCATGGTCCCCCCTCGGCCTCGGGAGCGCGGGGCCGGCCGGGTCGGCGGGGCGGGCTCACCTGCTTTCACCGAGCAGTGGATGTGCGCCTTGGACTCATAGTAGACCCAGTCGAAGCCGGCCTCCACCGCCAGGCGCGCCAGCATGCCGTACTTGCTGCGGTCGCGGTCGGAGGTGGTGATGTCCACGGCGCGGCCCTCGTAGTGCAGGGACTCCTCCGAGTGGTGGCCGTCCTCGTCCCAGCCCTCCGTCACCCGCAGCTTCACCCCCGGCCACTGGTTCATCACCGAGATGGCCAAGGCGTTCAGCTTGTCCTTGCACCTCTGCGGAGAGAGGGGAGCCCGACCGACAGACGCGTTAGCTGAGGCCGCGCGACCGCAGACCGGTGAGAAAGGTCATGGGGGGGGGCTGCAGGGGCAGGGGAGGGGGCTGCAGAGGGAGAGGGCCTTGGGGGCGCTGCATGGGGAGGGAGAGGGCCAAGGGGGGCTAAAGGGGGGAGGGTCATGGGGGGCTGCAGGGGAGGGGGAGAGGGCCAAGGGGGCTGCACGGGAGGGGGCTGCAGGGGGAGTGAGCCCCCTCCGGGCTGAGCGCAGGGCCTTGTTGACCGTATGTTTCAGACATCACCCCCAGAATCTTCCCGAGGCGCCACAGCGCTGCACACCCCCCCACCGCCCCCTTCTGCTCCCCAGGGCAGGGCTCCCGGTTGGAGAGGCCAGGGCCCTCGGCGGAGAGGCTGTCCCGCGCACTTCCGCAGGGAAGTGAGCCCCCGCCGGGCTGTGTCCAGGCCACGCCCGTGGGGAGCGGGGATGAGGCCTGCAAAGCGCGCGGCCGCCGAGCGCGAGTGCGGGGCTGGCGAGGCGCGGCGCGGCCGGCGTCCGCAGTCCCCAGTCGGGCGGGCCCAGGACAAACATTCCTGGTCGCGGCGGCCCCGCTCCTCCCCCGTGGAGCCGCAGTGGCCAGGCCGGGCGGCGGTCTGGCTGTGGTCTTGTTTTGTGTAACCTGTTCCCCTCCTCCTCTCGCCTAGACCCGGTGCAGAAGGGCGTCCGGCCGGTTTGAGGCGCTGAAGAGGGGAGGGGGAGAGGAGACGGGGTGGGGCCGGGACGCCGGGAGGGGAGGGGGTCGATCTCCCTCCCCGCGCCCTGGCTGGCCCTCCGCCCCGCTCCCACGGGGGAGCCTAGGCCTGCGATGTAGGGGGATCCCCGAGACGCCCGACCCGGGTGGAGGCGGGGGAGGGAGGTGGCAATTCCAGGCCGGCTTTTGTGGAGCGAGGGCCGGGCGCCCACCTGGCCCACGCGGGGAGGGGTGCCGGGCGGAGGGCTGGGCACAGGTCGGGGACTCGGCGCTGGAATGACAGGTTGCGCAACAGGAAAAGTCTTGTGTATCTGGCGGCAATAAAACCCAGTAATGCGGTTGTGGAGTTCAACCCACAACCGATGGAGGGCCGGGGGGCGGGCCGGCCGGCGGCAGGCCGGGGCTCGCTCGCTCCCGGGCCTGCCGGCTGTGGTCTTTAAGGAAAGGTCCGAAGGGCAGAGTTGGGGTGAGGTCATCTCGCGGACTGCGTGGGTTTCACACGAAAATCAATCGGTAAGCCCGGGTCTGCTGGGAACCGGGCTTCGAAGCTGGTGCGCGCAGGCGCACACCGCAATACGCACACGCGCAACGCCGGCCCCGTTCCCGCCCCCACCGCGCCCGGGCTCCTGGCCGGGCAGGGGGAGCCCGGCAGCGCCCCGCCCGGGAAGCTGCCTGGCTAGGGAGATTCCGGGGGGCCCGAGACGCGCCCCGGCCATCCAATAACGCCGACCCTGAGGGCCCCACGCGAGAAGCCCCGGGGGCCGACTTAGGCCTGGCGGCCGGTCGGGCCGAGGCCGAGGGGCGCCCGAGTTGACGCCCCGCGCCCTCCCCTCCCCTCGCCACCGGGCCTGCGGCCTCCGCGGCGGCGGCGGCGGCGCGCTCCCGCGCGGGGCCAGCCGGGAAGCCGGGGTGGTTATTAATTCATCGGGTCGTGTGCCGCCAGTCGAGCGCCTCGGTGCAGCCGCTGTGAAGCCAGCCGGGCCCGGCGGGCGGCTTTGTGCCGGCGGAGGCCGCGCGCCCCCCAAGCCCTGAGCTCACGCGCACCCGCGGCCCAGCGCCGTCCCCACCCGTGGCGCGCTGAGCTCAGCCGAGGGGCGCCCTAACTTCCAGACCCCGGCTAGAGGAACCGGACCCTCTCCGCGAGCCCAGAAACGCCTCCCTCCAGCCGGCCCCGGGCACCTATCCCCAGCACCCAAATCGCAGGGAGATGGGCAGGACGGGGCGCTCGAGGGGTCCCCGCTCCAGCCCCTCGAGGCCTCCCGCCCCGGCCCCCGGCACCCCGGCCTGGCACCCGAGGCCTGCGCGGCGCAGTGTCTGTCTGAGCTTCCCGCTCCGAGTTAATATTAACCCGGAGCTCCTGCTCCAGAACGGCCCCGAAAGTTCCACTGGGGACGATCTTGCTATGGTTGAGGGAGTCGGGCGGCAGACGGGGAGGGAGGCGAGACAGGGCAGTGGGGTGCACGCCTGGGCCCGCGCGCTGGGGGCCAGCGGGCGAGCGCACTTCGCCGGGCCCGGGCGATGGCCTCGCGTCCCCCCGCCCCGCTCCCCCCCGCCGCGCGCCCCGGCCTGCGCCCCTGAACCCCCGGCCCGGGACTGCAGCCTACTCTCCGCCGCCTGCGTGTTTGGGGGCGTCCGTGGGGTCGGCTCTGTGCACCCTCCCCCCCCCAGCCTCTCCCCAGGTGGAAAAAGTGTTTTCGTTCCGTCGGGCTGGGGAAGTTGACGGAGGGTCAGAAGTTCAAAGGCTGCGCGCGGCGGAGAGTGGCGGGGCGCGGGGTGCTCGGCCCGGGGGTGCCCAGTCCGGACGGGCAGGGGCGGGGGGGGGCACGCGGGCTGGGGGTGCGGCCGGAGGCCGGCCGGGCGCGGAACCCCGGCCCCTGCCCCGCCCCGCCTCTCCTTCCCAGCCCCCGCCTGCCTCCAGGGCCCCGACGCTCGTGGCGGCGGGATGGGCTCCAGGCTCTTTTGGGGCGGTGCTCGGTGCGCGAAGCGGCGGGGACTGGCGGCCCGAGCCCAACCCCGCGTGCACGGGAACCGAACCCTGGCGCCGGGGTTAGTACCCCGGGAGCCAGCGGAGCTGAAATGCGTCGCCTCGGCTCGCGGCTCTGCGTGCTCCAGCCCTGCAGCCGGCGGCCAGACCGCGGCCCCTGGCCGGAGACCCCGGCTCCGACGCCCGCCGGGCACACGCCCGTCCCGGCTGCGGGACTCGGGTGTCCTCTGCCCGAGTCGCGCCTCTCGGGATCTGGACCCGCTCCCTGGCCCGCGGGGAGCGAGGGTGCGCAGGACTCGGCGCCCCAGACCACCCCCCCACCCCGAGCCCGGCCAGCACGCGCGCCGCGGCCCGCGCGGAGTGAGCGTCCGCACGCGCCGCGCTCGGCTCCGGCGCGCGTCCGCACTCGCGGTCCAGATTTCAGGGGGTCGCGCGGGCGAAGGAGGGCGCGGGGCCGGGGGGGGCCGTCTACCCCCGCTTCCCGGCCTCCCGTCCGCCATCGTCGAGCGGCGTTCTCCGCGCAGCTCCCGGCAGCGACCCCGGGGCCGCCCGGCGCGCTCCCTCTCCCGCCGCCGCCCGAGCGCCCAGCCCCGAGGTAGCACTCGACTGTTTTAATAGGGCAGTAAAAAGGATGCTGACCTATATTCGCCAGGAACCCCATTTCCAGCTTCAGTCAGACGTGCGTGGAGTTGGAGACTGTGGAACTGGCTGGGGTGTGGGAGGAGGCGGAATTTGCGCTGGCGCGGCCGGGCCGCTCCCCGCGCGCCCCGCGCGGCCCGCGCTCCCCGCCCCCCCCACCTTGGTGTGTTCGCTTCGGATTCTTATGCAAGCAGGTTGGAAACTAAAGTGATGCAATGCCAGGAAGTTCCCGGTCCCTCCCCCGGGTACCGCGGGCCGGGGAGAACGAGCATCCTCCTGGACTCCTTAGGAGGCTCACTCGCCGCTGCCGCTGCCCGGGACGCGGGGCTCCCCGGCCTTTTGTTAGAGCCGCCCCCCGGGGTGTCGGAGGGGAGGTCGGGAGCGGGGGGCCGGCAGGCGGCTCCAGGGGCCCAGGCCGGGTCTGCACAGAGCCCGGAGAGCAACTTGTCCCCGTCCCCTTCCATTTCCATGCCCCCCACCCCGGGGCGAGGGGCGCCCCAAGTTGCCGGCCAGAGCAGGCACAGGTTCCGGGGAGGTCGGCCCAGACGCCGAATCTGACCAGCGCCATCCCGGACTCCCCCACCCTCCCCAGCCTCAGTCTCTGCGCCCGGCAGGACCCTCCACCTCCTTCCTCCTTCCTGCTCCCCGGGGAGGAAAGGTGCGGGGAGGGCAGGCGGGCGGGGAGGGAGAGGGCCGCGCCGCCGCGCTCCCGCCCGGTCCGGCGCCCCGCAGCCCCGGGCGGGCGCGGCGTCTACCTGAGTCATGAGCCGGTCCGCGCCGGTGTTCTCCTCGTCCTTAAATATGATGTCGGGGTTGTAGTTGGGGGTGAGTTCCTTAAACCGCTCGGAGTTCCTGGAGATCTTCCCCTCGTACCTGCCGCTGGCCCCCAGCGTCTTCTCCGCTACGTTGGGGATGAACTGTTTGTAGGCTAAGGGGGTCAGTTTTTTGGGGTGCCGCCTCTTGCCGAAGCCCCTGCCGGGTCCGCACGCCAGCCCGGAGCCCAGCAGCAGCGAGGAGACCAGAACCACCAGCAGACATCGGGCCGGCGGCAGCATCTTGTCCCCGGAAGCCGGGGCGGGGGGGCTCCGGGCTCTCCCCGCGCGGGTCTGCGCGCAGGCGGGTGCGCGCGGCGGCGCTGTGCGTGTGCGCTCGGCTCCCGGCCTCGCTCGCTCGCTCTCGCTCCGGCTCGCTCTCCCTCGCTCGCTCGCTCTCCCTGGTGCGCGGCTGCCTCTTTTTCTTCCTATATCACCTTGCCCGCCGCCGCGGCCGGGGACTCGCCGCCGATCCCCACCCAGACAGGGGCTGCGGTGGCGGGCTGCGGGTCGCTAATAACGGAACACATGGGCGTTGGGTCCCAAGACAGCGATTAGCAGACAAAAAGAGGCTGGGTTCCGATGGAAGGAGGCCGGGGAGCTTGTGCGCGCGGCGGCCCCGCCGCGCTATATTATAGCCGGCAGGGGCGCGTCTGATTGGCCGCCGCGCCAGCTCGCGCTCTGCTGTTAACCCTGAAGTCTGCGTCTCCCCCGGCGCCTCTCCAGGCCCCGCACCCGAAGGCTGCGAGTTACAAACATAAGAAAACAAAAACCAAAGGCCGTCCCGCAGGTAGAGGGGGCGGGGGTGCGCGCGCAGCAGAGAACCTCGCCGCCGCCGCTTTGTGCTCGCCTCCCGCCTCCCCCTTACTTTCCCGGGAATGGTAGGTGCTCTTTAAACCAACAGAAGTTTTTGAAGGACAGCCTGGACCGGGGCGGGGTGGTGGTGGTGGTGGTGGTGGTGGTGTCCACACCCAGCTTCAGCGATCCAGATCTCTCGAATGGTTAAGGGCCAAGCTGCCCGGCCCCTCTTTCATCGCCGGGGCTCCCATGCGACAAGGTGAGGGTCTGCGTGGAGAGGCAGTGGGACCCCCGAGCCCGAATATCCACCATCCGGGAGCAGAGGCCCCAACGCAAGGCATGGCTGCCTTAAGAGCTTTAGAAAAACTTCTGGGATGGGAGCGGGGGTCCCCGCTTAGTGTAGGGGAGGGCGGATGGGGACCGGAGGGCCGCAGCGGGTGCGTGGCTCAGTGGGTCTCGGTGCTGCGCCTCAGCAGGCAGAAGGGAGGCGGCTGGGCAGCTGCGTGCAGGCCTCGGGGCCTCGTGCCCACACCCCCGCCCCCACCAGTGACACACACACTCCTCCACGATCAAGACCCACGGGAGCAATGCCGGGCTAGAGGGGGTCGAATGTGGGGCTCAGACTCCTTGCCAGAGCCGGCCAACAGCGCTGCCCTAAGTCAGTCCCCAAGGACAGAAGATGTCCATCCCAGAGCTGCAGCCGCAAGGAAGTTGGGGACCCCACTGGCCATCCAGCCAAGAGGGATGTCCTAGAGGAGGACTTGGAGCCTAGGGGTCAGTAGTGCTGGGGTCCCTGATATGCGACTACTTCCAGGAAAAGAAAAAAAAAACCTCAATGAAAATGCCAATTAAAACTCAGAAACAAAATCTGGGACTCCTTGTTGTGGAAACTTCCTTTTGGTTCTGCCTCTACCCACCACACTAGCCTGTGATGTTTCCTCCGTGCCCACCCAGGCAGACACTGGTCCCCATCAAATGCTGCCCTATGACCCCAGCTCATCCCAGGGCTTTGGGGAGGCCTGTCCGAAGTGAGTCCTTTGCCAATGGGGCCTTCTAGCAAGTTCCTTTGCAGACAAACATTCACCCTCTTCCTTCCATCCTTCCTTCCTTCTTTCCTTCCCTCCTTCCTTCCTTCCCTCCTTCCTTCCTTCCTTTTCCTTCCTTTGTTCCTTCATTCATTTCTTCATCCTGTTCATTTGCCAGGAACCTCCAGAGAAAGAGCGCAGGGTCCAGCCTGTCTGCCGGCTCCCCCTCCCCCAGGGGGATGAATTCAAAAGCTCTCCTCCCCTCCCCTCGCTTTTTTAGGATTATGAAGAAGTTCTCCATGGACTCCTGGGCCAGGGGAGGAAACAAGTCTCCAGCCCCCTTGGGGTGCTGAGTGCGGAACCAGGTCTTGGATGGGCAGAACTTAGTGGATGAGCAGGTGGAAATGACTCTCTCTCCCCTGTGCTCCCAGAGAATGCACACAATGAGGGCCCAGCATCTGCGCTTCAAGCCACACGCGGGTGTTGCTCGGTAGGGTGGCAGCTGGGTCCTCGGCCCGTTGCTCCAGTCCTCCCCTTTCCCTGCTCTTTTGGGCCCTTTGGACCCTTCCTATAAACTGTTCAGGCTTTAAGTACAGACCAGTGGATGCAGGGTCCCAGAAGCCCGCAGCGCCCCCCTGCAGGCTCAGTGGGGAGGCAGAAGGCTGGGCTGCACAGAAATGCATGTGGGCACAGCTGGCCCCAGGCACGGCCAGCTCCCTCTTGGCTGGCAGTGGGGAGGGGAGGTTGTGTCTGGTGGCCTGCCCTAGAGACAGGAATGACACTTCCTTGTCTGGCTGCGGACGCCCAGAGGGCAGGTCAAAGGCTGGCCCTTCCAGGGTAGAGTAAGGATTCACCATAAAACCTGCCACTGAAGCTTTGCTTGGAGGACTCACTGGGGGGGGGGGGGGGATTACAGTTTCTCCCGATTGTCTTGGAAACCAGAGTGTCAGAGGGAACCAGAGAGAAGCTGCAGCCTCTGCCCTAGGCCAGCCGGGCATCCAGACCCACGCACCCACCCCCGCCGCCGCTGCAGCCTCTGCCCCAGGCCGGCCGGGCATCCAGACCCATGTCACCCACCCCCGCAGCCGCGGCCTTCCACCTCCACACACCAGATGGCTCTCTCTCTTTGCCTTTCCCCCTCCAGACAATTTGGGCCCCTCCCTGTGCCCAGCCTCTGCCACACGGGACACCCAGAGCCCATCTCTACCCTGCTTAGGCTCTGCCCTTCTTTTGAATGGCCAGGTGCATCTCTGTCGCTCCCTTCCCCTTTCCACCCACCCACTCAGGATCCTGTCCTCCCCACCTGAGCAGTTGCCTCTGCCTCCTGCCCCTCCCCCAGGACGGCCTTCCCAGGCACTCTCCTCCCCCTCCAGCCCCTGCCGCTAGATGGCGTCCTCACTCTGCCTTCAGCTTGGGCCCAGAGAGTTTGGGAAATTCCACAGTTTGGGGGTGGAAGGGCCTGGCACCGGGCTAGCCTCTCTGACATCTTCGGTCCAAGCAGTCTGCCCAGCTGCCCAGTTTGAATTAGGGGGTCTCACAGCTCCAGCTGTGAAACCCAGTCCCTGCACTTCCAGTTGCTCTGGGGTCATCAATCTCCTCTCCTCAGGGTCCCCTGTCTCCCTGATTACCGTTCTACACAATCTGTTTCCATCCAGTCATCCAGTTTAACTTTCTTCCCATCGTCCCCCCATTTGGCAAACTGTGTTTCAGCACAGGCTTGGCAGCCAGGCCACTCTGCAGCCTGGAGAGGACTGGCCCTTTCACGTTGCCCCCAAACCCCACAGCTCCTCTCGGTCCCTGGCCTGGGGGTGTCCCCAGCTGGCTGAGACGACAGCTCCTGGCTGCCCAGAGCGACCGGGTGCCTTGTGGCCACAGCCTGCGGCGGTGGGGCTGAAGCACCCGGTCAGACTTGATGAGGCCCGGTCCTGGGGCAGCCCTGGCCTCCTGGGCCTCTGCTCTCGTGCTGGTGCACAGCCATGCAGGAGAGAGCAGGCCGGCCAGGCACTGGCCAGCGCAGGACCCCAGAACTGGGGCTGGGAGAGACTGCCGCTGCCCCCGTGTGGGCTCCTGCCGGCTGTGTGCTGTGTCTGCAGGGCTGGGCACCGGGTGGCCCCACTGTCCACCAGCCCCAGGATCCGGGCCCCTGGGGCTCCCTGGTGGTGGCTGCTCCCTCAGCCCCGTGCAGGGCCGTCCAGCTGCTGTCCCCGGGGCCCGAGCTTGCTCTGGAGTGGAGTTTTCTTCCACAGCATGGGAGTTCCTGCCTCTCAGCCCCACGGCCTTCCCAAGACTCCCACCCCAATCTGTTTGTGCCACAAGTGGCAGCACAGGCCCCCTCGCCAGGGCCTCATGAAGCGGGGCTTGGACAGCAGCTCCTGGGGTGGCTGCGGCGCTCACCCCCCAGCCAGCCCGAGCAGAAAGCCTGCTCTGTCACGTAGATGGCCCAGGTGTGTGTGTGCGGGGGAGTGAGCCCAGGTGAACCCCAGCCTCTCCACCTGTACCGTCTGCCCCCTCAGTGGTCCAAAGGCGCCTCAGCTGTGTGGTCTCTGTAGTCTGGACAGGGTACCTCCAGCACATTGGGAGGTGGAGAGACAGGCCCCAGGAGGACAGGTGGCCTGGCGGCCAGGGGAGAGGACAAGCAGGGACCCCAGACCTGCTTCTTCTGACCTTCCTCTGATCCCCGTGCCCATGCTGTTCCCGGTGCCAGAGCCGTCGTGAACCCGACCGTTCTGCTATCGTCCGTGCGATCTTCAAGCTACTTAAGATGCAGCGGCCCCTGGGAAAGTTAATACATTAAACCTGTGCGCGTTGGATCGCCAGCACTTTGAAGAAAGACGCCAGCCAGCAAGCCATGCCTGGGCCTCCCTCTCCAACAATCAAATCAGCGTCTCTGCTTTGCTGACTCTCCTGATGTGAGTTCCTGGGCCTGGCCGGGGTGGGGGCGGGGAGGGGGGCTTGGCCCGGGTGGGTGGCTCTGGTGCTCCGCCGGAGGGGACATGTGTGTCGCGGCTCCTCCTCGCAGCAGCCTTGCCTGGCACACACGGCTTTCCTCGGTACAGTCTGGAAGAGTAGACATTGATGGTGAGTTTCTGGATCTTTCTGGAGGGCGGTGCTGGGGCATGGCTAGCAGCCAGTGCGCAGAGGAGAGCCCTGTCCCCGGAGGCATCGAGGCCCAGAGAGGGCATGGAAGGCTGTGCCGAGCTTGTGGAGATGAGCCGGGAGGGCGAGCGCCCGCCTGCAGGCCCTCCTACCCCCCTTAGAGGGGGAGACACAGCCCGAGGCTCCTCCTTCCTGCTTTGGCCTCCTGGCAGGGGAGTCTCCTGAAGGCCAAGGCTCTCATGCAGGCACTAGGACACGATAACCATCTGGAGAGAGAGAGGGAGGGAGAGGGAGAGGGAAGGATGGGGGACACCTGCACTGCTAAGCCTCAGCCCCTCATTCACCCTGGGCCCCGTGTGTGGGGAGGGCTGCCGTGAGTGGCGGGAGGAGACCTGGGCGGCTGGTCCTGGAGTGGCCGGCTTTTGTTGTTGTTGTGCTGGAGTGTGAACTCAGGGCCTGGCACTCAATCTGCAGTTGCATCCGCCCAGGACGTGAGCCATGCAACTGTTATCTGTTCTGTGGGGAATGTGTCTTGTGGTGGCACTTGGATTATTTCAGTGGATGGACAGACACAAGCCGCCACTGTAGAGGAGGTGTGGCCCTGTGGCCGGAGATGGGAGAGTGCCTTCCCAGCTGGTCTGCACATGTGGGATTGAGGGCAGATCACCAATAAATGGGTGCCCCACAGCCAGGCACCCGTGGCTCATGCCTCTAATCCTAGCTACTAAGGAGGCTGAGATCCAGAGGATATCAGTTCAAAGCCAGCCTACACAGAAAAATCTTCTAGATTCCATCTCCAAAACCAGGTCATGTGGGACCTAATGATAGAGGTCACATGTGTGTGCATGTGTGTGTGTGCGCGTGTGTGCGTGTGTGCACGCGCGTGCTGCATGCTACTCCTAGGGGCTTGAACTCAGGACCTAGGCTCTGTCCCTGGACTTTTTTTGCTCAAGGCTGGTGCTCTACTACTTGAACCACAGCTCCACTTTTGGATTTTTTGGGTGGTGAATTGGAGATAAGAGTCTCACAGACTTTCCTGCCTGGACTGGCACTGAACCTCAATCTTTGGATCTCAGCCTCCCGAGAAGCTAGGATTACAAGGATGAGCCACTGGCACCCAGCTACTTTAATTTGACACAAATGGAGTCAAATCAAATTGAGTTAAATTGAATAGTCTTTCTGGCTGAGGCCGTCCTTCCTGTTGCTTTTGGTCAGCAAATGGAATGGGCTGCAGTGAACTGGCCGCAGGAGACCCAAGCGAGACCCGTCACCGAGCCTGCTGCAGGACCGTGCAAATGCACCACGGCATCCGCCTGCGCACAGCATCCTCGGTGCCGGCCCAGGCTGTCCAGGAGCGTTGGAGTTACGTAGTCCTTGCCGTGAGCTGTGAGGTGCAGGACACGCACCCGCCAGGACCTCCGTAGGTGGAGGGAGGAGGAGCGTTGGAGTTATGTAGTCCTTGCCGTGAGCTGTGAGGTGCAGGACACGCACCCGCCAGGACCTCCGCGGGCGGAGGGAGGAGGCGACACCCGGCTCTCTGCAGCTGTCCCTTCTCTTCCTCTGCGTGGGAAGCAGGAGCTGAGCGTGCTGTGTGTGATGGCTTTGACCTCAACCTTTAACCCAAAGGCTCATGTATCCAGAAGTGTCTTTGTGCTCCGGCTCTGCGTGGTGTCCACTGGGCATCATCTCTCTTTCCTCGCGAAGGACACGCATTGCTTGGGTTTCTCTGCCCACGCACGCATGGGTCCATCCCTTCCTTCCAGCAGCTTGTCCCTGGAGAGGGCTGTGTCCCCAGATGGGAAGTAGAGGGGCCTGGGGAGGGTGGGATGCCAAGAGAGACGCAAAGGTATGAGATCAGGCCAAGCCCAGGGCTTCTCCTCTTGCCTTTCAGCATGGGGGTGGCTTACCCCAAGTACACAAACCCACAGGCTGAATCCAGCTCTCTGTTTGAGCAGTGCCCAGACAAAGCCTGCCCCGGGGCTGCTCTGCTCCCCTCCCCTCCCCCCGCCATGGCAACGGCTCAGTCTCTGGACCATGGTAGCCTGCCAGGCACGCACGCGTTGTCTTGGATCCTTGGGCTCCTCTCCATGGGCAGACCGTGCGTGAATGTTGTGCTCATGTTTTCTTTCTCATCCGGACATATTTACACCCGAGCTGTGTTTTGTTTTTCCCAGCAGAGGAGGGGGCGGTGGGAGGTGGCTGGATCGCCCGCCTCTGGGCTCTCTCCAGCACACACGTGTTGGTGGACATGAAGGTGATCTCGAAATGACACACCAGCGTGATGGGGCAGCATTTTGACTCAGCTGGTAATAAAGAAGTAGGTATTCCTCAGGCAACAGTTGCATAAAATAGGCAGTAAAACATGTAATTAGGCAAATCAAACAAGGCACAGCAACAACTTTCAAATATTTAGTCACATGTCATTTCCCATTAGTTTATTAGATGGCCGATGAGGTCTGTATTTTATAATCTTCTGTTACGGTAAGAGATGCTGCAGAAGCATGGCTCACCCACATCGAGGGCTGGCGTAAGGCTCCCTGAGGGACGGAGAATGAGGGCAGGATCCTCAAAGACATTTTACAGGACCCAGGGAGCTGGGCCTGCAGCCGGAGAGGCCCCGGAGGCCTGGGCGGCTGGTGGGCGCCGCCCGCATTTCTATCAGCTATGAAGAAGTTTTGCCCAAGTTTACTGCAATGTGACAACTAGCCCACCGGTCACCTTGCTTTGTGGACATAATCAATTCTAATCAGTAATTGCTTTTAGGCAATAGTTCAACTCTGCCGTCATCTCTTGGTTCCTGGCGTTACAGCATCGGCCGAGCGGCTCCGAGGGCAGCAGTGGGTGCTCCTGCCAGAGCCCGAGGCCAGGCAGTGTTCCTTCCACGCTCAACCACGAGGGGGGCGCGGCCGCCGCGTGGTCCTAGAGAGAAGCCGGCCTGGGCGCCGTGGCCTTCGGAGTGCCACCGGTGATGCAGGGCATCCTGGGAAGACGCGCGGGGCTTCCTGGTGGTGGTTTGTAGTGAGAGGTGTGGTGCCGCAGGAGGGGAAGGGCCGGGTAAGGAAGCAGATCAGAGGTCATCGTGACCATCTCAGCACACAGCACGCTTCCTGCGTCTGCGTGGCGAATGGCGCATGGGCGGGCAGGCGGGCGCCCTCCCCCTGCTCCCAGTCTCCTCCCTTCTCCGGTTCTGACAGGGTCTACTCATGGGTGTGGGCCCTTCTGGAACTCAATGGTGGCATTTCTTGTTGTCTAAGTTGCCTGTGAAACATCTCACATGAGAGGTTTGAGTATTTCATCTCACTGAGACAGCAACACATTCCTTAGCAAGTTTAGTTAACATGAGGGGTGCCCGCTGTGGACACCCCTCTGGCTCTTGGATTTGGGGTAGAGGGCTGAGTTCTAGAGGGGACAATGGAGAATCCACACCGTTGGAGATTCAGAGTGGCTTTAGAGTGGCACAATGCACGTGTGCTTTTTAGGGACACTTAAAGTGGTGACAAGTCTCCTGCCTTTCCTCTCTATAGTAGAGGAGGAAAATAAAATCCCTTCCATTGTTTTAAGAGGGAAAAACACGGCATTTTCTTCTGGTACAAGGGTTTCTAAGGTATTTGTAATGAAGGAATAAAAACCCTATTAAAATATTTATACATCTAAACAACCCCAGAAGCCACACACACAATTAGGCCTTTCAGCCTTTTGTTCTGAAAGCTAGATAAATCACTACGGAGAGGCCAGGATGAAGAACCAGAACAGACGCAAAGTGCTCAGATGGCCGCTGTGAAGGAAGGCCTGGGACGGGCAGAGAGGCGAGCCGGGGCTGTGGCAGCGCGGGCCGCAGAAGGCCCTGGAAGCCCTCACACTTGGAACTCGGGCAAAAGGAGAAAGGGAAAGGGAAAGTAGGAAGGTGTGGACCGCCGGGGCCGGTGGACGTCTAGCAGGGACTGAGGCTTCTAACCCACGCGCCTGGCCCTGCCCTGGCTGGCAGAGGAAAGGACATCTGCGTTCTCACTCCACAGCAATGGTTCATCCAGCCAAGAAGTGGAATGGTCTGGGTGTGCATAAGAGGTAAAGAGAAGGAGGGGGCACGTACAATGGGGCATCTTTAGCCTTACAGCAGAAGAAGCTCCTGCCACTTCCAACAACACAGATGAACCTGCAGGACAGTGTGCCATGGAATACACCGGGATGGTCTCACATCAAGGTGGAGTCCAGAAATAGTTGAATTCATACAGACAACAGAATGGTGTTTGCCTCGGCCTGGGGGTGGGTGGGAAGCCTGGGTACAATGCCAACTGAAGATCTGATCTGCAACACGTTATCTATTGCTAACAGCAATGTACCACGCACTTGGAGTTTGCTGAGATTTTGGGTGTCCTCAAGACAGAAAAGGTAATTAGAACAAGACCACGCTAAAGCTACCAGCACAACTATGTCTATTGCAGCATTATTTACCATAGCTAAGATATGGAACCAACCCAGATGCCCCTCAGTAGATGAATGGATCAAGAAAATGTGCTATATATACACAATGGAATTCTATGCCTCCATCAGAAAGAATGACAACACCCCATTTGTTAGGAAATGGAAAGACTTGGAAAAAATTATATTAAGTGAAGTAAGCCAGGCCCAAAGAAACATAGGTTCCATGGTTTCCCTTATTTGCAATAACTAGTATACGTCTGGGACAAGCAGAAAAGGTCAGATAAGTTGATGTTAGGTGAAATGAACCCCAAATAAGTATTCAAATGTTTTTTCTTTCATGTGATTGCTTCTAACATATTTATAAGATGATTTCTTCGTTGCTTTGTATGTCCCTCCCCCACGGTATAACCCTGTTTTCACTGTATCTGATGTTGGTATAATTTGTGGAGGTGAAGGGCAAAAACAAGTCATTTAAATAGGGATACAGGTGGACCCGTTGCAACAGTGAGATGTACAAGTCATTATGTCGAAAAGCGAACTTTACAACTTTGGCGGGGGGGGGGGGAGGGAGGGGGGTGGGTTGGGGGGGGAAGATAGGAAGGGATGGGAAGGGGAAACAAAGGAGGAGGCAACAATGCTTGATAAGAAATGTACTCATTATCTTGCCCATGTAATTGTAACCCTTCTATATATGGTATTTTCACAATAAAAAAAAGGTAATTAGGTGTATTTGTTTAATGACCTTAATAGTGGTGATTATTTCACAATATATACATAAATGAAAATGCCGCATTGAGCCAGGCACCTGGATTAATTCTGTAATCGTGGCTACTCAGCAGGCTGAGATCTGAAGATCCCAGTTCCAAGCTGGTCCAGCAAACAAATCCGAGAGCCTTGTATCTCCAATGAACTATCAAGAAAAATGTGGTATATATACACAATGGAATTCTATGCCTCCATCAGAAAGAATGACATTTCCCCATTTGTTAGGAAATGGAAAGGTTTGGAAAAAATTATATTAAGTGAAGTAAGCCAGGCCCAAAGAAACATAGGTCCTATGGTTTCCCTTATTTGCAATATCTAGTATAGGTATGAGTCAAGCGGAAAAGGTCAGATAATGTGATGTTAGGAAAATGAACCCTTAAATATGTATTTTAATGTTTTCGTTTCTTTCATGCATGTGTTTCTAACGCATTTATAAGATTATTTCTTTGTTGCTTTGTATGTCCCTCCCCCACAGTGTAACCCCCGCTTTCACTACATTTGATGTCAGTATAACATGTGGAGGAGATGGGGACAAACAAGTCGTTTAAGGATTCAGGTGGACCTGTTGCAACAATGAGAAGTACAAAATGTCATGTCAAAACTAACTTTACAATGTCGGTGTGTGGGGGGGAGGGGGGAGGCTGGGAAGGGAGGTGAAGGGTAAACAAAGGAGGAGGCTGCAATGCTTGGTAAGAAATGTATGCATTATCCTGCCCATGTAATTGTAGCCCCTCTGTACAGTATGTTCTCAAATAAAATAAAATTAAAAAAAAAAAGAAGTAGGGTATGGTAGTGCGGCTCGGGTGTTGAGTGGATGAGGCTGAGCAAGCGTGTGGTGAGACATTGAATGCCGTAGATGTTACAGTTTGGGTCAGCCATCCCTCTGTAAAGGCTGCCCACTGGCCCGGGCTCGGGCCCTGACTCAGGTCAGCGGCGCTCTTACCGAGTCTCACGGTACAGGGGGTGGGCCCTTGCCTCCGCTGTGCCCACAGTGCCGGCACCGGCCTTTCTTGGAGGAGAGGACCCTCAGCTCGCTCCCGGGCCTGCCTCACTGATGCCGCTAGCTGACTGCAAGCTGGAAGCGGCCTGCAGCCTCGGCCTCCTTCCCGGAAGAGCTGAGCAGCTGATGCATCCAGCCCAGGCCCTGCCCCCTCCCCCCCCCCCCCCCCCCCCCGCCCCGGGCCGGCCATGTCATTGGGGCCCTCCCTCGGTGACTCAGGCCACGATGGACGGGAACAGGAGCGAGGTGCCGAGAGGACAGGCAGGGGCCGCTGCAGCCTGGCCGGGCCCCGCCCTCCAGCCTTCCCAGGAGGAGGCGAGGTGGGCTGCCTGTGTGCCACGGGAATCTGACTCAATGGACCTGGAGACATGGTTCATGGTCCCCTAGGCCCGCACGGCTGGCTCTCTGCGGATGCCGAGTTGGAGGCCAGACCCCAGGGAGCTGACTTCCAAATGCGACTGGGAAACCCATGAGCTTGTGCCCTCCGTTGGAACCTGTTCCAAGTCAGAGCTGAGGCTCCTAGAGCACCAGCAGAGGGAGGGGCTCCCCGGCTGAGCAGGGGAAACTGAGGCACCAGCAGAGGGAGTGGGCACAGGCTGGGCAACGTGGGCAGGGAGGAGGGCCCGGGGCCACAAAGACGGCAGCCCAGACTGCAGCGGCCCAGAGTCAGAGTCTTACTTCTAGGCTCTCTGGGTTTCAGGCCCTCAGGCTCCAAGTTCAGCCAGTGTGGTGCTGGTTAGACTCCCTGTTCCTCTGTGCCACCGTGTGGGTGAATTCCTGGGGCTGTATGTCTGTGTAGAACACTTTTTTCCTTGGGTGCCATTCCTGGGGTTTGGACCCCAGGACTAGGCACTGTCCTTGAGCATTTTTGCTCAGGACTAGTGCTCTACTGCTTGAGCCATGGCTTCACTTCTACCCTTTGGTGTTCAGTTGGTGGTAAGAATCCCACAGACTTCCCTGCCTGGGTTGGCTTTGAACTGTAATGCTCGGACCTCAGCTAGGTTTACAGTCATGAACCACTGGCACGGACTTGGGGTAGTTTAAATGTCCCTAATGTGTCACTCATGCGGATTTTGGGTCCTGTAACAACCTTCTAACTGAACCCCAAAACAGCCTTTTGTTCTGACTTCCACGCATCCTTCTCAGGATTCACACAGCTAGGAGATCCGACCTGAGATCTTGGAACCTCTGCTGGCTGCTGGCCGGCTTGCAGCACAGTGCACAGGATGTCTGCCCTCTCTGGTCATGGCCGCACTGATCTGCCCTCTGGGGGCCTCTTTGACTGGCTGCCTAGCATCCGTGGCTGGGAACAGGTTTCTCCATGGCAGGTCCCTTGGCAACGTTGTGGGAACTGCATGGTGCATCTGGTGGTTCGGCCTCCCATCAGGCACAGCTGCTTCCGAGACAGCCTGGGACTCTGGACTTGGACTCATGCTTCTGACAGAGCTTGGGGTACCTGCTTCCCTGGGGAAGCTGGGCATCTGAGCCCTGGGAGATGGGGCTTACACAGCAGGACCACTGCTGGGGATGACGCTTCAGCCGACTGACGTCTGAAACCCTGGAGATTTGCAGGGGCAGTGTGGCACCCCGTTGTAAGGAGAGCCTACTTTTCAGGAAGTCTTCCAGGGTGAGGGTGGAGTGCTTTGGAGCCAGGCCACCTGCTGTAATTCCCCTAATACCCACTCATGTGTGGCTGGCCAGGGGACCATAGGCCAGGATGGCAATGAGATGTAGGTTTTCTGACTCCATAAAATTATCTCTCTCTTGTGTACCTCTCTCTAGCCATCTATGTATCTATCCATCTATCTATCCCTTGATCTATCCATCCATCCATGCATCCATCCATGCATCCATCCATGCATCCATCCATGCACCCACACATCCATATACGCATACATCCACCTATGTATCCATGCATCCATCCATGTATCATCCATGCATCCATGCATCCACTTATGCATCCATGCATCCATGCATCTGTTTGTCCGTCCGTCTGTCTGTCACATTGCAGTGTGAGCCCAGGGTCTTGTGCTTGTTAATTAATTGCACTCCCTCTTGAGCCCCTCCCGTTTCATTTTTTTTTTTTTTTGCTAGTCCTGGGGTTTGAACTCCAGGCCCAGGTGCCATCCCTGATCCTCAAGGCTAGTGCTCTACCACTTGAGCCATAGAGCCACTTCCAGCTTTTTCGGGTATTTTATTGGAGATAAGAGTCTCATGGACTTTCCTGCCCTGGCTGGCTCTGACCATGATGTGTAGATCTCAGCCTCCTGAGTAGCTGGGATGACAGGCGTGGCCACTGGCGCCTGGCTTTCCTTGTGCTCTTAATTCATTTTCCAGAGAGGGTCTGTGCTCCTGTGCAGGCAGGCCTCAGACCTCGGCCTTCCTGTGCCTCTCTAGCACCTGAGCACACAGGCTCATGCCGCTGGGCCAGCTTGCTTTTTAGACAGTATTTTTATTTTCTTTAACTTGTGCAAATGAGTTACCATTCAGCGAATCAATTTATGAATGCCACGCATCTTGATCGATGTCAACCCTTTCATCACCACTTGCTTTGGGGGAATCCTCACGATCTCTTCCTCCCGAGAAGCTGGGATTACCAGCATGAGCCATCATACCCGGCCCGAGGTCTTTTATTGAGATAGAATTCATTCACTATACAATCTTTCATTGGAAGTGTAGCGTTCAGGGGTGTCTGGCATCTCACGGGTGTGTGTGGCCTTCATGACCTCAAAAGGTCATCTCCCGCCATCACCTGCATGTCTGGCCCGCAACCCCAGCCCTGGGCAGCTGCCATCCCTGAGAGCATGCGGCCGCCCTCTCCTCACAGCAGCTGCCCCGCCGCGTGTGCTGCCGTGCGTGGCTGGCTGCTCACACGCAGCGCCGCGGTGCCGGGCCCACCCGTGCTCTCGCACGGCCTTTACGGGAGCGAGAGATGGGTGGCACAGGTGGGTCAGGCTCTTTTGTCTTCTTGTCCATGGTGGTTCTCGGGGATCACTGGGCTACCAGCCTCTGTGTCCACACGTGGGCATGGAGGAATGCGTTCTCTACTCTTGAGACAAAAAATCCAGGAGGCCGTGCGGGCGGGACTCCGCTGCCCGGAGCTGCAGGCGGGCCTGGGTCCAAAGCCCCTCAGTGGGCCAGCGCAGGGGCTCCGTGTGCCTCTTACCCAGAGCTGCCCAGCCTTTATCCCCACCCCTCCCCCGCTCCCCTCACCCTGTGTCACCTTCACCTAAATGGGGCCTCCAAAATCCTGGCCAGGGGACCAGCCCTGGAGAGCAGACAGCTGTTGTGTTGATAGCCGCCGATGTCTTCCGTTCACTGCCTTTGGCCTCGGCCTAGACCTTCTCCGATTATCGATCCCCAAACCCTGAGTCACCGTGGCCAGCACCCGCCTGACCCTCGGCGCTAATCGTGTGTAAACAGGCGTGAGCTGGAGTCTGTGGGAGGGCGTTCTCAGCGTAGAGCCACCACTGTCTGCCTGGCGACAGCTCAGAAGCTCAGGGAGCCCGGGCCATTGCACATGATGAGCCGGGTGGACGCCGAGTAGAACTCGTCACCGGCTGCTCCACTGGACGTGCGCTGGCACCACGCCCTGGCAGGGCGGGGCCTCTGGCCGCGGGTCAGGGGTTCTGGCTTCAGGCCAGACCCCGGTGCCTCCACTGCTCGTGGGTCAGCTTCTCTGAAGATGGCGTCCTCAGGCTTGATCGTCTTCTTGGAGGCGTCAGAGGGTCACCCTGGGCAGGTGCTGACCCCCCACTGCCCAAGACCAGTGGGGTGAAAGACTTGCTGGAGCTGTGTGGCACCCTGGGAACCTGGCCTTGAGGGGCGCTAGGCTCTGCCCCTCAGGGGCTGTAGCACGCGGGGCAAAGTCTTACACATCCTCACCCCCTTCCCGGCGTGTGGCCTGCAGAAGATATTTAAGCAGAGCCGGTAAAGTGCTTGAAGATCTTCGGCGAATGTTCCCACAGGCCTCACGTGTGAGGGCCCCAGGGGAAGAGGATCGAGTCTTGATCATCCGTCCCTGGGCTGGCCTGGACGGCCAGGACCCTGGCCGCACTTGACATGTGCATCAAGGGGCTCGTGCTCCTCTGGGGCCGGCCGCGCAGGCCTTGTCCGGCAGACTGGCTCTCCATCATGGCACGCACGGGACAGTTTCCAAACAACATAGAGCTGGGCGGTAGGTGGAGTCTGGGGTGACTAATAAGCCAAATAATGATACTTCTTGGTTTTGCTTTTGGCACAAGGTGACAGAGGCCAGGCTATTCCAAATGCTCACTAGGGTGCCAGGAATACCCACATTCTATTTCTTTCCAGTATTGTTGGCCTGGGGGTGTCAGGGAGGGCCTGGTCAGGTCTCCCAGATCACTAGAGCCTGGGGAGCTATTTTGGGGTCTCCATTCCTCATCCACAAAGGAGGGAAACCATGCCAGGGCGACCCCAGGTTTGGTGATGGTGGCGCTAGTGTGTCGGGGAGACAACACGCAGAAAGACTAGATGGGGAGAGAATCAGGCGGAACGGTGCCGCACACCATGTCCTGACTATGGTTGTGACCCGGTGCGTTTCTGGTGGGTGCTGTCTTGGCACTCACTGTGCTTCTCTTTTGTGGTGTGTGGGACATGGGTGTGAATTTTAGGAGGGCTCATTCTGTGGTGGTAAGAGGGCAGGCTGAGGCCCGGGATGCCTTACGATGACAGCACGCAGCCCTGCGTAGTCCAAGCGGAGGGCCCTGGATGGAAAATAGAGCAGCCACACTCTCTATTGGTGGTTCGTTATCAGTAAGCTTACAGCTGGATGGATGGGCTGAGTTAGGGTGCAGACACCCCACAGCAGGCTTTATCCATGAACTTTTGTGACTTTGGCAGTCCTCAGTATTAGGAAATGACAGAACAGGTGACAACAATGCTTGGAAATACACAAAATATGGCCAGGGAGCAAAAATCTCTTAAAAAATGGCATTTGGTTCAGCCGTTGCTTTTTGTGTGTGTTCGTATGTTGTGACTGTGTATCTAGAAGACTGTGTTTCTAGTCAGTCTTTTAAGGAGCATATTTCTTTGATTCCTCTAGTGGTTTTAGAAAGACAAATGCATGTCTACAAGGAAAGGGCTGAAGCTTAGCGTGTGTGTGTGTGTGTACACACGCACGCGTAAGCGTGTCTACAAGCACATGCACGTAAAAGCATGTCACCTGTGGAGAACATGGCCTGAAGCTCCATTTGCAGCTGGTAGATCTTTCTGTAGTTAAGGCTTTGAGATGCGACCCTGGAGCTCATTTCCTGGATTACCGGAAGCCAAGTGCTGGGCGCTACACGCTGCTCAGTCTTGGTGACGATGTGGAAGCGCGGCTCAGCTCCATAGTCTTGAAGTCAGGGCCCGTGCTCCTGTCTGGAGAAGATGGCTGCGTGAGTGATCTACAGGGTGATCCACAGGGTGCCGGGGCTCACAGAACCATTGACCCTGTGTCAGAGAGGCTGGCATTGGAGCCCGCGGTCCTGCCTGCTCTGGAGAGCGGGTGAGGTTGCAGCATCCGATTTGCTCTTCAGGGATTCGGTTGCAATGATTGTATCTGTCATGTTCTCAAAGAAGAAATCTTATCTTTGCTCATGACTGAACATACAAATGGCTTGGATTTCCACTTGGCAAGCATCCCTGTTTACCTGAGCTGTGCTCCCTGAACTCAGGCAAAGTGCACCTTTGGCTGCTCATGGAGACGGCGCAGGCTTCGGATCCCCAGAGCGTCGCGAGGCTTCTGGGCTCAGCTCTGCTCGGCACCAGCTACTGGGACAGCGGTCGCATTGGTGAAGAGAATCGTCAAGATGGCTCAGCAAACCTCTCTTCCCAGGACTGGGAAACAGCCCCCCTGTCCTTCAGCCTCCTGTGTGTATGTCCCTTTTCTTACAGAACCAAAGAACGTACTGGAACTTGTGGCCAGTTGTCTCTCTGAGGTCGCGGGCTGTAAGCGTGCTTTCTGTGTAGGTGGACGATGCCGTCCCACTGTTCCGGTAGGTCATGCATCGGACAGCGAGCTGGGACGCGCCGGATCACAAGCGCCTCTCATTGGAGCTTTTGTTTTCCTACTTAAAAAAAAAAAACAACGGGCATTTCATTTGCGAATATTAGGGACGGGGAAACATTGTGATTCCATAGATGGGTGCAGTATACCTTGAATAAATTTACCCCTCTATTATATTCTTCGAGTCCTCTTCCCTAATCTCCCCTTTGGTGGGTTTGCTCACACTCTCCTCAAGCATGTCTCCGTCCACCTGTCTGTCTACCTGTCCATTTATCTTCTATACATATTATATATTTATAGGGTTCCATCCATCCCCCCTCTGGTCCTCTTGCCGGGATGTTCACTCTACTGTCCCCGTCCCTCCCTCTGACCTCGCAGTCCCCCTTCTGTTTTCATTTTAGGTCTAGATTCCACACATGAGTGAAAACATGCAAGACTTTGATTTGGGGGAGGGAAGGACTGGAGTGTGAACTCAGGGTCTTGCGCTTGTAAGAGCCACCCCCCCCCCAAGCCCTTTTTGCCTTTGTTATTTGTTTGACGAGAGTCTTACACATGGGCAGTCTGACTCTTTGCAGTTCTTCGGTAGCGAGGTAGGTGGGCGGTCATGTGCAGTCAGCTCTGTGTTTCTGTGGGGCCCCAGTCCTGGTGTGTCTCTGCCTCCTGACTAGCTGGGGTTGTAGATATGAGCCACTGGCGTGTTTGGCACCTGGAGCTTGGCTTTCCTGGCTCAATCGGATGACCTCTGGTGCCACCCGTTTTTCAGCAAAGGATGTAATTTCATTCTCTTTATGGCCAGTACTCCGTTGTGTCCATACCCCACATTTTCTCTGTTGTTTTGCTGGTTGTTGGGCACTAGGCAGACTCTTCAGCATGGCTGTCAGAACCAATAAACACGTTGTACAGGCCTCTTGGGGGGGGTGTTTCTGCTCTTCAAAATGGTTGGCTATAAAGTACCCGTGTTAGTGACTTTGTAGGGCTGACAAAGATGGTACCTGAACAAACAAGACTGAAGAAGGAAAGGTTAGCAGCGTTAGTCTATGGTCTCTTGTCCTGACACAGTATAGCACACCACAGTAGGATCATATGGTGGAGGATGATGCCCTCCTGATGGTGGCCAGGAAGGAGGGGGAGAGGCGTCTAGGAAGAAAAGAGAGAGGAGGAGAGGGAGGGCGGGAGACGAGGAGAGCGAGCCGGGGAGTGTCCCGTCTTTCAGGTTTGAGTCTGAGGGCTGTGCAGACTGAGCAGGTAACGGCTGAGCGGGGCCAGGCCCTGGCCCTCAGCATCCACGGCTTCATGCACCTGTGTTAGCTTATTTCTGTGTGCGAGTGTCACTTGGTGCACATGGGGTCCTGCTCTCTAGGATGGCGGCCACGCCCACCTCACCTCCTGATGCTGGTCCGTGACGGCTGTGTGATGAGCAGAAGTCTACGTGTGTGAGGACAGAGGCTGTGAGGGGAGCTGGCCTTTCCTGGTGTCCCTGAGGAGGACGCCCCGGGGCAGGTGGGTGGGGACACGGCCTGGCTCCCGTCACATGACCAAGGAGGGCGAGAGGAAGGCTAGAATAAAGACAGTGCCTGTGGTCAGGTGCAGGAAGCCACGCGTGGTCTCCTACTGTGCCGGCAGTCTGCGGGGAGGAGGCCCCGGCAATGTTGGGCCATCACCGAATCGGCTACACACGATTGCTCTGGATCACCGGGGCCTCCTGAGCCGCTGAGCGAGTGCCCAGTCCTGCTCAGGATTTGGGTTGGACCTGCAGGGTGGGCAGCCACAGGGGAGGGGGCAGGAGGAGCCGCTGGTCCTGGCCGCGGCGGGCTCTGGGCAGGCGTGTGCCCGCCCCCCCTCCCCCGCCCCTCTCCTCACCCCTGCTCTGCCCAGTGGAGGAGGAAGGCCTGCCCGGGGCTGTCCCTGTGGGGCTCCGGGGAAGTGCCCAGCCCGGCAGGTTCCTCCTTCCTATTTCCTTAAAGCGCTGTCTCGAGGGGCCTAGGCTCTCCTTGGGCACATGTGCCGTCAATGATTAACCTCCGTGCCGCACCCACTCTTGAATGGGAGCCAAGCCAAAGGGCACGGGGAGGGGCGGCCGCCTGGAAGAGGCAGAGGGAGGGGGCTGGGCTCCAGCAGCAGCGCTTTGTAACTCTGGAACCTCTGCGGAAAGGCCCTTCGCAGCATATTCCCTAATGCAGCTCCATTTCTGGGTCCAGCACCCCCACAGGGGCAGGTGCTATGAATCATCCAGGAGACTGAGATGGGTTCATGTGGTGACCCCAGGATGCTGGCCTTGAAGTCCCCAGGCATGGACGACCCTTCCTGCCTTCCTTCCTCCCTCCCTCCCTCTCTCTCTCCCTTCCTTCCTTCCTTCCTTCCTTCCTCACTCCCTCCCCCCTCCCTTCCTTCCTCCCTCCCTACCTACCTCCCTTCCTTCCTTCCTTCCTTCCTTCCTTCCTTCCTTCCTTCCTTCCTTCCTTCCTTCCTTCTTCCTTCCTTCTTTCCTCCCTTCCTCCTTTCCTTCCTTCTTTCCTTCCTCCTTTCCTTCCTTCCTCCCTTCATTCCTTCCTTCCTTCCTCTCTCCCATCCTCCTTTCCTTCCTCCCTCCCTCCCTTCCTTCCTCCCTTCCTTCCTCCCTCCCTTCCTTCTTTCCTTCCTTCCTCCCTCCCTTCCTCCTTTCCTTCCTTCCTCCTTTCCTTCCTTCCTCTCTCCCTTCTTTCCTTCCTCCCTCCCTCCCTTCCTTCCTTCCTCCCTCCCTTCCTTCCTTCCTTCCTCCCTCCTTTCCTTCCTTCCTTCCTTTCCTTCCTTCCTTCCTTCCTTCCTTCCTCCCTCCCTCCCTTCCTTCCTTTCTCCCTTCCTCCTTTCCTTCCTTCCTCCCTTCCTCCCTTCCTCCCTTTCTCCCTTCCTTCCTCCCTTCCTCAATCCATGAGATATGTGATATCATTGCAGCCCAATGTAGTGAAATATCATTATAACCAAAACAACTCTCCCATTTCAAGTGTGTAATTCTGATCTACTAGTTCCTTAATATGTAAAACTTGTGGCAACATGTAGCTCACATGAACTGTCCCTTTCAGCGGCAATATCACACCCTTAGCTGTGCTCATCAGACCCGAGGGTCAGTCGGTCAGGCGCCCCCCCATGTCCCCAGCTCTTGGGATGCTCTCACTGACTTCCTGTCTATGAAATCCAGACATTGCACGGAAGAGGAATCCGCGGCGCTCCTTCCTGTGTCCAGCCCCCACCCTGAGGATCATGTCCTCAAGGTCCAGCCGTGCTGCGGTGGCCGTCAGCGTCTCTCCCCTTTCTAAGGCTCAGGGGCGTGATTCTCCTGCGTAGACTGTGTTTTGTCCCCTGTGTCTATCCTTTGGTTACTGAGAGTAACGCTACAGTGGACATCGCATAGGAACGTCAGAAATGAGCTGCAAGGAGCAGACTGTGTGTGCCAGGGGACGGGTGAGGAGCCACAGGCGCCCCGGGCCCCCGCAGAGCTGCAGAGTTCCCACTGTGGCTTGAGGCGCGGCCCCGGGGTGGCGTGGGAGGCCCTGGAACTCCTGTGCCTGCCTCAGCCAGGAGAACCCTCTGCACCTGCAGGAGCGGCCTGGCCGCCGGCGCAGAGCCTTCCCGCCTCCGGCCCCCGTGGACTGTCCCCACCCAGGGGACTCCTGGGCCCCTCAGGCACTGAGCCTCTGCGCTCACCGTCTGACCCGCCTCGTGGCTTCAGGAGAGCTGCACAGCCACCCTGGCAGGCCACCCACCACACCCAGAGCCTGCGCCAGGGCGGGTGAGACCCCCCATCACCCAGGTGTTGAGGTGCTGGTCCCCACCTTTGTGCTCGAGGGATAATTGCGTGCCAACACCCGTAGGACCTATGTGTTCTGCTGGGCTCAGGGTCAGGATCACCGGAGTTCCTCTTGATGCCCAGCGAGGTGAACTCACGCTGTGGGGAGAACCCCACCCCCTGGGCTCCCGCTGTAAGGACAGTCTGCCATCCCGTGCCTTAGCAACGTGCACCCACGCCATAAGATCTGGGCCCACGGCAGTTCTGCAAGCCCCTGAGCCCCAAACCTCAGCTCCACAGCGGCTCTGAGTCCCTGTGCTCTGGGACCCGGCATTACCATGGCTGCTACGTAAGACCTAGCACCCAGAGAGGCTAACGGGGAGCGGGGGACACTCGCAGCTTTGCCACTGAGGACCCCTGCACCCCTTGCTGCCCGCCACGCCACTGAAGCCCCCTGTGGATGCCTGCCACAGTCCTCCTGACTCTGCATGTCCCTGCACTGCAGGGGAGCGTCCGCCCTCCCTGCCGTCCTGCCGTCCGGAAAGCTCCCTCACGTGCATGGACACCGCTGGACACATGGACACATCACGTGGACACACTGCCACAGGAGTGTGAATACCCAAGGATGCAACGCCTCCCAGGAGCACACTCATGCTCTAGCAATAACCCACGGGAGTAGCCATACAGGAGATGCCTGCCCACTACGGACGTTCAGCATGATACCAGAGAATAGAGTAACAATTCAATGAGACCAGCAAAGCAATGCATAGACGGTAAGTAAGAGATTAACAAAGAGATGGAAGTCATAAAAAAATCAATCAGAAACCCAGGGCTGAAGAATAGAATGAATGAAATAGAAAATGTAATGGCTTCAACAAGAGTCTCAAGAAAGTAGAAGAAAGAATACGTGTACTTGAAGAGGGGTCTTTCAAAATTCTCCAAAGAAAATGTGAACAAGAGGGAGTAAAGGCTACGGGACTTTTTGGACGTCTCGTGTGAACCAGTAGACGCATTATGGGAATCTCAGAAGCAGCAGAACAGTGGCAAAGGAGAAGATATCCTTTTTAAGGAAATAATAGCTGGAAACTCCCCAGATCTTGAGGAGAGATACAAACTTCAAGACCGATGAAGCTTAAACTCCCAACTAGGCTTAGATCAATGAAGTTCTAAAAGTCAAGGACAAAGAGAAACTTGAAATCAGCCAGAAGAAAACAGCACATCGTGTACACAGGGATGCATGTTAGACCATCAGTGGACTTCCCAGCAGAGACTTGGCCGGCCCCGAGAAAATTGGCTCCGAAGAAAATGGAGTATTTAAAAATTCTAAAAGAAAAAAATCCTGTCCAGAAAGAATATCTGGTAAAGTAGTCCTTCATAAATTGGGGAAGGCAAGGACTTTACTTCAGAAGCAAAAGCTGGGAGATTTCATCATCACTAGGCCTATGTAACAAGGATTGTTAAAGAAATTCTTCAGGGGACACAAAATGGCACTAATTGCTAACAAAAACATATGTGTCCATGTAAAATTTATTGGTAAATTTAGAATAATGTTGTGGTCTATAAATAACAGTGGTCTATAAATCTATTTTAAAGTATAAGACAAAACTACAAGGTTAACAGGCAAATACGTTAAAAGTAAGCTTTAATATGCCTTAATGTATATGCCATATAAAATGTTGTACTTTGGGAGCTGTGGCCTCAAACACATAATGTTTAGGGGACAGACAGGACTGTAGTTTCTCTATGTGGTGAAAATGAGCTGTCATCAGTCCAAAATAGATGAGCATAATTACAAAATGTTCTCGGTAATTCACACAGCGACTACAAAGAAAAGACCTGCAGACAAGGTGCAGAACCAAAGCATATCACTACAAATGTTAGGGAAAGTGGCCAGAGAACAAAGGAAAAAAGAATGACCAAATGGAGAAAACAAGGAGCAAATGGCAGTAGTGAATCCTTATCACAATTAATTCACAAATGGGTTAGAATTTCCATAAAAGGATGCAGAGTGGCTGGAGGGATGAGAAACAAGATTTGACTATAAAACTCATAAGTTTTAAGGTCATCTGTAGGCTGGAAGAGAAATGCAGAAATGATAGTCCAACATAGTAACCAAGGGGGAGAAAATGCTTGTAATACGTAGTAAATACATATATAATACATACATACATACTAAAACATAAATTCCTCAAGAAAACATGACAAGAGTAGCCCATAAGACCGACTACACCATCAGCAGCAACAGCTGAAATGAGAAACAAATAGCAACATTTGTCAGGGGCCTGTGGTGTCCCATTTCCCACAGTGAATAAATAATTGAGACAGAAAATCAATCAGGAATCAATCAGTGGATTTGAAATCACTGTGTGTCAATCACAGACACTTCTAGATGATTCTGCCCATTAGCAGTAAAATATACACTTTATTTTATTTTTGTGCCAGTCCTGGGGTTTGAACTCTGGGCCTGGGTGCTAGCCCTGAACTTTTGTACTCAAGCTCTGTTTCTAGCTTTTTTTGTTGGTCAATTGGCAATCAGAGTCTCATGGGCTTTACTGACTAGCGTGACTTTGAACTGCAACCCTCAGATCTTAGACTCCTGAGTAGCTAGGATTATAGGCGTGAGCCACCATGCCTGGCTCATATACACATTTTTCTAAGTGAACATGGAGTAAATATTTATCAGACCAGAGCATATCTCATACTAATACATGTCTTAAATTTAGCATGATTGAAATTAAACTAAGTACATATATCAAAACACTTATCAAGAAAACTCACTGGGTTGGAAAGGTGGCTCAGTGGTAGAGTGCTTGCCTTGTATGCATGAGACCTTGGGTTCAATTCCTCAGTATCACATAAGCAGAAAAAGCTGGAAGTGGTGCTGTGGCTCAAGGGGTAGAGCCCCAGCCTTGAGCTGATGAGCTAAGGGAAATGCCCAGACCCAGAGTTCAGGCCTCACGACTGACCAAACAAAGAAAAAGAAAAAAGAAAACTTACAAATATGTGGAGTTCACAAAACTCTCTGACACAATCAATGAGCTACAGAAGAATAAAAAATCAAATGAAACACTATTGAGACGAACGAAAACACAAGAGTTTAAACTTACATGTGTACAAAAGCAGTTTTAAGAGGGAGGCTTACAGTGATAAATAACTATATAACAACGATCTTACGTAAACAGCCTAACTGTCTACCTGAAGGAACTATCAAAAGAATAAACGAAGCCCAAAGTTAGGTAGAAGGAACTAACAAAGCCTAGAGAAGAAATGAATGGTGTTGTATTCTTAATGCCTTTTTCAGATAGTTCCTTATTAGTATATGGAATTTTGTGTTGGTCTTATATTCTTCAACTCTGCTCAATTTGTTTATTAGTTCCAAAAGTTTATTCTTGGCAGAGATAATTTTACTTCTTCCTTCCCAATTTGTCAGCCTTGTGTTTCTTTGTCTGGCCTAATTGCTCGGCTTAGACTTCCAGCCCCATATTGAGCATCAGTGATGAGAGCGGCTATTTTTGTTTTGTTCCCCACCTTACCGGAAGCATTTAACTTCTGCCCTGAAGTATGATACTTCATACCCATTCACTCTGGGCTTTTCCAACGCTGCGCTTGTCACATGCAATTCTATTCCTCTTTCCTAATACAGATAAGACACCATTCCTCTCCGCCTACTTGGTGGAGCGCTTAAACTCTCACGAGAGGGTGTGGGATTTTGTCAAATGCTTTTTCTACACCTGCTGGGGTGAGCAGATGACTTGTGTGTTGCACTGTTAATATGGTAAATTAACATGGACTTATTCCTGTCTGTTGATGCACCCTTGTGTTCTGAGGGTGAATCCTACCAGATATGAAATGTGACCCTTTAAAGTTACTGGTGCATTCAACTTGTTCTTGTTAAGGAGTTTTCTGTTTATAGTCATCTGTGGCTGTGCTGTTGGGATGATCTGGCCTTGTAAAATGTTTAAAAGTGCTCTCTTCATTTTTTTTGAAGAGTTTGAGGACCATAGTTTTTTTAGTGTTTGGTCACATGCACATGTGAAATGACCTACTCTGGGATTTTCATTATTGGGAGGTGTTTGTCTTACTTATTACGAGCTGTTTAGATTTTCTATTTCCTCTTATGTTGTCTATTGGGTGGTATGTGTCTAGGCCATTGTCCATTTCTTCTAGACTGTCCCCTGTTGGCATAGTATCATTCATAGTTATCATTTATGATGCTTGGTGTTTCTGGGATATCAATTGTAGCACTCCTTTTAGGTATGGTTTTATTGATTCATTGAGTTTACTCTTTTTCTTTTAGCTTAGCTAAAGTTTTTTCAGGTTAAAAACATCTTTTCAAACAATCAGCTCTTAGTTTCATTTCTCTTTTCTATTGTTTCTCTAATCATAAACTCAAAACACCAAAGAGAACAAAATAGAAAACAGAAAAACTGCAAAATTAGAAAATGGAAAACCAGAAACCATTGATTAAAACTGGAATTTTGTGTAAATAAACTGCTTTGTTAAATGGCAAAAAATTCAATACATCAATTAACAATGAGGAGAAGGGAGGGAGGGGTGGCAGGGAGGGGCCGGTGAGAATGTGAACAGGGGACGTTGATGGGGGGGTGTGTGTTCACACACGTCTTCGGTGGATGGCAGCTCCTCTTCACAACTACTAAAAGACACTGAAAATATTAAAACACCCTAGAGAGTAGAAAAACTAGAAACTAGAAATGACGAGAAGGAGGAAGGAAGAGGAAGAGGCGAGTGAAGGAGGGAGGAAGAAAGAGGAGGAATGAGGGGAAGGAAGGGGGAGAGGAGGAGGAGCGGGAAGGGGGAGGAGGAGCGGGAAGGGGGAGGAGGAGCGGGAAGGGGGAGGAGGAGCGGAGGAGGGGGGAGGAAGAGTGGAGGAGGGGGAGGAGGAAGCGGGGAGGAGGGAGGGAGGAGGAGCGGAGGAAGGAGGAGCGGAGGAGGGGGTGAGGAGCGGAGGAAGGGGGGAGGGAAGGAAGAGGAGGGAAGGAGGAGGAGTAGAGGAGGGGGAGGAGGAGGGGGAGGAGGGGAGGAGGAGCGGAGGAGGGAGCATGACTGAGAAGAGGGAGAGCTTGGTCCTTTCTTCTGCCTCTGTGTCAGCCCCGAGGACAGCCCGGGTGTCACTGCTTCCTGGATAAGCTGTGGTTCTGGCCATGGCACCCGGTGAACCAGCCAGGCATGGCGAGGAGAGGGCTCACAGCGTCTCTGAGACAGACTCGCCAGGCTCAGGCCTGCAGCCTGAGGAGGAGGTCTGAGGGCTGGGAGCACTGGAAGAAGAGTAGGGCTGCTGGGGGCACAACAGAGGTCTGAGCTGGCTGTGCACGGGGAGGTGTGCACACAGTGTGGACTGTGTGTGGGGAGGTGTGCACACAGTGTGGACTGTGTGTGGGGAGGTGTGCACACAGTGTGGACTGTGTGGGGAGGTGTGCACACAGTGTGATCTGTGTGTGGGGAGGTGTGCACACAGTGTGATCTGTGTGTGGGGACGTGTGCACACAGTGTGCACTGTGTGGGGAGGTGTGCACACAGTGTGCACTGTGTGTGGGGAGGTGTGCACACAGTGTGGACTGTGTGTGGGGACGTGTGCACACAGTGTGATCTGTGTGTGGGGAGGTGTGCACACAGTGTGATCTGTGTGGGGAGGTGTGCACACAGTGTGGACTGTGTGTGGGGACGTGTGCACACAGTGTGGACTGTGTGTGGGGAGGTGTGCACACAGTGTGGACTGTGTGTGGGGAGGTGTGCACACAGTGTGATCTGTGTGTGGGGAGGTGTGCACACAGTGTGATCTGCACATGGGGAGGTGTGCACACAGTGTGATCTGTACATGGGGAGGTGTGCACACAGTGTGATCTCTCTGTGTGTAGGTGTGCACACAGTGTGATCTGTGTATGGGGAGGTGTGCACACAGTGTGATCTGTGTGTGGGGAGGTGTGCACACAGTGTGATCTGTGTATGGGGAGGTGTGCACACAGTGTGGACTGTGTGGGGACGTGTGCACACAGTGTGATCTGTGTGTGGGGACGTGTGCACACAGTGTGATCTGCACATGGGGAGGTGTGCACACAGTGTGGACTGTGTGTGGGGAGGTGTGCACACAGTGTGGACTGTGTGTGGGAAGGTATGCACACAGTGTGATCTGTGTGTGGGGACGTGTGCACACAGTGTGATCTGTGTGTGGGGAGGTGTGCACACAGTGTGGACTGTGTGTGGGGAGGTGTGCACACAGTGTGGACTGTGTGTGGGGAGGTGTGCACACAGTGTGGACTGTGTGGGGACGTGTGCACACAGTGTGGACTGTGTGTGGGGAGGTGTGCACACAGTGTGATCTGTGTGTGGGGACGTGTGCACACAGTGTGGACTGTGTGTGGGGAGGTGTGCACACAGTGTGATCTGTGTGGGGAGGTGTGCACACAGTGTGGACTGTGTGTGGGGACGTGTGCACACAGTGTGATCTGCACATGGGGAGGTGTGCACACAGTGTGATCTGTGTGTGGGGACGTGTGCACACAGTGTGATCTGTGTGGGGAGGTGTGCACACAGTGTGATCTGCACATGGGGAGGTGTGCACACAGTGTGATCTGCACATGGGGAGGTGTGCACAGTGTGATCTATGTGTGGGGACGTGTGCACACAGTGTGATCTGTGTGTGGGGAGGTGTGCACACAGTGTGGACTGTGTGTGGGGAGGTGTGCACGCAGTGTGATCTGTGTATGGAGAGGTGTGAACACAGTGTGATCTGTGTGTGGGGAGGTGTGCACACAGTGTGATCTGCACATGGGGAGGTGTGCACACAGTGTGATCTGCACATGGGGAGGTGTGCACACTGTGATCTGTACATGGGGAGGTGTGCACACAGTGTGATCTCTCTGTGTGTAGGTGTGCACACAATTTGATCGGTGTGTGGGGAGGTATGCACACAGTGTGATCTGTGTGTGGGGAGGTGTTCACACAGTGTGCACTGTGTGTGGGGAGGTGTGCACACAGTGTGGACTGTGTGTGGGGAGGTGTGCACACAGTGTGCACTGTGTGTGGGAAGGTATGCACACAGTGTGATCTGTGTGGGGACGTGTGCACACAGTGTGATCTGCACATGGGGAGGTGTGCACACAGTGTGCACTGTGTGTGGGGAGGTATGCACACAGTGTGATCTGTGTGGGGAGGTGTGCACACAGTGTGATCTGTGTGTGGGGAGGTGTGCACACAGTGTGGACTATGTGTGGGGAGGTGTGCACACAGTGTGGGCCATGCACAGGGAAGTGTGCACAGTGTGGGTGTGCAGGGGGAGGTGTGCAGTGTGGGCCGTGCACAGGGAAGTGGGTGTGCAGGGGGAGGTGTGCACACAGTGTGGGCCGTGCACAGGGAAGCGTGCACAGTATGGGTGTGCAGGGGGAGGTGTGCAGTGTGGGCCGTGCACAGGGAAGCGTGCACAGTATGGGTGTGCAGGGGGAGGTGTGCAGTGTGGGCCGTGCACAGGGAAGCGTGCACAGTGTGGGTGTGCAGGGGGAGGTGTGCAGTGTGGGCCGTGCACAGGGAAGTGTGCACAGTGTGGGTGTGCAGGGGGAGGTGTGCACACAGGCTGAGGTCCAGGAGCCTGAGGCCTTGGGTAGGAGGGTGTGGGCTCTTGGGTGGCCTCATCCTGCTGCCCGGGAGAAGGCTGACGTCGGCTCACATTTGCAATCATTTTTCCTCTTTCCTGCAAAGCAGCCTTTCTGCTGGGCGGGCGCTTGGCAGGTGGCCGGGCCTTATCACCGATCCCCGGCTCAGCACCGTGGCTCAGCCAGGAGCCGCCCGAGCGCCTACCCAGGGCCACGTTTGGATGCTGGAGGCTCTCGGGGTTCGTGGTCCTGCTTGGGCTCCGGGGGACGTTGCAGTGGGGACAGAGGAGGGGAGCAGCCGTGGGCTGGGCCTGCTCAGCCATTCACAGGGACATGGCCGCCGGGCTGCAGACATGATCTTAGTAATGTCAAACCGTGACTAGATGTAGGCTGGCACAGGACCTGGGTGGGCAGGGCAGAGGCGGGGGGGGGCAGGGAGGACGGAGGCGGGGAGGGTCCACGGAGCCCAGTGGGGCAGTGGGGCAGAGCTCTGGGGCAGGCCTCTCAAAGGCCGGACCTTCTGGCCAGGGCAGGCAGACTTGTGCCCTTCTGGTCTGGTGACGCAGTAACAGCAGCCACGTGAGGCTGCTGACAGGAAGTGCATGCAATCCAGGCTCTGAGAAGACAGCGTGATTTCACCCGCGGTCCAACATCCCAGGCAGCCCCCCGCCTGGCCCCAGAGGGCCAGCTAGCGTGTCACCCGCCGCGTCTGTGCCTGGCTCCTGTGCAGGGTTGGAGGTGGACGAGCACCGTCCCAGACCTGCCCAACTCTGGAACTCACCGTCACCACGGTAACAGCACCGGCCACAGCCAGCGTGCGGTCTTAGAGGTGGAGGTGCCCACTCGCCAGCAGAACCCCCAGCTCCCTACGCGCCCCACCCAGCCAGTCAGCTCAGCTCCCGGGGTTTCAACGGAGAGACCATTACCAAGGAACCCACGCGTTTATTGAATGTTGAAGCGTTCAGATACGGGGCTAATCAATACGGGGCATTATTATCACATACTTGAGCTTGCACATTTCATCTTGATTTAGAATCTCTTTGGAAAAAGAAGAAAACCCATCCTAAGTATAAATAGGTCCTGAAAGCTCCGCCCCTCTATTTGTCTTTACTCCAGAGAAAATGGGACCTTCTTATCTGGTCACCTGTCCCAGGCCGGGAACAGGCCCCGCCCGGCCGCGGCCAGTTTCAGCGGTATTGATTCTATTACTCATGCTTTATACATGAGAAGGCTATTTGCAAAAAGGCAAACATTTGCTGTGCTGTGCATTGTCCTGGCCTGCGTGGACCTCTCCCTCCTGCAACTGGTCCGCCATTCTCCTCCTTGTATTGTTTGACAACACATGGCATTTCAGGACGCTTGGCCGGTTACCTGTAGTGGGCTGCACACTTCTGCTTACAGTGAACAAACAGAGAGCAACACGGACGTCAACTTGAAAACAACTGGGGTTTCGCACGATGATAAAACACAAAGGGCCTTTCTGCCCTTCCGGTGGCACGGGCGCCAGTTCTGCTCAGGGACGGCCACCGCAAGCCACAGGGCTGACCCTGGCCTTGAAGTTCGCCTGACTTGTGGCCCGAGGAGGGCACCTCGGAGGCCACAGCTTGGGGGAATATCCCCTGCAAGTTGTGGGGCCCAGCAATGGCCTCCATCCTCCGTCCTCCATCCTCCGTCCTCCATCCTCCATCCCCCGCAGAGCTCTGCTTGTCCGTGTACTTAGGAGGTGCAGGGAACGCCTCAGGGGAATGAGCGGCTGGCTCCTGTCTCAGCCAGTGGCTTCGTGGTCAGTGCCGTGGAGGGAGTCCAGCCCCTACCTCACCCCGACACGCGTGTGGAACTGCACTGCGCACCTGGGCAGGGCTGGCGTGAGGCTGGTGGCTGAGCAGAGGTTCCGGGTGCAGGGTCTGCAGGCGGCCGCGGGTCTCCCCAGCCCGCCCGCCGGCCAGCAGAGGATGGGCCGGTCTGGCGGACCTCACAGGTGCCCGGCCTAGCCCACAGCCCTGCCTCTCGGACCCTAACGCCGGCTCGCGATCTTCCGGCGCCTTCCCCATTCCAAGCTGACGTGCTTGGTTCTCATTCCTGGTGGCTTTTTGAGGAGAGGAGGCAATTTCAACATCTTTCCAGGGTGGGAACCCAAACACTGCCAGGGGGTCCCCGGAGCTGCTTCTGCTGGGGGGGGTCCTCCATGCTTCTACTGGGACACCCCTGTCCCAGATGCCCGCGGCATGGAGACCCGCGTGGTGTGCCTGGCATTGGGCTGCTTGACTTAGACGGATGGTCTGGGTCAGCCCACGGCCACCCCCGCCCCAGCCCCTCAGCTCCCGCAGCGCCCCAGAAATCACCACCGCAGTCTTGTTGAGTCCAGAATCCCGTGGTCACAGCGGCGTGGGGTGCTCCCCAGCTACACCCCGTGCTCCCCAACACCCCGTGCTCCCCAACACCCTGTGCTCTCCAGCTACACCCCGTGCTCCCCAGCTACACCCCGTGTTCCCCAACACCCCGTGCTCCCCAGCTACACCCCGTGCTCCCCAGCTATACCCCATGCTCCCCAGCTACACCCCGTGCTCCCCAACACCCCATGCTCCCCAACACCCCGTGCTCCCCAACACCCCGTGCTCCCCAGCTACACCCCGTGCTCCCCAGCTACACCCCATGCTCCCCAACACCCCGTGTTCCCCAACACCCCGTGCTCCCCAGCTACACCCCGTGCTCCCCAACACCCCGTGCTCCCCAACACCCCGTGCTCCCCAACACCCCGTGCTCCCCAGCTACACCCCGTGCTCCCCAGCTACACCCCATGCTCCCCAGCTACACCCCGTGCTCCCCAACACCCCGTGTTCCCCAATACCCCGTGCTCCCCAGCTACACGCCGTGCTCCCCAGCTACACCCCGTGCTCCCCAGCTACACCCCGTGCTCCCCAGCTACACCCCGTGTTCCCCAGCTACACCCCGTGCTCCCCAACACCCCGTGCTCCCCAACACCCCGTGTTCCCCAACACCCCGTGCTCCCCAGCTACACCCCGTGCTCCCCAACATCCCATGCTCCCCAGCTACACCCCGTGCTCCCCAGCTACACCCCGTGCTCCCCAACACCCCGTGCTCCCCAACACCCCATGTTCCCCAACACCCTGTGTTCCCCAACACCCCGTGCTCCCCAGCTACACCCCGTGCTCCCCAGCTACACCCCGTGCTCCCCAGCTACACCCCGTGCTCCCCATCACCCCGTGCTCCCCATCACCCCGTGCTCCCCAGCTACACCCCGTGCTCCCCAGCTACACCCCGTGTTCCCCAGCTACACCCCGTGCTCCCCAACACCCCGTGCTCCCCAACACCCCGTGCTCCCCAGCTACACCCCGTGCTCCCCAGCTACACCCCGTGTTCCCCAACACCCCGTGCTCCCCAGCTATACCCCGTGCTCCCCAGCTATACCCCATGCTCCCCAGCTACACCCCGTGCTCCCCAACACCCCGTGCTCCCCAGCTACACCCCGTGTTCCCCAACACCCCGTGCTCCCCAGCTACACCCCGTGCTCCCCAACACCCCGTGCTCCCCAACACCCTGTGCTCCCCAGCTACACCCCATGCTCCCCAGCTACACCCCGTGTTCCCCAACACCCCGTGCTCCCCAGCTACACCCCGTGCTCCCCAGCTATACCCCATGCTCCCCAGCTACACCCCGTGCTCCCCAACACCCCGTGCTCCCCAACACCCCGTGTTCCCCAACACCCCGTGCTCCCCAGCTACACCCCGTGCTCCCCAGCTACACCCCGTGCTCCCCAACACCCCGTGCTCCCCAACACCCCATGCTCTCCAGCTACACCCCCATGCTCCCCAGCTACACCCCGTGCTCCCCAACACCCCGTGCTCCCCAGCTACACCCCGTGCTCCCCAGCTACACCCTGTGTTCCCCAGCTACACCCCGTGCTCCCCAACACCCCGTGCTCCCCAACACCTTGTGCTCCCCAACACCCCGTGCTCCCCAGCTACACCCCGTGTTCCCCAGCTACACCCCGTGCTCCCCAACACCCCGTGCTCCCCAACACCCTGTGCTCCCCAGCTACACCCCGTGCTCCCCAGCTACACCCCGTGTTCCCCAACACCCCGTGCTCCCCAGCTACACCCCGTGCTCCCCAGCTATACCCCATGCTCCCCAGCTACACCCCGTGCTCCCCAACACCCCATGCTCCCCAACACCCCGTGCTCCCCAGCTACACCCCGTGCTCCCCAGCTACACCCCGTGCTCCCCAGCTACACCCCATGCTCCCCAACACCCCGTGTTCCCCAACACCCCGTGCTCCCCAGCTACACCCCGTGCTCCCCAACACCCCGTGCTCCCCAACACCCCGTGCTCCCCAACACCCCGTGCTCCCCAGCTACACCCCCATGCTCCCCAGCTACACCCCGTGCTCCCCAACACCCCGTGCTCCCCAGCTACACCCCGTGCTCCCCAGCTACACCCTGTGTTCCCCAGCTACACCCCGTGCTCCCCAACACCCCGTGCTCCCCAACACCTTGTGCTCCCCAACACCCCGTGCTCCCCAGCTACACCCCGTGTTCCCCAGCTACACCCCGTGCTCCCCAACACCCTGTGCTCCCCAACACCCCGTGCTCCCCAGCTACACCCCGTGCTCCCCAGCTACACCCCGTGCTCCCCAACACCCCGTGCTCCCCAACACCCCGTGCTCCCCAACACCCCGTGCTCCCCAGCTACACCCCGTGCTCCCCAGCTACACCCTGTGTTCCCCAGCTACACCCCGTGCTCCCCAACACCCTGTGCTCCCCAACACCCCGTGCTCCCCAGCTACACCCTGTGCTCCCCAGCTACACCCCGTGTTCCCCAGCTACACCCCGTGCTCCCCAACACCCCGTGCTCCCCAACACCCCGTGCTCCCCAACACCCCGTGCTCCCCAGCTACACCCTGTGCTCCCCAGCTACACCCCGTGCTCCCCAGCTACACCCCGTGCTCCCCAACACCCCGTGCTCCCCAACACCCCGTGCTCCCCAGCTACACCCCATGCTCCCCATCACCCCGTGCTCCCCAACACCCCGTGCTCCCCGACATCCTGTGCTCCCTGACACCCCGTGCTCCCGGACACCCCGTGTTCCCTGACACCCTGTGCTCCCTGTGCTCCCCAGCTACACCCGTGCTCCCCGTGCTCCCCAGCTACACCCCGTGCTCTCCGTGCTCCCCGACATCCCGTGCTCCCCGACACCTGTGCTCCCCGACACCCCGTGCTCCCTGTGCTCCCCGACACCTCATGCTCCCCGTGCTCCCCAGCTATACCCCATGCTCTCCATGCTCCCCGACACCCCGTGCTCCCCGACATCCTGTGCTCCCTGTCACCCCGTGCTCCCTGTCACCCCGTGCTCCCCGTCACCCCGTGCTCCCCGTGCTCCCCGTCACCCCGTGCTCCCCGTCACCTTGTGCTCCCCATGCTCCCCGATACCCTGTGCTCCCCGTGCTCCCCGTGCTCCCCGTCACCCCGTGCTCCCCGTGCTCCCCGTGCTCCCCGTCACCCCGTGCTCCCCGTCACCTCGTGCTCCCCATGCTCCCCGATACCCTGTGCTCCCCGTGCTCCCCGTCTCCCTTAGGACTGGATTTGCACAGCATCTCTGACCCTACTCTGCACAGACGGAAAGATTTTCTTTTGGAACTAAATCTGATTCCTCAGAGCAATTCTAAGAACAATTCTCTAGGAGCCTCGAATGCCCGTGTCGCCCTGGGCTCTTCCTGCCCAGAGGGCCCCTCTCCCGACCGGCGCACTCCTTGCATCAGGCAGCAGCGAGAAGCCCTGGGCGGATGCCCTTGGCACGCGTCCCCAGCCCTCCCAAAGTCTGCTCCGAGGGAGGCTGGGGGCAGAGGCCTTCACACTTCCTCTCCAGACTCAGGGCAGAGCTGCCCCGGCACCCTGGCCTCCAGCCCTGCCTCTGCCCTCTTCCTCCTGTGCTCCGGGGTCGGAGTGGGCTCCTGGGGAGGGACGTTCTGGAGAGTCGGCTGCGGGGTCCTGAAGAAGCACAGGGCATCCCAGAACCACCATGAAGCAAGGCCGGCCGCCCAGCATCTTCTCCTCCTGCCCAGAGGTCACCGGGAGGCTGGATGTCCTCACCGTCTGGCGGGGCTTGATTCTGGCAAACGAGCAGGGAGAGGAGGGAGAGGAGGAGCAGGTTCCAGAGGGCAGGCGAGGCGGGGAGCTGTCCAGCACCGCTGTGGGTGCATACCCGAGACACCCCTGGCTCCCCGTCCCCCGCAGGGCGGGCCGTCCAGCCCCCGGCTAAGTGTGTGCCTGTAGTTCTCTCTAGCACCCATGCAGTTTTACTTCACCCCGAGTGATCGTATCCGTTAGTTATACCACATCCTGCCAGCTTTTTGTCTTTCATTTTCATTTTCTTTTCTTTTTTCTATTTTCACTATAGGAAACAAAGTTTAGCTCTTTTTCTGCAGTTATTAATCAAGTAATAGAACTCTTTTGAAGCTGAAAGGAAGATTTCTGTACTGTAACAAAGAAGATCTGGAGTATTTTATGGGGCGTTCTTAAAATGCTCTTTATAAACAGAGGTCTTGCCAACTCTTGTGGGCTTTTCAGTTTCATTAGCCACAGTTCTAACTTGTTGTACAACGAACACTTTCATTTTCCACATACATATGTTCTCAGGCACTTATGTTTTCTTAACTACGGAGCACTTAGCTCTTTTAACCTGAGCGGCTGGACTGGGGGCTGCCCCATGTGCTCATGCGTGCTCCCTGTCCTGGCTGCGTGCTCATCCGTACGCCCCGTCCTGCGCCCCAGCCTGCCCCGTGTGCAGGAATGGATGGCAGGGTCCGAGACCAGGGCTTCAGGCACAGGGCGGCACCTGGGCGTGACTCTCGCCAATTGACCCGAGGCCCACTGGTGGCCAGCCACGGCTTATCATTGGAGGTTGTGCCTGTTGTCTGAATGAAATCACAGCTCCGAGAGGCAGGACAGGGGCTGTGCTCACCGAGCACCACTGATCTGCACAGACGTGCCCAAGAACGCCACGGTGCAGACGGCTCACGGGAGAGAGGCTCCCCTCCACCTCCATGCTGGGGATCTAGACCAGCCAGGACCCCATGGGAGCCTCTGCTCACCCTCAGGAGACAAAATCATGTATTTGCACTCATTAGTTAAAACTTCCCCTTTTTCTTTTAAGATTGATCTAGGAGTATAGCCTAGAATACTCATATGGTTCCAAGACAGAACGCCCACGTGTTTATTCCTGACAGGATAAGACTATAAAAGGAACTGATGACCCTGACGGGAGGAGGAGGGGGCACACGGGAGCAGGGAAGGGGTCTGAATCTTCCTGGTTTGCATAGTGAAAGGCAGGATACCTAAAAGTGAATGGAAACAGCGTATCCTTGAAATCTGCAAGCGTCGGAAGAGGTAAAAATAATGTCACAGCTGCCATCTATCACTTCGGGGTGGGGACGTCTGGCTCACAGCCATATGAGACCCTGGAAATCATTTGGTATGTGACAGGACAGACACAGAGGCTGCTTCCCACCCACTGCCGTGGCCTGTCTCTGTGTTGATAACTGTGTGTGGACCATAGTCGTGTTGTGAACATCCAATGGCACTCGGGTGAGAAAAGGCTGCTCATCTCTGGGGGAGACCACAGAGCGGGCAGGTGAGACCACGGAGCAGACAGGTGAGGAGACCACGGAGCAGGCAGGGGAGACCACGGAGCAGGCAGGGGAGACCACGGAGCAGGCAGGTGAGGAGACCACGGAGCAGGCAGGTGAGACCACGGAGCAGGCAGGGGAGACCACGGAGCAGGCAGGGGAGACCACGGAGCAGGCAGGGGAGACCATGGAGCAGGCAGGTGAGGAGACCACGGAGCGGGCAAGTGAGACCACGGAGCAGGCAGGTGAGACCACAGAGCAGGCAGGTGAGACCACGGAGCAGGCAGGTGAGACCACGGAGCAGGCAAGTGAGACCACGGAGCAGGCAAGTGAGACCACGGAGCAGGCAGGTGAGACCACGGAGCAGGCAGGTGAGACCACGGAGCAAGGAGGTGAGACCATGGAGCAGGCAGGTGAGGAGACCACGGAGCAGGCAGGGGAGACCACGGAGCAGGCAGGTGAGGAGACCACGGAGCAGGCAGGTGAGACCACGGAGCGGGCAGGTGAGACCACGGAGCGGGCAGGGGAGGAGAGCACAGTGTAGCATGTGATCATCAGAAGGGCTCCAAGCTGAGGAGCACAGAGGTGCATCAGCCAGGACAGACAAGGTGAGGATGCTCCATAAGTACCGGACACGAGGAAAGCGACAATGGACTGAGACACAATTTTCAGGACCTGAGGAGGTGGCCGGCCTGGGTGAGCTCCGGACCTGGACTGTGGTCACAGCAAGGTAGAACCTAGGCTCTGTTCAGGCAAGCTCACTTGGGGGGTGGATCCTGCCTGCTATTCTCTGAGCTATGCTGTTCCTGACCTGTGCTGTACCTGCCCTGTGCTACACCTGCCCTGTGCTACACCTGCCCTGTGCTACACCTGATCTGTTTTGTACCTGACCTGTGCTGTTCCTAACCTATGCTACACCTGAGCTGTGCTCTACCTGAGCTGTCTTATATCTGACCTGTGTTACATCTGACCTGTGCTACACCTGATCTGTTCCCTATCTGACCTGTGCTGTATCTGATGTGTTGTGTAGCTGACCCGTGCTGTAGCTTACCTGTCTGTCCCTAACCTCTGTACCTGACCTGTGCTATGCATTGGCCCACCCTTGGGTGGGAGAGTAAATCTGGTGGCTGCAGTGTTTACATGGTTGTTGACTTAAGAATGACTCTCCGAAGTGGTCAAGCACAGCAGCAACACAGTCGTATGAGGAGCGACTGCGAGGCAGGTGGACCTGGTGTGGAGTTGGGCTTCTGAGCCTGTGTGATTACTGTCCTCTGTGCTGGTGTGGTTGAGGAAGGAGCACTTTGCCCAGTGGGCCTGTTGCACTTGCTGAGCAGCGTTGGCAGGGGCTGCTGGTGCTGCTGGTGCGTCTCGGGGGTGAGAACCTGCTCAGGTGCCCACTCGCGTTGCCCCCCTCCCCCGCTCATGGGTGTCTCTTTTGTAGCTCAGGGTGAGAGCATGCGACCTGGGAGGGAGGAGGGGGAGCCTGGCTCCTCCCCGTGACCCCCATGGTCCTCCACACCGGAGCCCGGAGCAGCGGTGGCTGGGTGCTGGGATGTCTCAGAAGGCCTCCCCTCTGTGCAGGGCTGGGCCGGGGCCGGGCAGGGCTCTCCGCTGATGCCTCCGGAGCTGGGCTGGCCGCTTGGCTGGCTCAGACCTCCTGGGCAGCTCTCGCCAGCCGGGGCCCTGGACCCCAGGCCAGCCTCCCTGGTGCGCAGCATGAGGTGCTTTATAAGCACTCCCTGGAGTTGTTCATGCGCGGTGGGGAGAAGCGGCCTTGTGGCGGGGCTCCGTCCTGGCCCTGCAGAGTTTACTCGGGGCGTCTCGGGGCGCAGTCTGCACACGCACCCCGAGTGTGGTGATCGTATCGGGCTGGGACGCGCCCGGGCCCGCAGCCGGAGGGAGGCCGGCAGGGCGTCCAGCTCTCCGGGGCCAGACCACCGCTCCTCGGGGCCACCGTCCACCTGTGGTGGCCAGCCTGTCCCATGGAGTCTTGCATGGACTCGCCATTTTTCCAGATTCTTCTCCCTGAGAGTCCTGCAAGAGACTCACGCATGGTGTCTGGTCCACGCAGGGGCCTGCAGGTCTCTGTGTTTGCTCCTTGGCCGGCTCCTCGGGGTTGTCCAAAGCCTGCAGCGGGCCAGGCTGAGCACTGACCCCGCTTGCCACCTGCCTCCCCTTCCCACTCCTGTGTGCCCGGGTCTCTCTCCTCAACGCCCCGTCTCTCTCCTGTGGGCCTCTGGGCCTGGCATGGGACACGGCCTTTGCCCGAGCTCGGGGCTGCTGTCCCCTTGCTGGTTGGGGGTGGACGACGCTGGCTCCCGCACCGGGCAGGTGGGCCGTGTCCCTCGTGGCACCGTGTCCCCAGCTGCTCAAGCACTCTCCTACCACCACTCCCCACCGCGGATGCTCTGCTTTGTCACTCGCCCTGGACTGGCTCACTCGGCCTGCGGAACGTAGTGTCAGAGGGGCGACGCAGAAATTCATTTCCACAGCCCTGGAGGCTGGAAGTCTGAGACAGACCAGGCGTGGCAGGGCCGGCACGTCCCCAGGCCTTCCCCTCTGGCTGTGCATTGCTGAGCCGGTGCGAGCCAGCCGCGTGGCCCCGCTGCCGCTCAGCCATCGCCTCTGTGCTGGGCTGTGGGCCGCTCCAGCCTGGGGCCGGCCCCCCCACCTGCCCTTTCCTCCCTCCGCATACAGCCATGCACACTGTGAGGTGTGCACCCCACCCCCGGCTTCAGAAACCCCCCACAACTAGCCCAGGCTCCATGGTCGGTGACCGAGGCCCCGCAGCCTGCGTGGGTGCTGAGGGGCTTGGGAGAGCGCCAGCTGCTCCCAGAGAGCAAGTATGGAGATTGTATTTACAGCTTCACGTTCCCTTAGTTCAGGGGATCATGTTATTTTTGTCCTGAAAAGTTCAGCCTTCCTATTAATAACAAATGCAAACCCACGGCCATGTCCTGCCTCTTCCGTGCGCAGATCGATGGCAGGAGATGGCTCGAGCTGCGTGCGGCTTGTGTGGATTTCCGCACGGGCAACTTTCCTTTTAGGGGTGTGTAGTGCTGCTTTGTGGTGACTACCCTGAGTGCTTGATCAACAGTGGGGTCGCATTTCTTTCACTTTGTTGTTTGCAGGAATTTTAGTCTCATTTTTTAAAAAATAGGATGAAATCTTGGGGGTTAATAAAAGGTATTAAGGATCACCGGCTCCCGAGGGTCTATCCCAGAGGCCGAGGACAGAGGCTCAGAGAGTCCGGGAGCTTAGCTTGTCTGGGCCAGGCCCCAGGCCCCAGGGACCTTTTCTCACCCTGGAAGCCCCTCCTGGCTCACTCTGGAAAAACTCCGCTCTGCGGCGTGTGCTGCTGTCTGGTGGAAGGCATTGGGTAGCCGCTGACCGCTAACCGTGGTAGGGGTGGCGGTTAGTGCCTGGGGACGGTTAGCGTGATTGGACTCAGTGTTACCGTCCTCTTGGTTCACGTGGGGGTAACTTCTGTCTAGAGACTGTCCAGCTGCCTGTGTGTTATTGGTTTTGGTGTCTCCTCTGAGCACAGGGCTGCAACCGATTGACCATACTCTGAACTAAGGAGGGAAAAATAGAACCACACTCAGAATCTAATTAGACATCGAAGAAAATGGCAGCTCCCCGCCTGACATTGTTCTCCCAAGTCTGTCTTCATCTGACTTGAGTAGGAAACAGGCTTGAAGCCATCTGAAAATGTGCTCAAGCCCACCCCCTCACCCCTAGCAAAGGAGTATTGATCTCGCGCTGCGTGTATTGATTTCACGTCACCTCTGTGATTTAATCATGTTTTCCTTCCTATCTGTTTGCAGTCTTTTCTTCTATTGTCTGCACGGAGCAGCAAGACCTTTCACTCTCTGAGCTGGTCACAATAACTTTGTTTCCCATTGGCCTTGGTTTAAAGACATGATTAGCCGAGCAGGGCTGGGCCACGGTGGACAGAGTTGCCCAGGGTGCATTAATGTCCTGCCAAATCACAGGGTGTCGGCCTGGGCTGTCAGACACAGTGCATTGTGGGGGAGCCATGAGGGGGCACGGGCTTTGCCCGCTGTGCCCTTGAATTCACATTCCCCTTGCTCTAGATCACAGAATCAGTGGCTCCTGCTTATCTTGTCAGAGTACCAGGAGCAACAGGAAGCCATGTCCGAAAGTAAGCAGCAATTTGGATTTGGGGGAGAAGGGCTATCGGGCATGTGCAATGGTCCCAAAGAAGGCTTTGAGGCGTGCTTCATCTTTAAAGGGGCCCTTGTTCCTTGGGTAACTTTTATGGGCCATGCCGGCGTGTCAGCCGTGGACAATGGCAGACTCGGGGTGACGGCCGCCGGTGGTTTGGGGGCTTGGCGCTCTTACGGCAGGAGCCTGTGAGTTTGGTGCTTAACGGCGGAGTCGTGTCTGTGACCCGCAGGCGTTTGCGGGTATGCATGGTGACCAGATTCTACCTGAGAATCTGTATAACTTGAGAGCACAGCTTTAAGATTTTGAAACAGATTTCTCAAGAAGAAAGTTTTGCTTCTGTTCCGTGTTTTCAGACACAGAGAGATCAATATAGAGATAGACACAGCAAGAGAGTGATAGAGGGAGAGAGGAAGGGAGAACAAGAGATGGAGGCAAAGAGAGACAGACAGACAGCGAAGCAGAGACAGAGGACAGAGAGACACAACCACAGAGCACAGCTGCCTGGCAGAGTCAGAGTCCTCCCTGAGCGTTGGCAAGAGCCGGCCTGGGGCCACCACACTCGCGGCTTCAGCTGTCGCTGTCCTGGCAGTGCCACTGGTGTGGAAGAGATGGCACAGAGGGCGGCCAGCATGTGCTCCGCGGCTCACCTTCATCTTGGTAATGGGCGCCCCTCTCCTCAGCCGCCCACCGAGCTCCTCACCAGCTGCCTCCAACGCTACGTTCACCTTTACTCAAGGCTTTGGCCTCCATCCTAAACTCTTGGGAAGTAATCACTCAGTAAGGTAAGCGGCACCAGGAGGGCCTGGAGACAGAACTTCCTCCTCAGCACTGGTAGGAGAGGAAGGAAATGTCAGGGGAGAGGGAAGGCGCTGGAGAACATGAAGTCTATGTTAGATCGCAAGTCCGTTAATCCAGTGTTTGGAAATGAATGAAGGCATCCAAGAAGCCAAATGAAAGTTCCAGAGTAGAAAAAGACATACAAACATTGATACAAATGCATTACAGTATAAAATGTGAAAGAATATGATGGTAACAGATTTGATGTTAGCCTTTGGGCTAATGAACATGGGTAAAACGTCCCTGTATTGCATTGCATTCAAAAGCCCCACTGAGAAAAATATTGATAAAGCTGGTTCGATGAGGTGTTAAAGCCTGCGTAGATAAATATCATTAGAATACAATTTAAATATTAAATGTTAAGCAAGAAAACATGGTTCCAGGATTCGGACAGTGTTCGTGGACTGTCCTCTGACATTCTCAGGAAATAGATATTTTTTTCCCGGTCGTGGGGCTTGAACTCTGGGCCTGGGTGCCATCCTTGCACTCTTCAGCTCAAGGCAAGTGCTCTACCACTTGATCCACAGCACGACTTCCGGTTTTCTAGTATTTTATTGGAGATAAGAGTCTCACAGACTTTCCTGCCCAGGCTGGCTTTGAACCGCGATCCTCAGATCTCAGCCTCCTGAGTAGCTAGGATGACAGGTGTGAGCCACCGGTGCCCAGCAAGAAATAGATATTTTTATATTACATAAATATTCAAACATAAAATAACTTCTTCCAAACTCATTTTGTAAAGTTAGCATAGTTCTTTTTGTTTGTTTGCTTATTTTATTTTTGCCAATCCTGGGGCTTGGACTCAGGGCCTGAGCACTATTCCTGGGCTTCTTTTTGCTCAAGGCTAGCATTCTACCACTTGAGTCACAGCACCACCTCTGGCTTTTTCTGTTTATGTGGTGCTGAGGAACCAAACCCAGGGCTTCATGCATGCAAGGCAAGCACTCTACCACTAAGCCACATTCCCAGCTCTTCTAATTTTATATTATTTTGCTGGTGCTAGGGCTTGAACTCAGGACCTGTGCTCTTACTCAGCTTTTTTTTTGCTCAAGGCTGGTGCTCTACCACTTGATCCAGGCCTTCTTGCTGGTTAACTAGAGATAAGAGTCTCTTGAGTCTCTTGGATTTGTCTGCCTGAGGTGGTTTTGAACCAGATCTTTAGATCTCAGCCTCCTAGTAACTAGGATTACAGATGTGAGCCATTGGTGCCCCACTTTGTGTAGATGGGATCTCACTAATTAGTGCAGGCCGGCCTGGATTTCATGATCCTTTGGACTCATGCTCATGAGTGTTGGAATTATAAGTGTATACCACTACAGCTGACCAAACCATATTTTTGATGTTGCTAGGGATTACACTTAGGGCCTTGCAATTAGACATTTTTTTTTTTTTTACCAGATCTACTTTCTCAGCTATAGTACAATTTATATATTAATCTTGATCAAAATAGTATGAAAATTACAATTCAACTTCACTTATCCTCATGGGTGCATTGAATTGTAACTAGAATGTTTAATCAATCCAACAGACTACTGAAATAATAGCACACCCTAATTCCAATAAAGATTTATCCCAAAATGAGATGTAGGTTTAATGTAGAATATTATTTGTATATGTTATCATATTAATGGACCTGAATGACAGAAAAAATGTCCATTTTAAATAGATTTTTAAGAAGACTATGTTCATAAAAACAGTTTGAGCAGATTAGGAAAAGAAAGATTCTCTCCTTATGTGGATAATAATCTGTCTTAAAACCTAGCATCATAATTAAAATAGAATAGTTAAGAGTCCTTAATCACAAGAATGAAGCAAGAAATCCCACATCTGCAAGTTTTAGACAAAGCAATACGACAAGAAAAATGTGAGGATGAATATATGGCAGAGGAAGCTGATGCAGGGTAGTAACAGAGTGCTTACGTAGCACTTGCAAAACGGGGTTCAAACAGCATCACAAAGGAGGTCAGGTAGAGTGACGACAAGCTGTACGTGTTTTGGCTGTCTACCTGAAACAATTCCAAAGAATAAACGGAAAGTACTACTGCAACCAATAAAGAGTTGGTGCTAAGTTAGCTGTCATGACATGGACACATTTCCCCAAAGGTACACGTTGGTCTCCACTGGCCTGCAGGCAGACAGGAGGAAGGATCACACGCAGTACAGCACATGAAACAACTTCAGCGGCTAGCACTGGTGGCCCAGGCTTGTAAGCCTACCAACTCAAGAGGATGAGCCATGAACATCCTGGTTCAAAGCCAGCCCGGGTAAGAAAGTCCAAATTAACCACTAAAAAGCTGGAAGTGGAGCTGTAGCTCAAGTTTTAGAATGCCAGCCTTGAGCAAAAAACTCAGGGACAGTGCCAAGGTCCAGACTTCAAGCCTCAAGATGGACACAAAACAACACCCCCACCCCGCAAAAAATCCCCACCATAAAACCAAATTTAAGAAATGCACAGAACCGTGCAACAACAACAAACATTTTCCATCTGACTAAATAAGAAGATACACCAAACTTCCCAGTGGGAAGAGTCAGTTTTATAAAGATATTTTTCTCATAAATATTTGAAAAACATTATGTGGTTCCAACTGAAATCATGTCCAGGCATTGTCTGAAGCAGGCAAGAGCTATTAAATTAGAGCAGTGAACAGATGCATGGAAAGAGACAATGTTTTTGGAAAAGAAAACCTATGACAGTTTCTTCTGCTCTATCAGAATGAAGTTGTGAGGAAATATTAGTGAAAACCAGGTAGGTGCTGATAACAGAAAAAGCAAAGTGAAAACAGAGCCAACACTTTTTTTTTTTTGTTTTGCTCAAGCTAAATTTTCACATCTATAGAGAAGGAACAGGCTACTCAGAAAACAGGGCCTGGCCACGGCAACTGTTAGAAAAGGAAGTTATAGTTGTACATCCTTTAGGAAAGCAAAAGAAATCATTTCTGCTTACTTTTTACTTTTTAAAAAATCATCCTTAAGTAGTTGTGCAAAGGAATTTCCATGCAACAAAGCAGTGCAGGAGCACCAGACATCCATGCAACAAAGCAGTGCAGGAACACCAGGCATCCATGCAACAAAGCAGTGCAGGAACACCAGACATCTGTGCAACAAACCAGTGCAGGAACACCAGACATCCATGCAACAAAGCAGTGCAGTGCAGGAACCAGACATCCATGCAACAAAGCAGTGCAGGAACACCAGACATCCATGCAACAAAGCAGTGCGGGAACACCAGACATCCATACAACAAAGCAGTGCGGGAACACCAGACGTCCATGCAGCAAAGCAGTGCGGGAACCAGGCATCCGTGCAACAAAGCAGTGCAGGAACACCAGACATCCATGCAACAAAGCAGTGCAGGAACACCAGACATCCATGCAGCAAAGCAGTGCGGGAACCAGACATCCATGCAGCAAAGCAGTGCGGGAACCAGACATCCTGATTAATGCCGTCCCTTTCACCATTCTCACCATCCTCCATCCCAGCCCTTGGCATAACTTCCTGTGGAACAAGAAAACCTTAACCAGTCAGGAAAGACCAAAGCAGTACTGACCTGATCTCAGGATAGAGAGTACTTTTCAAAGTTCAGAAAAGAACATTTTCTCGCCCAAGATGGATAGGCTTGATTATATTAAAATGAAAACATTTTCAGATTGAGGTAGTGTTTTTAGTTTTGATGAGAATAAAATGTACTGAAAAAATGTTTACACATGACAGACAAAAAGTTCAAATCCTCAACAATGCTCTCAACAATCAAAAATAAAACAGTGAACATCCTAGCAGAAAAATGATTAGTGTCAACAGACATTTACCAGAAGTAGGTGACCAATAAAATAAGTAAAATGTCCAGCCTGAATAATCAAATAATTCCCTGTAAAATAAAGAGGTATTATTTTGGTGATCAAATTGGCTGACACCAGACAATGAGATCATAGCCAGACTGGCTGGTAAAGTCGATGTGACACAGACTCCCATGCACCGCTAGGAGTGAATGACTGTGATCTTCTAGAAATAATTTTATTACCTTTTATTCCGAACCTTCATCTTTAACCCACTTGACCTAGGAATCTTAAAGAAATAATGAAAAGCTAAACATAAGAACGTTTTCTTCAATGTTGTATATTGTACCCAAACATTGAATTCAGCATAGACAACCAAGACAGGAGATGCCCATCAGGGGACATCGGGACAGGCAGTAGCAAACCCAGCTGGAGTTCAAGGAATATCTATCGAGATCCTGAACAACAGAAAGGTTTCTGCTTGTAAGAAATCTTTTTTTTTTTGCTTGTAAGAAATCTTATAGACAATGTTTTACAATAAATGTGTCCCACACAGTGTGTGTGTAAGTTTGTAAGGTAGTCCATATTTAGCTCTAATGGAGTTCATGGTGATGAAGACTGCCTTGTCTTCTATGTTCCGTGAAGTCTGCTTTGTTCTCAGAGAGAAACCATGGGTTGCTCAAACTTGCACAGCTCACGACAGGCAGATGGGGAGAGCTTGTAAAGCAGGCAGTGGTTTTTGAGATTTTCTTTTTAAAATTGTCTCATTTTTATATGTTTTTTATTGTAGAAATACTGTACAGAGAGGTTACAGTTATACCAGTAAGGCAATGAGTACACTTCCTATGGAACCTTGTTACCTCCTCCTTTGTTTTTCCCCAGTCATCCCTTACATCCCCACCTTCCCAACGCCTCCCTCCCCCTCCCAAAATTGTAAAGTTCATTTTCAACAGTGTCTTGTACATCTCATTGGTACAATGGGTCATCCTGTATCCTTATTTCAGCATTTTGTTATTTCCCTTCCCCTCCCCAAATTAGAAGAATGTATATACAAGATGCAGGACACCGACATCAAATACAGTGAAAACAGGGGTTATACTGTGGGGGAGGAACATACAAAAGAAACAAAAAAAAATCACATAGCACATTTTAAATACATTAAAAACAACAGCCAGCAAGAAAAAACCACTGTGTCCCTATCTTGGGGTTCATTTCACATAACATCATCTTATCTGGCCATATGTACATAGCTTTTGACCTTTTCTGCTTGTCCTAGACTTATACTAGTTATTGCAAATAAGGGAAACTATGGGACCTATGTTTCTTTGGGCCTGGCTTACTTCACTTAATATTATTTTTTCCAGGTTTTGCTACTTCTTAACAAATGAGGCAGTATCATTCTTTCCATTATATATATACATCACATTTTCTTGATCCATTCATCTACTGAGGGGCATCTGGGTTGGTTCCATAGCTTAGCTATGGTAAATAATGCTGCAATAAACATGGTTGTGCTGGTAGCTTTGGTATGGCCTTGTTTGTGATCGTTTGGGTAAATGCCCAAAAGTGGGATTGCTGGGTCAGAGGGGAGCTCTATGTGGAGTCTTTTGAGGAACCTCCATACTGCTCTCCAAAGTGGTTGAACTAGTTTACACTCCTACCAACAAAGCAGTAGGGTTCCCTTCTGTCCACATCCCCTCCAGCATCTGTTGTTATTAGGTTTTGAGATATTCTATGCATCTAGATTTTATACAGTTTTAAGAGTTGATCTGGTCACTTGCACATAGGCTGAACCAGAAGCTTCTGTAAGTGTTACATGTCACCTTCCGTGTTGATACGATGTTTGGGGCGATGCCCGAGGCTCCCAGATCACACAGGTCCCTCTCCTGGGAGCTCAACTCCACCCAGTGCTCCTGTCCTGCCCAGGTCTCCTGGAGCCCTCACATAGCCGCAGCCTGCGTGTTGTGGAGACTGCGGGAGTACATCAGTGCTTTGTGGGAGCTGTTTACGTGGTGTTTCTTGGTTCGAGTAACAGTGAGGTGACAGGCTGGCAGCCAGTCCCGGCCAGGGAGTGGTGTGGTGTGGAAATCTGGACCAGCACTCTCCTGGATGGGGGTGTCCTCCTAGATGGACATGTCCTTGGGGACCGGCCACTGTGGGAGTATCATGGCTTTGTCAACTTGCTCGCACTTCCCGGGGCTTCCTGTCCTCCACTGCTCCCCACAGACATCGAATGGGCTGAGGGTGGCTCCTCTCCTGTGAGTCTGAATCCACCTGCTGCTCGCCCGGCAGGGCTGTGTAGTGGGGCGTAAGTGCTGCGCCCCATCAGACCTGCTGGGGGCACATCTGCCCGGTGCAGAACCCGCCCTGATGTCTCACGTCCACTGAAGCCGCAAAGGTTGAACGTTGGAGTAATTTCTAGAATGGCCTGGAAATGATACTTGACTTTCGGCACTCAGTAAAATGACAGTGTCCATTACCCTCTCTGCCCTCTTGATCTGCCGAAGCTCAGCGCGCCAGCACAGAGTGCACAGGCTGTCTGCGATCAGCCTTGTTCCGGACCCAGGTTCTGTTGGAGTGCTTGCGGGGCGGCGCCGTGAGCTTGCTCACTTGAAGCTCTCAACTGGGGCTTGGGCACCGTACTGTCGGTCAGGCAGCAGAGGGGGTGTCAGCGAGGCCCGGGAGTGAACGTGGGGACCGCTCCAGCTGTCCTGTCCAACTGCGGGGTTTCCAGGCCAGGCACCAGGGGTCCCGTCATCCCTAGAGATTCCTGCGTGTGTACACCCACAATCTTCTCCAAAGGAAGAGGATTGTATAAAGAGAACAGTTTGCAGTTTCTGAAATGCCCACCGCTGAGGCACGGCTCGCTGTACCTCAGCCCTTAGCGACCCCTCTGATGTCACACTGTCACAGTATGCAGCGCCTGCCCCTCTGATGTCACACTGTCACAGTGTGCAGTGCCTGCCACTCTGATGTCACACTGTCACAGTGTGCAGTGCCTGCCACTCTGATGTCACACTGTCACACACAGTGTGCAGCGCCTGCCACTCTGATGTCACACTGTCACAGTGTGCAGTGCCTGCCACTCTGATGTCACACTGTCACACACAGTGTGCAGCGCCTGCCCCTCTGATGTCACACTGTCACACACAGTGTGCAGCGCCTGCCCCTCTGATGTCACACTGTCACAGTGTGCAGCGCCTGCCCCTCTGATGTCACACTGTCACACACAGTGTGCAGCGCCTGCCCCTCTGATGTCACACTGTCACACACAGTGTGCAGCACCTGCCCCTCTGATGTCACACTGTCACACACAGTGTTCAGCGCCTGCCCCTCTGATGTCACACTGTCACAGTGTGCAGCGCCTGCCCCTCTGATGTCACACTGTCACAGTGTGCAGCGCCTGCTCCTCTGATGTCACACTGTCACACACAGTGTGCAGCGCCTGCCCCTCTGATGTCACACTGTCACAGTGTGCAGCACCTGCCCCTCTGATGTCACACTGTCACACACAGTGTGCAGCGCCTGCCCCTCTGATGTCACACTGTCACAGTGTGCAGCGCCTGCTCCTCTGATGTCACACTGTCACAGTGTCCAGCACCTGCCCCTCTGATGTCACACTGTCACAGTGTACAGCGCCTGCCCCTCTGATGTCACACTGTCACACACAGTGTGCAGAGCCTGCCCCTCTGATGTCACACTGTCACAGTGTGCAGCGCCTGCCCCTCTGATGTCACACTGTCACACACAGTGTTCAGCGCCTGCCCCTCTGATGTCACACTGTCACACACAGTGTGCAGTGCCTGCCCCTCTGATGTCACACTGTCACAGTGTGCAGCGCCTGCCCCTCTGATGTCACACTGTCACACACAGTGTTCAGCGCCTGCCCCTCTGATGTCACACTGTCACACACAGTGTGCAGTGCCTGCCCCTCTGATGTCACACTGTCACACACAGTGTTCAGTGCCTGCCCCTCTGATGTCACACTGTCACACACAGTGTTCAGCGCCTGCCCCTCTGATGTCACACTGTTACACACTGGTGTGCAGTGCCTGCCCCTCACATCTAAAAAGCCTCCCTGTGGGAACTGCATCGCCCCAAACATCGTATCAACAGGGAAGGTGACATGTAACACTTACAGAAGCTTCTGGTTCAGCCTATGTGCAAGTGACCAGATCAACTCTTAAAACAGGTATAAAGTCTAGATGCATAGAAAATCTCAAAACCTAATAACAACAGATGCTGGAGGGGATGTGGACAGAAGGGAACCCTACTGCTTTGTTGGTGGGAGTGTAAACTAGCACCTTCGGGCTCAGTCGGGAGGGAGGGAGCTCCGGAGGAGAGATGCCCTGGCTGCCTCCGTGAGTGAGGCCGTCGCGGGAGGACTGAGCAGAGCCACTGAAGGAGGACAGAACAAGCCGTCCAGGGAGGACTGAGCAGAGCCATTGTGGGTGAGCCATCAGGCCCAGGGTCTGGAAGTAAGTGGAGCCAGTTCAGCCATCTTGGAGGTGTGGTGAGGACTCGTGTGGCAGAGACCTCCTTGCTCAGAGGAGTTCTAAGTGAGGTCCACCATAGCATAAAGACCTTCCAGTTGTGGCCCTTGTGGCCCTGGTTACCGGGCTAGGCTACAGTCACGTGACAAGTGAGCGAGACAGGCCAGACTTGTGTGCGCGGGGCCCTGGGGAGACGCCAGTTCCCACGGGTGGAGCTCCACTCTCGACCACTCAGGTGCTTATCCCACGTGGGCTGCCGGCTCTGAGCCGAGTGTGCTCTGGAGGCAGTGTGCAGGCTGCCACAGACAGGGTGGGCCTTGGACGTCTCCAAGAGGAGTCGGACCCCTCCCCTGGGGTCATTGGGAAGACTGTCCTACTGCAAATGCAGAAGGGCAGGCACATGGGACGCGTGTCTGTCCTGCGTCTGATTCTGGGCCAGCGTGGGTCGCGGGAGGCAGCCAGGCTCCGTCGCACACCAGGGGGTGAGCTGGGACATGGAGCTGTGGGTCCTCAGGACGGTAGTGGGTCGGGGCCTCCTGGACTCAGATAATTTCCCACCCTGGTGTAGCAGAGCCAGGCCTCTTGAGGGGTCTCTCTGCCTCCCAGCTTTGTGTTCAGCCCGCTGCGAGCACTTGCCTTTGGAAGACCCTTAATGATCCTGTATTTCCGCTGGTCCTCAGCCTACACTTGACTTTCCCTTCTGTTTCCAGGGCTCATTCCCGGCTCTGCCCTCTGCTCCACAGAACTGCTTTGTTCTGCACTGAGCTGCTCACTGTCCCACCATTGTAACGATAACAAAGATCTCCATGGGTCTGAGTCACTGCTGGCCAGCGAGGGCACTGCGCCTTCCCCTTCCGAGGCTGTGAGCTCACCGGCTTCCGAGATTTGTCACCAAGGCCTCTGGCTCTTCTTTGATTAGATTTGCATTTGCCTTCTGACTTGATTCTTGTCTTTCTTTTCTTTTCCCTCCTCTTCCACCTCCTCCCACTCCTCCTTCCTTCGGTATTGGGGGGTGAGGTAATTAAACACATGGAGAAGGGATCTTATGATATGAGTGTCTCTGGAAATACATCCCCTGATCCCATAGCAGTGAGAGAGGGGGACATGCCAGAGGTACATTGAGAGCGAGGGGGGTGGGTTCTGGAAGATGGCAGTCTAATCTGCACCTGGACTTTGCTACACTCCCTGTGGCTCCCATTAGAGGGAGGTGGGGAAGGAATCAGACAGGCTAGGGTGGGATGTGGTGATGATTCTTAGATTCAGTGAGTTTCTCTCCTAGCCTTAGATGTGACTGTCCTTGCCGCATGCACTTATTGCTCTCATCTCATGGCTAAAGCCATGAGAACAAGATGAGAACAAGAACCCCATCTAGATACCCACCTACCCATCCATCCATCCATCCATCCATCCATCCACCCATCCACCCATCCATCCATCCACTCATCCATCTACCCATCCACCCATCCATCCATCCATCCATCCATCCACCCATCCATCCACCCATCCACCCATCCACCCATCCATTCATCCATCCACCCATCCACCCATCCATCCATCCATCCACCCACTTATCCATTTATGCATCCATCCATCTTCACCCACATATTTAACCATATATCCATCTAATCTGTTTATCCACTCATCCACCTATCCATCCATTCATCCATCTACCCATTGATTCATCCACCTATCCATCCAATCTATTTATCCACCTACCCAACTATCCACCCATCCATTCATCCATCTATCCATCTATGCATCCATCCATCTCCATCTACATATTCATCCATTTATCCATCTACGTATTGCTCAGTCTTCCTCCACACATCCACATACACACTATCTTCTTATGCATCCATCCATCCATCTCCCATCCACCTATCCATCTATGCATTCATCCATCTATCCATTTGTCCATCTCTCTATCCATCCACCTATCCATCCATTTATCCATCCACCTATCCATCCATCTATCCATTAACCCATCCATCCACCCACTCACCCACCACCCATCTATCCACCCATCCATCTGCTCACTGATCCAATTGTTCATGGCTTGGTCAGTGTCCCTGTTGAGCAGATAGACAGGGCCTGGGCTAAGGTGTGAGTCAACACCTTGGCATCCTAGAGCCTATGGCCTACAGGGAAACAGACCCTAAGGAAATGGACCAAGTGTGGTGAGGAACACAAGCTGGTCTGTGGCAAGCTCACAGGGAGGCTCTCCAGCAGAAGGCACAGGCAGGGACGTGAACCTGCTTTGACCCCACTGGTGTTGCTTCATGACTCATTTATCATGGCATCCGCTTGTATGCAGCATGTCATTCGAGTTCTAGTCTATTTGCGGAGGTGTGCAGCCATCACCACCCTAATTCTGAAGCATTTTTATCGCTCCCCACGCCTCCTCCCACTCTTGCTGCCGCTGCCCAGGGCTCCCTGTGGCGAGGACAGCAGTGACGCAGGCTGGGCCACCCCGGACGGAGGGAAGAGGGGAGTTAGCCGTCACCCGCCTGTCGGAACAGTGTGGCACCTGTCTTGGACACGCCTTGCCCCTCCTACTTGGAGATAGGAAGGAAATAAATCTCCTCCCTGTAAACCTCTCAAAGCCAGGGCCCTCACAAGTGGTTTGCTTTTGAGGGCTGAAGGATTTGGTTTTTTTCTCTCTCAGCGTTAATGTAGCCTTTCTCTCCATGAAGGGGCCGTTCTGGGGCTTGGCTCTAAGACACAAAGACGCTTGTGCAGGCTGGGGGGGTCCACTGTAGCTGCAACCCCGGTGCCTTATCTTGACTTCTCCGGGGGAGTCGGTGAAGGTCTGGCTGCCCGACGTCTCCGGTGGAGAGTTTGCCCGGCCCAGTGTTGTCTGGGTGGATCAAACCCTGCTCTTTGCCCTCGGAGCTGGAGCTGTACTAACAGAGAAGGGCGTGTTATCAGTAGGATGGCATCTCCGCTCCCCCAGAGGTGGGGGCCTCACGGGGAAGCTGACCTCCCGGGGACCCTCACACAAAGGCAAGAGGGGAGGGAGGAGGGAGGAAGGCCTTGAAGCTGGGCAAACATGGGAGAGCACGGGAAGGGGGGGATGTGTGCAGTGGAGAGGGGGTGCTGGCCCCAGCTCACGGCTGGGCAGGAGGACGGCTCCAAGATGGAGCTTGTCCCCACGTGGCCAGACAAGCAGCTGGCTCAGAGCTGAACAGGCCTGGGAGGCCGGTGACTGGCCTGGTGATTCATTGGCGGGGGTGGGGGGGTGGGGCGGTGAGGGACGGGGGGGCAGGGGGGTAGGGGGGTCCAGCACAGATCCTTGGCCAAGCTGTTTTGTTGGAGTTGCTAGGGGAGGGTTCTGAGTGGAGGTCTAAAAAGCAGGTGCAGCCCTCCGAGCGGCTTTCTGGGTGGCGTAGGTCTCTCCACACTGGCACCGTACAGTGTGTTTCCAGAGAGATCAATAAACAACTCTGGATTTAGACCCGACCCCTGGAGAAGGTGCAGCCATCAGAAAGGCAGCAGGGGGTGGTGGAAGGGCAGGAGATGGAGGAGGAGGCCACGGGGTGGGGTGGGGGAGATGAAAGTAGGGGTGGAGGAAGCGGTGGTGGGAGAGGTAAAAGTAGGGGTGGACAGGGGAGATGGTGAAAGAGAAGCAATAGGTGAAGGAACTAAAGTAGCAGTGAAGATGTGGAAGTGGTAGATGGGGCTGGGCGGAGGCGGTGGGGAAGACGGAGGAGGGGGCAAAAGTAGGGTGGAGGAAAAGGTAGATGTGGAAGGGCAGAGGGGGAGGGGGTCGAGGAGGGGAGAGGAAAAGAGGGAAGGGGAGAGGGAGGAGGAGGTGGAGAGGAGGAGGAGGGGTGTGGGGAAGAGGTGGGGGGGTTGGAGGTGCAGTTCAAGGAGTGGCCGTGCGGGCTGCGGCGGGCGGGGGGGGGAGGGGCTCCGTGAAGGTGCAGGCAGGTGCCTCTGCTGTTTTAATTATTGCTTTATGGCGATGGTGCGTATGTATGTGGTATTGGCCTTCACCTACCTGTACCCCTGTCAATGTGAGGGGAGCATCCCTGGTCCTTCCGTGTAGCAGTGCTGCAGTACACGGTTACCTTAGAACACCAGAAGGTGCTCTGGTTCTGACTGAACTATGTGGTTAGACTCAGGGGCCGGTGGCTCTTCTCTTCCTTAGCCCTTGGTGACCACCATTCTACTCTCAACGGCACCAGAGCAGTGCCAGCCCCACCGGTGTGAAGGGGGCGTGCGTGGCTTGCTTTACTTCACAGTATGCTCTCCAGAGCCTCCAGGTCTCTGCAGATGTCAGGACTTCACGCTTTTTATAGCTGAATGGTATTTTATCAGGTGTGTATGCTACACTCTCCTCATCTAGTCATCTGTCACTGGGCACTTAGATTCCTCCCATTTCTTGGCTTTTGTGGACAATGCTCATGGAGACAGGGCAGTGTGGACATCTCTGGGAAAAATGAGTTTCATTTCTTTTGGCTATACGCCCAGCAGCAAGCCTGCCACGCCTCATGGTAGAAAATGAACCCCGTGTTCTCTAGTGGCTGTGAGACCTGACGGTGTACGAGTTCTCTCTTGGTCACATCCTTGACGGCACTAGCTGTCTGCTGCCCTTCAGGTGACGGCCAGTCTAACGGGCGCAATGGATCTGATGTGGCTTTGGTGTTCATCTCCCTGGTGTTCTCCCTGACTGCAGTAGAATGGTCACGATGTGATCAGAGAGTGACAGAAACACTTTTTTTTTTTTGCCCTGAGAAGCATTTTCCAGTTACCAACTAAGCCCTGAAGCTAGAAGAGGCCTTAAAGATCCCTGGGTCCGGCTGCTTTGACTTTTATCAATTGAGAGAGGAGGGAAGTCAGTCAGTCTGAGGCTGGGGGTTCAAGAAACCACACATGGTCTGTGGGAAGGTGTCCGCTTCCCACGTTCCTGACCTTGTGCCCAGCGTCTCGCTGTCTTTGCCACCTACACCCGGCCAAGCCCACCTGGCCGACAAGATGGCCGCAGGCTGACAAGATGGCGGTCGGACTAGTTCACAAGATGTGGCTTTAGAAGGAGATCTGGTCTTATCTCTAAGGAGACTCATCTGACACCCATCAGCCACTTTCTCTTTGAGATGACGCCTGCACATTGTGTCAGCAAGCGGCTGGACCATGGCAGGCTGGGCAATCATGCCTACCCTGGAGACTATCTTCAGGCTTTATTTGGTATTAAAAAACCCTGATGTGCTTAAAAGGCTCTTCCTGCTCGGCGAGATTCTGCCTGCTGCCGAGGGAATTATGAATTTCATCCTTTGCGGAAAAGGACCTTTAGGGGCATCCGGGAGAGCAGGTCAGCTGGGAGACGCTGCATCTTGAAGGCATGAAACTCACTTTTCTGTGTCTTAAGATGAATGCGTGAGACTGCAAAGCACACAGAATGTTTGTAACCCTGTCAGGAGGATGCACAGCCATCGGCTGTGGTGAAGAGGTCGATCTGCAGCGACTCCAGGCTGGGTGCCGTTGCTCTGCTGTGTGTCATCGCATCGAGTGGCCACAGGGCCCCAACGCTAAGGTCTCTGGGCCCTGAGGACAGACTGGCTCCCAAAGGGACACACCTTCCCTCAGCCTTGCCAGGCAGGTCCACGGCTCCTGGTCATTGATCCACTCGGTACCGGGTAACTGCTCATGTGCTGGTTTCTGAGTGATTTGGTTTTGTTGATGAATAGAACGGCTTTTGTCACACCGAAGCCATCACTCAGAACTGTCACCAAGGTGGTAAAAACCCAACTCCGATGAGTAGACAGGAAAACGGAAGTTGGTGGGCTCCGGCGCAGACGTGCCTGGAGCCCCTGGCTTTCAGCAGTGCCGGCTCCAGGACGGCAGGCGGGAAGGTGGGCAGCCTCTCGGACATGTGCAGCGGGAGCTCTGAGTGCCGATCAGCCTGCTCACATGGCCCGAGGGGCAGGAAGGCGCTTCCTCCCAGTGTGAGGTGCTCCTGAGTGGCGTGGCCCTTGGAAGGTCTCAGCAGGGAGGCCGGGGTGGGGCCAGGGAGGTGAGGAGGGAGACCTCACCCACGGCCCGCCCCATGCCTCCATCGAAGGGCAGACGGACACTGGCCCAGTACCTCTGGGTGGAGGGAGGGAGGAGCGGCTGAGGAAGGGTCTTGGCACCGGAGGACGGTGGGCTCCCTGGTGTGGTCCTGGCAGTGGCCTTGTGTTTAAGCCGAGGGGCAGGTCCGCTTGAGAGGTGACCCCTCCTCTCGCTCGCTTCCGTGTTTGTGGAGAGCAGAGTCACGGCCTCACTGTTGCTAACCAGCTCTGCGGCCCAGTGCTCATGGCAGCTTTGAGATCCTCTCCACACACATACACACACACACACACACACACACACACACACAGCCCCGCCCCAGCTGATGGCACCATTGGCTGGACACTCAGGATGACCCACATACGATCCACAAGGTGTCTGTGGACAGAACCGCACATGCAGCCACGCTGCTAATTCAGCACGCACACCGCACATAGTAGGTCCTGCTGTCTCCCTCTCCCCCCCCCCAGGTGCAGGGTGGGCTGCCCGTCCGGTGCAGAGCCTGTGGCCACCTCCACAGGGCCATCTCTCCTCCTCGGCCTGCAGGGTTGGCGGCGGCATGTCAAACAAGCCCCTCTTCCTCTGGGGCTCTGTCTGCATCACGCCGGCGTCGGCGTGTGAGGGGTGCAGGCTCAATGTGGCCTTCCCGGGTGTCGGTGGGGCGCTGACGGCGGGGCGTGGGTTTCCCCTTCCCGGGGGCAGACGCGCTGCTGGTCTAGGCAATCTCAAATGGCAGCATCTGACCTTCCAGGCTGCCCAACAAAGGGATTTTCATTTTCCAGAGACTCTTGCTCACCCTGCCCGCCTGGGCCCCGTCCCATGGCTCCGTGACCTTCAGCTGGGCCTGCTCGGAAGTCCGGCACGGAGGCTCCTTCTCCCTGCACAATGGGGCCCCGGTGCCAGCTTTTCTCAATACCCAGCTTTGCTATCTGTGCTGTAGGAGTCTGAATGCCATGTGTCGTAGTCGTAACCGGCGGGCCCCCGAGCCGCGGTGGGGGATGTGTGCGCCGGGATGAGCTAGCACATACCGCAGGCAGGGCGCCGGCCGCCCGCGGGCACAGAGCCGGCCTCGCTCTCCGCTTGTGCTGCTGGCGCTGCAAGCTCGAAGCCTCTCCTCCCTCGCTGTGCCAGGAGGGCCGGGGCCAGGAGAGGGCGCAGGGTGCGGGAGGCAGTGCACAGGCCTGTCCTGCTCATACCCCACCGCTGCCCCTCCCGCAGCGCTGACACAGTGGACATCACATCTGGCCGGCCTCCCTAGGGCAGCTGCTCCAGCTGTTTGTGGAAGTCCACGAGTAGCTGGCAGGGGAGTGGGTAAACCCTCAGCCCTCTGTGACCCGGTGGGCGTTGGATGCGGGCATGCCGTGGGGGAGCGTGGGCAGACCCAGCGCGCGGGCGGTCTGGGGCCTCGAGCCTCCAGGGCCGGCAGGGGACGCCCGCAGTGCAGAGGCCTCTCCTCTCCTGAGAGGCTCTGCCTCCGTGTCTCCTGTGAGCACGCGAGTCATCTGGACGGGGGCTTCATCCCCGCGTTCCTGGGGCTCCCACAGCCTTCCGGGGCCGGGGCGGGGCCGAGCAGCACGCGGGCGCTGGGCTTTAAACTCTGCCTCTGCCATGATTTTGAGGGTTGCTGTTTTAGACTTCGTTTTCTGGTCTATGAAATCGGCTGTGGAGAGCTAGGCGTCCAGGCGGCGGGATAAAAGAGACGGCGCGTGTGGAGTTCCCACACCTCCACGGGCCTCGGCCCTGAGCGGCCTCTGCCTTGATTTCCTCTTACCTCCAGGGGTTTGCCGGAGGGCGGCTGAGGGGCGCGGGTGGCCATGGTCGCAGCGTGTGGTCAGTGCCAGCTTTGCTTCTCTACCCGCTCTTCCCACGAAGCAAGGCAAGCGCCGCTGTCCTGAGAAGGGCGTTGGGAAGTTGAGATCTTCTTCCATACAGCCTGTGGGTGGCAGAGGCAGGCCCCCAGTCTCTGAGCCTGGGCTCTCGGCTCCTTCCACGGAGCGGCCCTGACAAGGCAGCCGGCTGGTGGAGCCCTGGGGGAGAGGAGAGCCAGCCCTCAGGGCCACGGGCAGCATGAGGTGGACGTGGAGGCCGGTCCAGGCTGGGGAAGGGTCCAGCTGAACACCCGCACTGGGCCTGACCAGCATGTGGCTCAGGCCAGTTGCTGGCGACGAGTGGACAGAAGGCGGGGCAGGCCGTCCCTGCCTCAGCCTGGCAGTGGTATTTGTTCAAAGACCACAAGAAGAGATGACTTGGAAGGGCTCCTCTCTTGGTTCATCTGTCCATTCAGGAAGCCTCACGACTGACAGAAAAAAAAAAAAAAAAGGAGAGAGAGAGACACGTAAGCAACGAGAGACCGACGAAGATGCGCATGGAACACGAGCTGGCAAGGAGCAGGAGCGGCCATTTCAGGGAAAACCATCCGCGAATCAAAGCAGCCAGCAAAACCAAGGGCTCCCAAGAGCAGGAGCCCAAGAACTACCCAAAGAGGGCACCCAAAGGGAGCCCAGGGTCTCCAGGGACAGCGCCTCAGGGTAACCCGAGGCCTCGTTTCCCACAGAGCACGCAGGGGTCTTCTGGCAGGCATCCTGTCTGGAAGTGGGGTCTCCAGTCCTGCCTGGCCTAGGCGGCAGCTGGGGAAAAAAGAGCCTGCCCAGGGCCCCCTCAGGCCAGAGCCCCGGTCTGGAGTCCTGAGCCCTGCCCGGCCTCTGGGGCCCCACAGCCTGGCTCTGCCCCTCACCCCACCCCCACCCTCAGAGAGGCTCCTGGAGCCATCCTCCCTCGGGCCTAACGGCTTGGATGCCGGCCCCGACCCCATGCGTTCCCTTCCCCGGCCTCGGGCCTGTGAGTGGTGACCGGCGCCTGGGCTCCTCCACCCATGCTTGGCCACAGAAAGCCAGGTGGACTTTGACTCCAGCAATGGGCAGAAGGGAAGCACACGCGAGGCCCAGGACCAGGGCGGCCTCTGTGACGCGTGAGGGGCGGGCAGAGGTTGCGGTGGGGCACGGGTTTCTCCTGTCTGTCCGTCGTTGCCGGGGCAATGCTCTTGGTGTGGCGGTCAGCTGGCTGCCCCCGGAGCTCCCTCTCCCTGCTCGCGCGGCTGCGCTTCCCCGGCAGCCTGGCACGGGTCTGCGGCTGTGGGCAGAGGGTGTGAGCCCAGCCGCGGCTCCCCGGTGTGGGCTGTATCCTCGGGAGCTGCTCTGCGCCTCCCGGCCTCACACGCGCACATGGGGGACCGAAAGCCGCTCATCACTTTGGCCCGGAAACAGGACAGTTTCAGTGAGCCGGGCCTTTCCGAGCCCCGTTACCCATCTTGGCGTAGTTGCCTGGAAAGTGGTATGCTGGAGGGATGTGGTATGGAGCATTGTTTATTGGATCTCTTTATTTACACTAACTTCAACGGTAGTGTCATCATCAGAGAGAGACATTGTTATACACGTTCACGACACAGTACAAAGGCTGCAGATACAAGGAGCAGTGTCTACCTGTTTGGGGGTTGCTTTGTTTTAGGGAACACTCTAAGAGTCTGAAGGCACAGACAAGTGAGGTGTGGTAGCACATACCTGTAATCACAGACACTCCGGAGGCAGAAGCAGGCGGTCGACTGTCTCAAAAAGAAAATGCAAACCAGTGAGCCGAGGGTGTGGTTCCAGGAGGGCAAAGCGTCTCTAACAAGTTCTAGCAAGCTCCATGTCCCGATGTTTAATCCCCAGTACTTATGTTCAATCCTCAGATGGGGAACCGAGGCCCATGGAAGAGCAATGACAATGTAAGAAGAGAGATCAAAGACAAAGCTGGGCTGAGAGTGGTTGATCTGAGTGGATTTCAGATCACCATCACCTCGACAGCTGGCTGACTGGCTGCACCAAGTGCTCTCTGAGCGGTTGCTGCTGTGGACAGCCTTCCCTGTCACCACGCCCCACCTCCGTGCCTCAGCTCAGTTGGCCCTACGTGCATGTGCCTTGCTTTACAGGCATGGCTCGGCTGGAGCAGGGCCTGCAGTGGGCAGGGTCTGAGGTGGGCGGGGTCTGTGCTGGTGCAGGGTCTGCGGTGGGCAGGGTCTGTGCTAGGCAGGGTCTGTGCTAGGCAGGGTCTGCTGGTGCAGGGTCTGTGCTGGTGCAGGGTCTGCTGGTGCAGGGTCTGTGGTGGGCGGGGTCTGTGGTGGGCGGGGTCTGTGATGGGCAGGGTCTGTGGTGGGCGGGGTCTGTGCTGGTGCAGGGTCTGCAGTGGGCAGGGTCTGCGGTGGGCAGGGTCTGTGCTGGTGCAGGGTCTGTGGTGGGCGGGGTCTGTGCTGGGGTAGGGTCTGTGGTGGTGCATGGTCTGTGCTGGTGCAGGGTCTGTGCTGGTGCAGGGTCTGTGGTGGGCGGGGTCTGTGCTGGTGCAGGGTCTGTGGTGGGCGGGGTCTGTGGTGGTGCATGGTCTGTGCTGGTGCAGGGTCTGTGCTGGTGCATGGTCTGTGCTGGTGCAGGGTCTGTGCTGGTGCAGGGTCTGTGCTGGTGCAGGGTCTGTGCTGGTGCAGGGTCTGCCCTGGTGCAGGGTCTGTGCTGGTGCAGGGTCTGTGCTGGTGCAGGGTCTGCGGTGGGCGGGGTCTGCCCTGGTGCAGGGTCTGCACTAGCATGCTGCTGCATGCTCTTGTCTAGAGACAGCTCATGAATCACGGGCTCCTGCTCACCCCAGGATTTGGTCAGTTATAAAAATACCCGGAATTGGTGGAGGGCGGATTCAGGAACCCAAGCTCTCCTCATCTGCAGCCTGCAGTATTGGATTGTACAATTATAGCTGTTCAGAAGTTACCTAATTTGCCACAAGATGTCAAGTAGCGGCTTGGAGATGTAAGCTTTCGCTAATGCCTTTGACCTTGGAGCGTGTGCCCTGCTCTGGGAGCAGTGCCCTGCTGTTTGGATGTGCATCCGGATTTGGAAAAATTAACTCCTATTCTCATCTGGATAGCTAGCCAGAGGCATTTTACCTTGAGCTGACGTGTGAGGACAGACGGGACCTGGAGGAGGGCCTCTCCCAGTGGACTGTCAGCCAGCCACTTTTCAATGCATCTCTCTGCTGCCGGTGGTTGAGCCTTTGGCTCTGTGAAGATAGAGCCGAGTACCAGAGGGGAGAAGAGGGCCCTGGGTCAGGGCAGGGTGGTGCCCGGGGCTGGCTGCCCCTCGGCTCCTTGAGGGGACTTGGTGGCAGTGCTGTCTGACGCCTGTCATTTGACCTTGAGAGTATCACCTTCTTTCTCTGGGCCTCGGTTTACTCAGCTTTCCAACTAGGGCCCATTGACGAGCTTCAGGAGTAGTTGCTGGACTCTGCCCACGGGTTCTTGGGCAGACAGCTGTGGACCCGGACGGAGCTGAGCCCTGCAGAGGCTGTTGGGCTGTGTGGGCTCAGGGTGGGAAGTGTGGTCTGGGGAGGTCTTGAGATGGAGATTTCTACATCAACAAGCAGATGACAGTAAGGCGACTCAGCCTTCCCTTTAGGTTCCTCCCTTGTCCAGTCTGACCTAGTGGTTCTGGAATGGTCCTATTGTGGTAGCTCCACAAGCCCCCCCCCCCCCCCCCCGCTGCCCATTCTGCACCACCCTGCCAGGTCTTCCCGAGACGCAGCTTCAAGCCTGCTTCCTTCCAGTGTCCCACCCCACCCCATCCCAATGGAAGGTGGAGGCTGGGGCTCCTCATGTTGGTCCTTACTGCTGTCATCCCCTGCCAACATGGGCACCGGAGTTCCAGGGGCTGGAAGAGACGAATGGTGGAATTCCAGGGAGCCCAGAGCCCCCAAGGCCGAATTCCTCATACTTGGGCTGCATGGTTGGTCCTTGGGTCCATCTTTCTGCACCTAGCTGCTGGGACTGAAGAACCCCCAGGATAAAGAAGGAAGGTTCTTAATTTTTTTTTTCTGGTGAAAGTTTGATCTGAGGACCTCCTGCTCTTGCCTATTTTGTTACAGTTAGTGCTCTACACTTGAGCCACACCTCCAGCCTGGTTTTTTTGCTGGCTCATTGGAGATAGAGTCTCTTGGACTTTCCTGCATGAGCTGGCTTTGATCTTCCAGAGCAGGTAGGACTGCAGGAGTGAGCCACCAGCACACGGCAGGAAGATTCCTTTGCCCACTCTTCGTTTTGACTCTAGACCCAGATTCCTCCAGGATCCTGGTGGATCATTTCAGAGCCTAACTGCTTTTGCCCCAGTGGGTCTGAGTCTCAGGCGGTGCCTGGGAGAGTGTGCTACTTCTTGTGCTAATTCCACCATGGGGAGGCGAGGCCCCCTGGACTTTCTTAATCTAATGTTCTGCTCTCAGCAGTCTGGAGCCACTGAACCAACCCAGCCGCCAGGTCTGACCGGACGCCACCTCTGAATTGGGGATGGTGGTAATGATCACCATTCACACATCAGCGCTGCAGATGTCAGGGTTTGGAGATGGCTGCTGGCCTCTGGCTCTGCTCCTGGACTGCCTCATGAGTTCCCCAAAGCTCAGGTTTCCAACACCATGCGAGGCCTGCCACGTTCTGGGCACGTGAGCCATGCGCATGGACAGTTGGTGTCTTTGTGGATCTGGTGTTCTGTGGTGTTCTGTCCTCTTGGCACTAGCCCGTGTTCTGTGGTGTTCTGTCCTCTTAGCACTAGCACATGTTCTGTGGTGTTCTGTCCTCTGTGAGGCACAAGTGTCTCAGCTCCATCACACTCTTTTCTCTGTGTGCGGTGTGCACATCACGAATCATGCATGTGTGTACACAGTATGAACAATGCATGCATGATCACATACGTGTGCATCCTCATTGTGTTCATTGTGTGTGCTGAGGGTATGCATGTGTGCGATGTGTGCTGTGTATTTGTCCTGTGTATTGTGTTGTGTGTGTGTATTGTGTGTATATGCACGTCCTGTACAGGTATGCCATGTGCTTGTGTCACATGCCTGTGTGTCATATGTGCCAGGTGTGTGTGTCCTGTGTGTGTTGGGTGTATGTGTGTATGTTGGTATACAGCGACGCCCTACTGGCTGTTAGCTGAACACGCGCTGTCAAAGGAAGATTATGGGGGATGCGTGGATTGCTAAGAAGCAGACCACAGCTCAGGGGACATGGCTAGCTTCTAGAATAAACACATCAGGAGCTCGGAGGAGAGCATCGCCTCTACTTGGAGCATTTCTGCAGCTCCATTGGTGGATGTGGGCAGGCCTTGTGGTTGGTGTCCTGTGGTTGGTGCCTTGTGGTTGGTGTCCTTTGGTTGGTGTCCTGTGGTTGTTGCTCTGTGGTTGGTGCCCTGTGGTTGGTGTCCTGTGGTTGGTGTCCTGTGGTTGGTGCCCTGTGGTTGGTGCCCTGTGGTTGGTGTCCTGTGGTTGGTGTCCTGTGGTTGGTGTCCTGTGGTTGGTGCCCTGTGGTTGGTGCCTTGTGGTTGGTGTCCTGTGGTTGGTGTCCTGTGGTTGGTGTCCTGTGGTTGGTGCCCTGTGGTTGGTGCCTTGTGGTTGGTGTCCTGTGGTTGGTGCCCTGTGGTTGGTGCCCTGTGGTTGGTGCCCTGTACTTGGTGTCCTGTGGTTGGTGCCCTGTGGTTGGTGTCCTGTGGTTGGTGCCCTGTGGTTGGTGCTCTGTGGTTGGTGTCCTGTGGTTGGTGCCCTGTGGTTGGTGCCCTGTGGTTGGTGCCCCGTGGTTGGTGCCCTGTACTTGGTGCCCTGTGGTTGGTGTCCTGTGGTTGGTGTCCTGTGGTTGGTGCTCTGTGGTTGGTGCTCTGTGGTTGGTGCCCTGTGGTTGGTGTCCGTGGTTGGTGTCCTGTGGTTGGTGCCCTGTGGTTGGTGTCCTGTACTTGGTGCCCTGTGGTTGGTGTCCTGTGGTTGGTGCCCTGTGGTGGGCTGGGCCCTGTGGCAGGCGGGATGGCTGGGACAGTCTCCCTCCCAGCCCAGCAGTGAGCGGGGAACCTTGCAGAGACCCTCTGGGACTTGCAGGTGTGGATGGCATGGCTATGGACCTGCTGTGGACCCCTTGGCTGGTGTGTGGCCAGTGCCCATCTGGGCAGCCCCTCTGAGGTGGTCTGTAGGAGCTGGAGGGCTGGGTCTGGCAGAGCAGGCCCTCAGGGTACGGCTGCCCTGCTCTCTGGTTGGCAGCAGCTCCAGGCACTGGGCCGCGGCTGCATGGGCCACGCAGTCATCACAGTCCCCTGGGGAAGATCTGTCACCCAGGACCCTGCACTTCCCCCGGTGTGTCTTTACAGAATGAGTAGTTCAGCCGGGAACCGTGGCTCACACCTGTCATCCTAGCTACTCAGGAGGCTGAGATCTGAGGATCATGGTTCAAAGCCAGCCCGGGCAGCAAAGGCCGTGACACTCTTATCTGCAATGAACCACCAGAAAACCGGAAGTGGCACTGTGGCTCAAGTGGCAGAGCGCTCACCTTGAGCTGAAGAGCTGAGGGACGGCGCCCAGGCCCAGAGTTCAAGCCCCACAACCGATAGAAAAAAAAAAAAAAAAAGAAAGAAAAAAAGTGAGTAGTTTAAACAGACGCAGCGGGCCGGGAGGAGGAGCTGCAGCTTGTCTGGCGGAGGGACTGGGGTCTGGAGAGAAGGCTCGCGTTCTCGCCCACGGTGCTGCTCCGGCCGCGCTCTGCGCTGCTCTCTGTCTCATGACGACCCTCCGGAGCTGGCAGGGGCTTCTCAGGCAGGGCGGCGGGCACCGGCCTGTCCAGGGCTGAAGGCCCCAGGCAAGTGGGGCCCCTGGCATGAGGCCCAGGGACGGGTGGTGTGAGGTGGGGTGGGGGCCGAAGACCCCGCGTTCCCAGATGGTCTGATTTGTCCTGCCCCAGCGGGCATGGGAATCTCGCTGCATTTGCATAGGTGTCCTCACTATCAGCCGATATCTCGCACGGTGTCATTCCGGGCGTCCTCTCAAGCTTGGTCTCTGTAAGGGAGCCAAGAGCTCGTGTTATCATGCCAACCTAAGCGCCCAGGGCAGGGAGTGAGATGCCCTCTGCCTGGCGAGGGGTGGCCAGGCCCAGCCCTGGGGGCGGGGGGCTGTGGGGAGAGGGCGGCCAGGCCCAGCCCTGGGGGTGGAGGGGCTGTGGGAGAGGGCGGCCAGGCCCAGCCCTGGGGGTGGAGGGGCTGTGGGAGAGGGCGGCCAGGCCCAGCCCTGGGGGTGGAGGGGCTGTGGGGAGAGGGTGGCCAGGCCCAGCCCTGGGGGCGGGGGGCTGTGGGGAGAGGGTGGCCAGGCCGCACGGCCCAGACAGCGCGGGACAGCGGGAGGACCAGGGTCTCGGCCACGCGCCCCCCCCCCCCCCCGCTCTTCTCCAAGGGCAGGCCACGTCTGTCCTGCGGCTTCCCGAGGGACTCTGTGCAACTCGGTGGGCAGAGTCGGGGACCTCTCTTCTCGGCGGCCGCCGCCCCGAAGGGCTGGCAGACAGACAGCCTGCGTGACTGCACAATGCCTTTTAAGGCGGCGGGGACCAAGTGGGCGTGAAGGGCACAGGCACTGCCCCAGGACGGCTGTGGACCCCTGCACCGAGCCCCGCCCGGACCCTGGCCGCACGTCTGGGAGGGGCTCACAGGAGGCCCCTGTACCCCCAGTTACGGAGTGCTGAGTCTGCCTCCCCACGCCTCCTCTGTTCCCCAAAGGGCCTCAGCTTTGGAAATGCGGCCCCTCTCCCCCGGGGGTCCGGGTAGCTGTGGGATGGGGAACCCCCTTGGTGGCCCACGGCTTAGCGCTCACCCAACCTTGGGGGGGGGGTCGGAGTTGGACCCCAGACCCTTGACAGAGGGGGCCTGCCCCGTGGCACTGTGGGGTCTCGTGCCCACGGGGAGGCCCCCAGCTGGGCTTGCCGCCTGGAACTGAGCGCTTCGTGGTGACGTGTGACCCGCTGGCCGCACGCCGTACCATCTGGGCGCTGCCTGGAAGTGTCTGGCGTGGGCTCGGCCCGTGGCCTGGCTTGGGCATGCGTGGCAGCAGAAGACGCAGCGGGCACAGAAGATGTGGTGACGGGGGTCTGTTTGCAGTTTAGATTTTTCCTGGGCCTGAAATTTGGGACATGCAAAGGCCCAGACGTTGAGCGCCTCTGCGCAGACTCTCCACGTGTCCCTAGCCCTGAGTGGGAACCTTCACACCAATTTTCTGATGGGGAGGCGCCTGCGGGGTCTCCTGCGGACAGGACACCTTCTCCAGGCCCCCACGTGGCTCTCCCTCGTGGCACATTCCCGGGGTCAGACTCGTACTCCTCCGGAGGCTGGGGTCACCCCCTCAGTGCCGGCGAGCCTCCCGGCCGGGAGGGGCCAGTGGCAGGTGTTGGCCGCACGAAGCCGCTCGGCCTGTCCAGGCCGTCTTGGAGTCTGCCCTGCAGTGCAGATGCTAATTGCGAGGCTCCCCAGTTGCCATCTCTCCTGGGCGGGTCCTATCCGTGTGCGGCCACACCCTGTGTGTTTCTGAGGGCTCAGGCCCAGCAGGTGCTTGTTGGGGAAGGGTGGAGGGGGCGGTTGACGTGAGCTCATACCAGACCATGCGCACGTGAGTAGGCATCGGAAAGGGCCAAACAAGAAGCTTTACTTTTTAATGGGACGGTGATTAAACGTTAATGGCCGGTGACCTCACGGAGTGCCTGCCGTGAGAGTTGATTTACTCATCGGTGCCTGCTCGTGCCTCTGGGCACCAGGAAATTACATAATTAAGTATAGATTACCCGACGTGCCATCACACATCTGATTACTCCCGAGAGACTTAATAGTAATGCTTTGTATTTATACGTGCTTTTCATCAGATTATCTCCAATCACTTTACAAATATTATCTCATTAATCCTTTGCAATAGTCCTGTGAATAGTCTGATTTAATGGATTAAAAACCGCAACCCAAAGCCATTCGGTGCCAAGGGAAGCGCCCTCTCCCTCACACTGCCACAGCGGCCAAAAGCAGGTGTTTCTACCATCTTCTCCCCAGGAAAGCCTGGCTTCTAATGAGGCAATAGCTACGCAGGTTCCCGAGGAAATGATGGGAAGGAGCCGTGAGGTGTTTCCAGAGGCGCCCTTCTTCATGTCTTACGCAGCAAGGGAGGTGCTGCGTTCAGCACCGTACTCTGAGATACTGAGTTTCCTTTCCAGTTAATCCAATGGAGACTGATGAAGAATTAAGCCTAAGATTCTACCTTGATTTAAATCCAAGATGATAATTTTCACGCGTTTCTGTCCTGTTTCGAGCGGTTCTCTCCAAATGGAGACTGGCCCTGGTGGACCAGAGGCTGCTGGTATCCAACCAGGACTCACCACAATCATCATCATCTTCCTTGTTATAAAAGCCTCATCTTCTATAAATCCCGCACAGAAGAGGGAAGGAAATGTGCTCATGGGGGCCAGGCCCGGCCTGCTGGTCCTCACCATGCCCAGTGAGGGAAAGCTGGCGTTAGATGTTTGAGGTTGTGTGAACAGTTCTGGGGGTCGTGGTCTGTTTCTCTTCCACGAATTCCCACCCCTTCTCAGCATCACCGTGAGCACAGTGGGAGACGCTGGGCGCTCCGTCCATGGAGTCTGTCTGCGCCTGGTCAGATGCTGGGAAGCACACCGCAGAACAGGAGTGCATTTATGTGTAATTATCACTCATTTGCCACTCGGGCCTGACAGTGCAGGAGACATCAAATGCATCCATCAGAGATTTATTTAATGGGCAGTTCATGGTGGGGGCTCTTGAAGAAACAAATTACCTAACTAATTGGAGGAAATTTGACTTTGTGCACGGAAGGAATTAGGGTCTTGTGCTCACGTCAAGGAGGCGGTCACCTGCGGCTGACTCTTCCCTCGGCCCTGCCGGTGCCTGGGCGAGCGTGGTTCACGGGAGCTGGCTTCAGCAGGATGCCCACGCTGAGCGTGGCGGGCCGGCAGGTGAGGTGTCCAGTGTCCCGGGACACAGGAGGACGGTGTATCAGTGTTGTGGGTCGGGAGGGAGCAGGGCGGCCCGGCCCCGGCGACCCTGAGCAGGAAGCCGGGCTGGGGAGTGCATCTCCTTCCGCTTGCCTTTCCTCCCTCAGCGGAGGGTCCCACTTTGCGTCCAGGCTGAGATGGTGTGTAAGAACACTCTGTGGACACAGACCAGCACACACAGTGGCCAATCAGAGAGTGGCACTCCATGCTGCACGAATTCTCACTTCACCCGTGACATCTTCCCACGGTGGGAAGTGGGGACACTGGGGAGCCTGGGCCCGGCCCCTCCTGCCCTCGGCAGCATCCCCAAAGGTTCCGTCTCCGGGGGTCACACGGTCATGACTGGACAGCCCGGTGTGAGCAGGCCTCATAGACAGCTCAGGTGGTGGGCGGGGGGGGTGCCCAGGCAGGGGGGGCCCCCAGCTGGCCTGCTGCTGGCCCCCTTTCCCGGCGTTCTGACACAGCCTACTTTGGGGATGGTGTCAAGATGTCCTGCCCACCTGGCCACTGAGAGGACCCGAGGCCTAAGTGGAGCCAGTGAGCGGGCCGGGCTGGCAGCGGGGGCCGGGGAGGGGAGCAGCCTCATCTTGAGTGTTGGCACAGGGTCTGAGCCTGCCCACAACCCCATCGAGTGTCCCCGGTCCTCCGTCAGCGTTGGGCTCATGTCCCAGCATTGTTCCCTCTGGGGACAGGGCTAGGCTGAGCCTCCTAGACCCGTGACTCAGGAAACGAGTTCCGTCCCATGAATTCTGCGTGGAACCCACCAAGGTTGTGGCCACAGCATGCCCACCCATTCATGATGAAGCAGAGGTCTGTCTCGGGCTCAGGGGGCTCTGGGGGTTCCGGGGGCCGTGGCTGCCTCCAGGGTGGGTGCTCACTTCAGGCTGCTGACGGCACAGGCTGCCGCTGCAGGGAATGGACGGTGTGTGTCAGTGGAGCCTTGGGCTTGTCTGCGTCTGCACAGCTCCAGCGGCCGTCCCGACCGCACGGGCCTCGGCCTTCCACGCCACGCTTTCTTCCTCGTTTTTATGTGTTTACTTGAAACTTTTTTAAACCATTATTTTACTACGTCAGTAGTTTTTGCGTTGGAGCTGGACCGCGTTTCTGTGGTTATGGGGTGCCCAGTGCTCGGAGCCGGCCGGGCTGGGCTGCGGAACTGATTAGCATACCCACACTGCTCTGGAAGTGGACTCTGTCAGCAGTTCCTTTTATTATGAGCATCGTCTTTGAGTAGTTGTACACAGGAGTTGCCAGTTAACAAGGCAGTGTGGGAACACAACGCGTCTTGATCAACATCTCCCTCTTAACGTCCCTCCCCGCCCCTCCCCACCCACCAGGCTCCCCACTCTCCTGAGCTTTGTAGACCAGGCACTGAGCTCTTCAGCAGTTTTCAGTACGTGTCACGTTGCTAGCTTAGTTGCTGTGCTGCGTGATAGGTCGTCAGGACTTCTCTGGTCTAATGTGAACCGATGTTCTCTGAGGTTTCTCCACTTCCTGCCTCATTTTCCTCTTGGTTCTCGTAGAAAATCCACTGTCCAGTCTGCAACATCTGGCCTCAGACCTTAACTTCCTCACCTAGGGTGGAGGGGAAGCAGCAGATGGCTGGAGCAGGTATGAATGCCAGCTCCCCGGGGCCAGGGCTCCGCAGGGACCCCCGGAACCCCCACCCTTCTCTGGTCTCCATCTGCTTCCTGGAAGCCCACCACCAGCTCTCCTCTGTCTGCTCTCCACTTGCTCGCTTCTCCCCACCCAGATAGTTCCCCACCAGCCATCCTGTCTTGGTTCTGGCCCTGCATCAGTTGAGATACCTTTTCAACCCCAGAGAGACCTGGGAGTGTGAGCTGAGTCACGCCATCCATTTGCTTGGCCGGATCTGCTGGCGACGACTTCCCTGCTCCAAGCCAGGCTCCTCGTCCTGCTGCCCAGAGGTGCCGACGGATTCCTGTCTATTCCTCTGCCCCTCTGCTTTGCTCAGCTCTGCTCCTGTTCCATTCCCTGCCTTTCACACCGCGGAAAGCCAAACCCACGCCCTACCAGAGTCTGCGCACGCCCTCCCTCCCACGCGCCTGGGCGGCGGCGGACTGTGGAGGACGAGCCCACTGTGGCTGCGTCTCGTCTCCCGGTGGGCTGGGCGTGTTTTCTGTAGTGGGACACAGCGCAGTGAGCTTCTTCATTGCTCTAAAGACATCGCTAGGACCGTAGGCTCTGCACTGGTTTCCGATGGCACCCCGAGGTTCTGTCTGTAAGTGTGGACACACTGTGCACAAGGCCAGGACCTCACAGTAGGCAGGAAGGAGGTCAGCCATCCACGCCAGGCCCCGATGATGAGAACAGAGCTTGGTCATCAGTCCCATAAAAACGTCTTGTTGCTGACGGTTAGTGTTCTTGAGCCAATTTCTATCGGCTCATTTGTCCAAGTTCCTTTGCCCTATTTAGGAAAAATAAAATGCCAAGATGCCTAGCTAGACTCAAATTTGTGACACTCAACAAATGATTTTCAATATACCATATTACATACGACACACATAAAAAACCAAAACCCAAAGCAAATCCTGTTTGTTCCTAAAGTTCCTTGGCACCTGGGATTTTACCTGATATAGGAGAGAATGCTTTTTTTTAAAAAAATTGGCATCCATTAATTGTATAGGGGGGATTCATTTTACCAAATTGGTTCATGTGTATAAAGCCTTTTCTCTTATGTTTTCCCTCATATGTAGACATTAGATGTGAAACATGTACGTAAGCACATACAGAATCATGTGTACAGCTATGACATGAGACAATCCAACTGAAGCATGGTGTGAGATGCCATGATGAAACAATTAACAAGCACTTTAACAAAATAGGGTTTAGGAAGTTTAAATTGGTCTTGTCTGAGTGTAGGCATTAGAGGGCAGAGGGTGAATATAGACAAAATACTTTGCATATGTGTGTGCACATGGAACCAGGTATCTGGGTGACATGGAGAGAATGGAAGGTTCTGTGTGTGTGTGTGTGTGCGTGCATGTGTGTATGTGTGTATGTGTGTGTGTGCGTGTATGCCAGTCCTCGGGTTTGAACTCAGAGCCAGGGTGCTGTCCCTGAGCTTGTCTGTTCAAAGCTAGTGCTCTCTCCGTGTGAGCCACAGCTCCGCTCCTGGCTTTTTGCTGATTAATGGTGGTAAGACTCTCATGAACTTTACTGCTTGGGCTGCTTTGAATCACCATCCTTGGGCCTTGGCTTCTTGAACAGTGAGGATTATAGGCGTGAGCTACTGGCACTTGGTAGAAGATTCATTTTGAAACAAAAGATGCTACTTGCTTTTGAGGAAATGAAGGGACTGTCCAAAGATATGTCCCTCCCGTGTGGGCTGTCCACGGAGTGCTCCCCGCCCTCCCCAGTGTCCTCCTCCCGTGTGGGCTGTCCACAGAGTGCTCCCTGCCCTCCCCAGTGTCCTCCTCCCTCCCGTGTGGGCTGCCCACAGAGTGCTCCCCGCCCTCCCCAGTGTCCTCCTCCCGTGTGGGCTGCCCACGGAGTGCTCCCCGCCCTCCCCAGTGTCCTCCTCCCGTGTGGGCTGTCCACGGAGTGCTCCCCGCCCTCCCCAGTGTCCTCCTCCTGTGTGGGCTGTCCACGGAGTGCTCCCCGCCCTCCCCAGTGTCCTCCCTCCTGTGTGGGCTGTCCACAGAGTGCTCCCCGCCCTCCCCAGTGTCCTCCTCCCTCCCGTGTGGGCTGTCCACAGAGTGCTCCCCGCCCTCCCCAGTGTCCTCCTCCCTCCCGTGTGGGCTGCCACGGAGTGCTCCCCGCCCTCCCCAGTGTCCTCCCTCCCGTGTGGGCTGTCCACAGAGTGCTCCCCGCCCTCCCCAGTGTCCTCCTCCCGTGTGGGCTGTCCACGGAGTGCTCCCCGCCCTCCCCAGTGTCCTCCCCGCGTGCCTGTGCGCACCAGCAGGGGACGGGACGGGTCCCCGCGCGCCTGTGCACAAGCCCTGGCCGGCTGGGGCCGGTGCCGGCCCCCTTCACAGGCAGCCTTGGCTCTTGTTCTCCAACACCGTGGTCCACTCCGCCTTCCCCACCTTCTCACCCACGCCAGGCCCTGGCCCCGGAGGGTCTGGCCGGACTCACCCACACCGGACCCTGCCCCTGGAGGGCTTGGCCAGACTCGCTGTGGCCTGAGCATGTCCTGGACGTTTTGGGCATCTGCCAGCCGTGGAGGACAGCTGCGAGTCCTGCGGCAGCACGTGGTCTTCTCTCTGGGGTGTTAGAGGCTGGAGCGGATGTGCTGGGCCACACACAGTCCTCACTTCTAGAATGGTGGAGCTGGAAAATCACCTGATGCCGCAAGGGCTCTGGCAGCTGGCCGTGGGCAGCAGGAGCTGGCCGTGGGCAGTGGCAGCTCTCCATAGACAGTGGTGGCTGCCTGTGGGCAGTGGGGGCTGGCCGTGGGCAGTGGGGGCTGGACGTGGGCAGTGGGGGCTGGCCGTGGGCAGCGGCGGCTGGCCATGCACAGTGGGGAGATGGCCATGGGCAGTGGGGGCTGGCCGTGGGCAGCGGTGGCTGGCCATGCACAGTGGGGAGATGGCCGTGGGCAGCGGCGGCTGGCCATGCACAGTGGGGAGATGGCTGTGGGCAGTGGGGGCTGGCCATGCACAGTGGGGAGATGGCTGTGGGCAGTGGGGGCTGGCCGTGGGCAGCGGTGGCTGGCCATGCACAGTGGGGAGATGGCCGTGGGCAGTGGGGGCTGGCCGTGGGCAGCGGCGGCTGGCCGTGGGCAGTGGGGGCTGGCCATGCACAGTGGGAAGATGGCCGTGGGCAGTGGGGGCTGGCCGTGGGCAGTGGTGGCTCTCCATAGACAGTGGCAGCTGGCCGTGGGCAGTGGCGGCTGGCCGTGGGCAGCGGGGGCTGGCCGTGGGCAGTGGAGGCTGGCCGTGGGCAGTGGAGGCTGGCCGTGGGCAGTGGGGGCTGGCCGTGGGCAGTGGGGAGCTGGCCCTGCTCAGAACGGATCTGGGTGGGGGAGAGGGAGGGCTGTGCATTGGAATCTCAAGCCTGAGCAGCTTTCCCACCCTGCTGTAATGCGGACATCATCTAGAGAGGAGCCACATTTTTGGTGCATCTGTCCCTGGGCCTTGCAAATGCCGAGGGTCCCAGCCGAGTCTCATGAGCGTGGTCAGTGTGCTGTAAGTCTGTGAAGACACTCAGGTTTGTGGAGAGCCGGCTCATGGGGCCATACACTCCTCAAGGCAGCGGTCACCCCGTGATGTGCGTGTGTACCCCATGCCGTGCAGCGTCTGTATGGTGTGGGCACGCACGTGTGTGTGCACGTGTGTGTGCACGTGTGTGTGCATGTGCTGGGACTCTTCTGGAGTTTTGTGTCATTTCTATCCATCAGGGAGGTCATAAAGACTTTGTCCTTCCTGCAGACACCACAGACTGGGTCCTTAAAGTAAAATGCCAGTGTGAACTTTCCCAGCACCAAGGAAAGGGGCTTGGCGAGGGAAGAAGAGAACAAGAGAGAGTTTCCACGAGGCCAGTTTTTCCTGGTGTGGATTTCAAGATCGCGTGCTGCTCTTTTGGAACAATTTGCTGGCAGTGAGGCCACCCAACCCAACACATGTAGCTTCTGTAGATGACTCCAGTTGATGGGTGTGTGGTGTACAGAGCTGCAACCTCAGAATCGCTGCTCTTCATGTCCTTAGCCTATGACAAAAGCAAGGAGCCCAGGGCTGTTTCCCGAGTCACCTCCTGCGGTCGACGGGAAACGCTTCGGGTGGGAGCTGAGCTCTAATGTCACAGAGCCCACAACGGTTGTGTGGGTCATGGGGGCTGCGGGCCTCCCGTGGTGCAACGCTCTTCACTATGATCTCTACTGTCGCCACCCCTCCCCCGCCCGTGGGCAGTCGCTTCCCCACATTTCAGACAAGTGGCAGCCCACAACCCACCTCACAGGACTGAGCGGTGGACACAGGCAGCCATACACTCAGCGCACATGTATGAACACGGAGCCGCTAACGGGGGGGAGGCTGGGAGAGGTGGGGAGATGCGTGGCACTCCCAAATGGACATGCGGAATTGGAACTTTTGTGCCACTAAAGATAACAGAAACCAGTCCACTATAAAGAGAGTTCGTAGACCAGCGGGGGAGTCACCAGCACATGAGGTGGAGATAACGTGCGTTCCACGTGAAAACAGACCTGCACACCGGCCTCCTGGTGACACTTCCAGGGGGATTTACACTCTCCTGGTGGAAAGGAAAACTTGAAAAAGGAAACGCGCCATTCTCAAGATGCCAGAGAAGCGCCGGAGGCAGCCGCGGCCACACAGGTTCAGCTCAGCTCCCTCTTTGCCCCTTCGGCGTTCCTTCCCCATCACAACCCCACCGTCGCCTCTGCGGCTGGAGACCGGGCTGTCCCCTGGGAACAGGGCCAGCCGCATCCTCTGTGTGCGTCCTGGGCTCTGTGGGCCTTGGGCTGAGAGAAGCCCAAGCCCTGGGTCTGGTTCACAGTGAGCTCAGGTGCCCTGGTCTGTACTGAGCGCGGAGCTCTTGATGCTTTGGTTTGTAGTGCGTGCCTTTTTTGTTTAATGCATTGGAAAGGGCTAGCGTACAGTCAATTGATCTTATAATAATTTACGAGTGAGGCATGCTTAAATGCCTTGGGTAGGTGGCCACGGCCTTGGCAGAGCCCACACACGCCTTGGGGACACAGCCACGGCGTTGGGAGAGCTCACGCGCGCCCAGGCACTCAGGCCCCTGACGTGGACCTGCCCATGTGTTCAGCGCTGATGGCCGGGGAGCTGGCATGAGTGATTCTTCAGTAGGTTCCCGCTGTCTGGGCTGCAATGCCTGCGAGGTTAGGCCTGATGTTGTCATGGTTCTGAAGCAAGGATAGATGGGAAAGGGCGACAGCCTCCTTCCGTGTCGTCAGGTGAGCTTTGTCGTCAGGTGAGCTTTGTCCTTGTGACTTGGAATGCGTGCTCAGCCATGACACGTTCACACACACGGGCAGAGCTCGCTCCGCCTTTCCCTCTGCTTGTCCTTGCTTAAGCACCGAGGATTTCAGATAGTTCTCCTGTGTGATCATGGACAGATAATCTATGATGTTCCCCAGACAACTAATTTTAGGTTTTAGATGTTTATTCTGGAGCTCCTATTATATGAATCTTCAGTGCACCACGCAGCCATGGTGTTCGTGAGTGGGACTGAGCCTTTCCTGCGGGCTTAGTGCCAGACACGCACACATCCTCCACACATATGCGCACACACAAGCAAGAAACTCTAAAAATTAGTTTTTGTGGGGCTTTTCTTGGTTATACTAGGGTTTGGTTACAGGACCTCCTGCTTGCTAGGCTGGCATTCTACCACTTGAGCCATGCCCCCAGCCCGCCAAAGACTTTTCTAAGTCAAATGGGAACCAATTACAGTGAATATTGACTGCTTGTTTTTTAGTTGGTCCTGTCCCTCAGGTGGCAGGGGAAGTTCCGGATTCTTCCTCTCAGGGCTCCCACAAACGCTGTTAGTGGGGGTCGCTTGGTGTTCCTCATACTGAATGTGGGATGCTCGGTGGATCTGCTTGGCTGGGAAGAGGCACAGGGGCCCCCCGATTGCCGAGCGGGTGGGGGGCCAGGGGAGGCACTGTGCCAAGCCTGGTGGCTCTTTCCCCAAATAACAAGAACACGAGTCACGGGCTGGGAATGTACCAGGACTCCAGCCACCTTCCAGCCAGCCCGGCCTCCTCGCACGCAGGGCTGGGCTGGAGGAAGGATCAGGAGCTCTGACAGTCCCAGCCCCGGGCCTGATTTGTTCTTGTGTCGGGGCGGGCTCCCTGCAGAGGCCGTGAAACACCTACACAGCACAGACTCCAGAGAGGATGCTCCTACCTGTGCCTGCCTGCTGGCCCAGCGCCACCCCACGCCACCCCTCCCCCAGGCCACCCCCCTCCCCCAGGTCACCCCCCATGCCACCCCTCTCCCAGGTCACCCCTCCCCCAGGTCATCCCCCACACCACCCCTCCCCAGGTCACCCCTCCCCCAGGTCCCTCCCACGTCACCCCTCCCCAGGTCACCCCTCACAACACTGCTCCTTCAGGACACCCTCAGAGGACCACGGTTGAGGCCACAGTTGGGGCTGACCCCAGCTGGGTGGGAGGGACTTAGGCCAAGCTCCAAGGGCCTTTGGGGAGCTGGCGAGGTGGGGCTGGAGGAGGCGGCCAGGCTGTGGCTTGGGGTAGTCCCGGCAGGGCCTTCTGAGCCGCTGGGGCGCCAGCCTCACTGGCGGGTCAGGGAGGAGATGGATGGAGTTGCCTTGGGTTGCGGGGCGTTCCGCTGGGCGGCCTGGCGGTGATGGGTGTGGCCTGGGGGCGGGAAGCCTTGGTGGATGGGTGGGACACGAGGGCGTGGCCTGGGCTGGAACCGTGGTACAAGTGGGTGTGCTCCACTGTGGTCTGGAGGCCTGGCAAGACCCGGTGCAAAGCGTGGCAGAGCCGGTGCCCGGGGCCAGGCTGGAGCCGCCGGCCCGGGTTCACATCAGAGCTGCGCTGGGTCTTCCTGGGCAGGAGAAATGGGGGGTTCCCTCCTGGGTGCTCATTTTGGGTTTGATGAGACCGCAGACAGGACTTCCCGAGCCCACAGTGGGTCGAGGAGAGACACCTGGGACACGGGCGGAGGGGAGCCTGGGATCTGCCGACCGGGGCACGGGCGGAGGGGAGCCTGGGATCTGCTGACGGGCACACCGGTGGAGGGGAGCCTGGGATCTCTGACAGACGTGAGGAGACGTGGGAGTAAGGAAGGAGGAATTCAGACATCACCGTGAGAAGAGCTGCCGGGCTCCGGAAGTGAGTACCCAGGAAGCTGAGGATGGAGCACCCCAAACGCAGCCTGCTCTCAACCAGAGAGGACGTGGGGGCCAGCTGTGGGAGAGCCTGCCAGGCCCCGAGGGCTCCAGGGCTGCTCCTCGAGCCCCTGGCCAGCCCCTGGCATGCCGCTGCATCCCGAGCACCTGCTCTGCGGCCCGGCCTGGCCTGGCAGTGCCTGTCCACGGGAGGGGGTGCCGGCACTGACCTCAGCCGCGGCCCGGGGCCACGGGCGGCGGTCCACTCTGTCTTCCCGGGAACACAGCAGGAGGATGGGCAGGCGTCTGCGCAAAGCCGGGGCCCGGGGCAGTGGTGGAACTTGCTTTCCGTGTGCCTGCAGCTCACACTCATCGTATCGGCTCTGGGTGCTTGGCTGGAATCAATATTTGCTGCGCAGCCCTGGGCTGTGGTCCCCACTCACCCCTCCCAGGGGACCCGCCGTGTCACCCAGACACGGCGCCCGCCGCTCCAAAGGGCTGGCTGCCTCCCTCCCTGTGGTTGAGGCCACAGAGCCTCACCGTGCCCTCACCTGCCGGCACGGGGGAGCACGGAGACCCCCGGGCTGCGAGGTTGTTCCCAGACAGCGGGAGGCGGAGCCGGGAAGAAGCCGGGCGTGGCGGTTGCTTCTGTGGGCTTCTCCCTAGGCCCCCGGACCTGCACGCTGGCCCCACCCAGACAGGCAGGCGTAGACACGCACCCCTGTCCGCGCACACTCGGGAATCCTCCCTGTCCACGTCCACCTGCTCCCTGCGAGTGAAACCAGCCCGGCGTTGGCCATGTGCACGGAAGCCCGGCGTGTAGAATGCACTCTTTTTCCGCACCCGCGGATCTTCCATGGCTCCAGCCTCAGGGACAGTGCCCGCTGCAACTGGCCACAGATGTTCCTGGAAGCTCTGGTGCCCAGGCCCTGGGCAAGATGACGAGGCCGTGGCTCTGTCTGCTCGCAGGGGGGGCTGGTCCTGCTTTGAAGCTCTCAGCCCTGCTCAGTGCCTCAGGCTGTGCGCCCGGGCCGGCTGCCTGACTCCTCTCACCCTCGCTGGCCGGCAGGGCCCCGTGGTCCCGCTCCTCACCCTCGCGGGCACTGAGGAAGGGAGCCCATGACCACGCCTGGCAGACTCTGCGGGAGTGGACACTGTGGGCACCCCTGCTTCCTTCCTGCCTGGCGACCCAGCCCCCACGCCCCCTGAGGACCAACGCCTGAGCCCCAGATGTGGGGGGGTGCCGGGGAAGGATGTGCTTCTGAGCCACGCGGCTCGCTCCTGTGCCGCGGTGGAGCACGCCCCCTTCTGCGAAGCTGTGCTGCTCTGCTCACTCCTGCAACCTGACACAGATGGACCTGGAAACAGACTGTGGCCATTAAAGCAGACATTGTCCAACACACTGGTGGTTCTATGAAGACAAAGACACACATGGACCTTCTCAAGGCTGCTTGATGCCAAGGTGAAGAGGACCCCGGAGTTGTGGCCCTGGGATCCGGGTTTGTCTGTGAACAGCGACCAGTGGTGTCCAAGTCTCCTGTGCTTGTGGTGCTCTGCCCCCACAGAGCCTCTGACATCCATGGTGACTGTGACAAACACAGAGCCTGTGACAACACAGAACTGTGACCATGGAGCCTGTGACACCATGGAGCCTGTGACAAAACAGAACCTGTGACACCACAGAGCCTGTGACATCAGAGAACCTGTGACACCACAGAGCCTGTGACATCAGAGAACCTGTGACAAAACAGAACCTGTGACAGCACAGAACCTGTGACACCACAGAGCCTGTGACAGCACAGAACCTGTGACACCACAGAGCTGTGACACCAGAGAACCTGTGACAGCACAGAGCCTGTGACAGCACAGAGCCTGTGACACCACAGAGCCTGTGACAGCACAGAACCTGTGACATCAGAGAACCTGTGACAAAACAGAACCTGTGACACTACAGAACCTGTGACACCAGAGAACCTGTGACACCACAGCCTGTGACATCACAGAATCTTTGACAACACAGAACCTGTGACAACACAGAACTGTGACCATGGAACCTGTGACACCACGGAGCCTGTGACACCAGAGAACTGTGACAAAACAGAACCTGTGACAGCACAGAACCTGTGACAGCACAGAACCTGTGACATCACAGGACCTGTGACATCACAGGACCTGTGACATCACAGGACCTGTGACAATGCAGAACCTGTGACACCATGGAGCCTGTGACATCAGAGAACCTGTGACAACACAGACCCTGTGACAACATCGAACCTGTGACACCAGAGAATCTGTGACACCACAGAGCTGTGACACCTGCAGGAACCTGGTGGCTGAATTGCTGAGTGTTGTTTTGCTATGTCATGTATCTCCACTCCATGTGGCTTAAAATCCTCCTGGTTTTATGCCATTGGGAATTAATCAATATTGCAAAGAACAGGAAAGGAGCATTTATCTTCCTGGATACAGTCGAGCACCGAAGATAACGTGGACAGGAGACAGAGGAGGTCAGAGGAGTGACCTGCCTCACGGGCCGGCCACTGCGCCCATGCCCACCGCCACAGCAGACCCTCGCTCCCCACCAAGTCAGCCGTCCTGGTGCCTGTCAGCCCGGCCTCTGTGGATCGAGAGGCCGGCAGAGAGCAGGGTGCCATGCTCATGTCACAGAGTGAAGGGCTGTAAATGCAGCCAGCCCCTTTCCCAGGGGGCTCAGTACAGAAAGAGCTCAGTGTGCATGCTCTGTCCTGAGGTGTGGAGTGGCGTGGTGGTGTGGCGTGGTAGTGTGGTATGGTGTGGTGGTGTGGCGTGGTGGTGTGGCATGGTATGGTTACATGGTATGGTGTGGTTGTGTGGTGTGGCGTGGTGGTGTGGTGTGGTTATGTGGTGTGGTGTGGTGTAGCATGGCGTGGCATGGTATGGTTACGTGGTGTGGTGGTGTAGTGTGGTATGGTTACGTGGTGTGGTGTGGTGTGGTAGTGTGGTGTGGTTACATGGTGCGGTGGTGTGTATGGTTACGTGGCATGGTGTGGTCATGTGGCGTGGTGGTGTGGTGTGGTGTGGTCATGTGGTGTGACATGGTGGTGTGGTGTGGTGTGTATGGTGGTGTTGTGTGGTGATGTGTTGTGGTGTGGTTACATGGTGTGGTGTGTTGGTGTGGTTGTGTGGTGTGGCGTGGTTGTGTGGTGTGGCGTGGTGGTGTGGTTGTGTGGTGTGTGGTTACGTGGTGTGGTGTGGCGTGGTGGTGTGGTATTGTTACATGGTGTGGTGAGGCACGGTCATGTGGCATGGTGGTGTGGTGTGGCATGGTGGTGTGGCGTGGCATGGTCATGTGGTGTGGTGTGGTCATGTGGTGTGGCATGGTGGTGTGGCGTGGCATGGTCATGTGGTGTGGCGTGGTCATGTGGTGTGACATGTGGTGTGGTGTGTATGGTGGTGTTGTGTGGTGATGTGTTGTGGTGTGGTTACGTGGTGTGGTGTGGCATGGTCATGTGGTGTGATATGTGGTGTGGTGTGGTGTGGTATGGTGGTGTTGTGTGGTGATGTGTTGTGGTGTGGTTACGTGGTGTGATGTGGCGTTGTGGTGTGGTTGTGTGGTATGGTGTGGTTATGTGGTGTGGTGTGGAGTGGTGGTGTGGTGTGGTGTGGTTACATGGTGTGGTGTGGTTGTGTGGTTGGGTGATGTGGTGTCACGTGGTGTTGTGTTGTGTGGCATGGTCATGTCATGTGGTGTGGTGTGATCGTATGAGGGAAAACCTGGGACGTTCTGCAGGACCTGTGTTCCCCAGCCAGGGAAAGGTGAGCGGTTAGTGGGCACCTGGCATTATTGTAGCGTGCACACGGGCGCCTCGTGTCGGGGCGTTTGGGGGAGTGCTGAACACGCGGGGCCCAGGCCGTGTGCGCGTCCGTGGGGCTGGGCTCGGAGCGCTGCGTGGGGACATGGACAGCTTCATTCATTCATTCGTTCATTCTGCAACAGGCATGTGGCTTTGTGATTTCAGGTGAGGCAGTTACAGCTCTGGGGGCAGTTGGAGTAGAAATAAAAGTGGCTTCAGTGTGAGGTCCCCAAGGGTCTCCTTCTTGGTGCCCACCCCAGACTCCCCCTGGGACCAAGGAAGCTGCCAGGGCCCTGGGGCCGCTGATGACGGTCTGCGTTCATTGTCAGGCCTGGGAGAAAACCACAGACATCTTATGATAGTGTGCCCGCCGCCGTGCCCAGCAGAGGAAGAGCGATGGTCTTAACAAAGAGAGGAACTGGCAGAGGCTCTCATCCGCGGCGTGGAGTTTAATTTGGGGGCGAGGGGTGAGTAAGGCTGTGGGAATTCATCGTTGGAGCGGGTTAAAAGTGCAAAGTAGTGTTTTCATGTCAGGAAAGAGTTGTCACACAGCAGTGTGAAGAAGTGACTGCGCGTGCAGGCGTGTGTGTGTGTGTGAGAGAGAGAGAGAGCGCACGTGCACTCGCTTGGAGCTGGCGCTGCGGGACATGAGCCCCGGAGCGGTGCGCACCTCTGGGCTGCGCCCGCAGCCTGCCCTGCCCTGTCCTCTGCGCGTCCTCGCGGTGCTGCTGGGACTCGCGTGGCAGGACCCCCGGAGGGAGAGCTAAGCCACACCGACAGCTGCTCAGAGCGATGTTGACGACGACCTTCATCCAGTCAATGCGGCTTAGTGAGCTTCGCTACCCGGACAGCGCTGACCGGACATGAATATGACAACTCACCCCTGCTTCCTGACCCCTGCCCTCTACCCTGCTCTCCCTGACCCCCGCCCCCACTCTGGGCCATAGCTGCATTCAGGCGCCATGTTGGGACACGTGATACTAACCCACTTGGGTCTTCGGTGCAAGGTTTGCCCGGGGCTGCACACCGCCTCCAGTCTGTGCCTTTCTGTTGGCTCTCTCAGTGGTCCGGCTGGCCCTGGAGGAGCGCCTGTGCGCACCAGCGGGGGACGGGCGGGTCCCTGCGTGCCTGTGCTCACCAGCGGGGGACGGGCCGGTCCCCACGTGCCTGTGCTCACCAGCGGGGGACGGGCGGGTCCCCGCGTGCCTGTGCGCATCAGCGGGGGACAGTCCGGGTCCCTGCGTGCCTGTGCTCACCAGCGGGGGACGGGCCAGTCCCCACACACCTGTGCTCACCACCAGCGGAGGACGGGTGGGTCCCCGTGTGCCTGTGCTCACCAGCGGGGGACGGGCGGGTCCCCGCGTGCCTGTGCGCACCAGCGGGGGACGGGCCGGTCCCCACGTGCCTCTGGCCCTGCTGCCTCCCAGCTGCCCTCCCTTCTCCCTTCCCAAGCAGAGGCTCCAGCTCAGCCCACTCGGGAGTGTCCCACAGCTGCCATTGGGTAGGGCCCTGAGTGGAGCCTTCTGGGTCAGGATGGGGAGCTCTTTGTGCCAGGGGCACAGCGAGGAGAGGGTGTGGGAGGGTGGGAGGGCAGCAGGGAAAGGGTGGAGGCAGGAGGGGGGCCCAGGGGAGAGGGTGCAGGCAGGAGGGGGAGCTGAGGAGTGGGGGGGCTGAGGGGTGGGGGGGCTGAGGGGCAAGTGGAGGACTGAGGAGTGGGGGGGGACTGAGGAGTGGGGCAACTGAGGAGTGGGGGCTGAGGAGTGGGGGGGCTGAGGAGTGGGGGGGGGTGGGGAGTGGGGGGCTGAGGGGTGGGGGGCTGGGGAGTGGGGGGCTGAGGGGTGGGGGGCTGGGAGTGGGGGGCTGAGGAGTGGGGGGCTGGGGAGTGGGGGGGCTGAGTGGGGGGAGCCCAGCCCGGAGCCCGTCCAGTGTGGGGCGGAGGCGCAGGGTCCCGGTGCGTGGCACAGGCAGCGTGCAGAGGTTCCTCCCACAGGGCGGGCTCCCCCGTGGGTCGTGTGTGGCCATGGGTTGAACTGCGCTGCCGGGGTTGCTGAGTGTGTGCACGCGGCGTCCTGCCGGGGTTACTGAGTGTGTGCATGCTGTGTCCTGCCAGGGTTCCTGAGTGTGTGCATGCTGTGTCCTGCCGGGGTTACTGAGTGTGTGCACGCTGTGTCCTGCCGGGGTTACTGAGTGTGTGCATGCTGTGTCCTGCCGGGGTTCCTGAGTGTGTGCATGCTGTGTCCTGCCGGGGTTACTGAGTGTGTGTACGCTGTGTCCTGCCGGGGTTGCTGAGTGTGTGCACGCTGTGTCCTGCCGGGATTACTGAGTGTGTGCACGCTGTCCTGCCAGGGTTGCTGAGTGTGTGCACGCTGTGTCCTGCCGGGGTTGCTGAGTGTGTGCACGCTGTGTCCTGCCGGGGTTGCTGAGTGTGTGCACGCTGTGTCCTGCCGGGATTACTGAATGTGTGCACGCTGTCCTGCCAGGGTTCCTGAGTGTGTGCACGCTGTGTCCTGCTGGGGTTGCTGAGTGTGTGCACGCTGTGTCCTGCCGGGGTTACTGAGTGTGTGCACGCTGTGCCCTGCTGGGGTTGCCGAGTGTGTGCACGCTGTGCCCTGCCGGGGTTGCCGAGTGTGTGCTCGCTGTGTCCTGCCGGGGTTGGTGAGTGTGTGCACGCGGTGCGCTGCCGGGGTTCCTGAGTGTGTGCACGCTGTGTCCTGCCGGGGTTGCCGAGTGTGTGCACGCTGTGTCCTGCCGGGGTTGCTGAGTGTGTGCACGCTGTGTCCTGCCGGGGTTGCTGAATGTGTGCAAGCTGTGCCCTGCCGGGGTTACTGAGTGTGTGCACGCGGTGTCCTGCCGGGGTTGCTGAGTGTGTGCACGTGGTGCGCTGCCGGGGTTCCTGAGTGTGTGCACGCTGTGCCCTGCCGGGGTTCCTGAGTGTGTGCACGCTGTGCCCTGCCGGGGTTGCCGAGTGTGTGCACGCTGTGCCCTGCCGGGGTTCCTGAGTGTGTGCACGCTGTGTCCTGCTGGGGTTACTGAATGTGTGCACGCTGTGCCCTGCCAGGGTTCCTGAGTGTGTGCACGCTGTGCCCTGCTGGGGTTGCCGAGTGTGTGCACGCTGTGCCCTGCCAGGGTTGCCGAGTGTGTGCACGCTGTGTCCTGCCGGGGTTGCTGAGTGTGTGCACGCTGTGCCCTGCCGGGGTTGCTGAGTGTGTGCACGCTGTGTCCTGCCGGGGTTGGTGAGTGTGTGCATGCTGTGCCCTGCCGGGGTTGCTGAGTGTGTGCACGCTGTGTCCTGCCGGGGTTGCTGAGTGTGTGCACGCGGCGCCCTGCTGGGGTTACTGAGTGTGTGCACGCTGTGCCCTGCTGGGGTTGCTGAGTGTGTGCACGTGGTGCGCTGCCGGGGTTGCTAAGTGTGTGCACGCTGTGTCCTGCCGGGGTTGCTGAGTGTGTGCACACTGTGTCCTGCCGGGGTTGCTGTGTGCATGTGGTACGCTGCCTGGGTTGCTGAGTGTGTGCACGCTGTGCCCTGCCGGGGTTTTTGAGTGTGTGCACGCTGTGTCCTGCCGGGGTTGGTGAGTGTGTGCACGCGGTGCGCTGCCGGGGTTGCCGAGTGTGTGCACGCAGCGCCATGCCGGGGATACTGAGTGTGTGCACGCTGTGTCCTGCCGGGGTTGCTGAGTGTGTGCACGCGGTGTCCTGCCGGGGTTCCTGAGTGTGTGCACGCTGTGTCCTGCCGGGATTGCCGAGTGTGTGCACGCTGTGTCCTGCCGGGGTTGCTGAGTGTGTGCACGCGGTGTCCTGCCGGGGTTCCTGAGTGTGTGCACGCTGTGTCCTGCCGGGGTTGCTGAGTGTGTGCACGCTGTGTCCTGCTGGGGTTGCCGAGTGTGTGCACGCTGTGTCCTGCCGGGGTTGCTGAGTGTGTGCACGCTGTGCCCTGCTGGGGTTACTGAGTGTGTGCACGCGGTGCGCTGCTGGGGTTGCTGAGTGTGTGCACGCGGTGCACTGCCGGGGTTGCTGAGTGTGTGCACGCTGTGCCCTGCTGGGGTTCCTGAGTGTGTGCACGCGGTGTGCTGCCGGGGTTGCGGAGTGTGTGCACGCGGTGCCCTGCTGGGGTTGCTGAGTGTGTGCACGCTGTGTCCTGCCGGGGTTGCCGAGTGTGTGCACGCTGTGCCCTGCCGGGGTTGCTGAGTGTGTGCACGCTGTGCCCTGCCGGGGTTGCCGAGTGTGTGCACGCGGCGCCCTGCCGGGGTTGCCGAGTGTGTGCACGCTGTGCCCTGCCGGGGTTGCCGAGTGTGTGCACGCTGTGCCCTGCTGGGGTTGCCGAGTGTGTGCACGCTGTGTCCTGCTGGGGTTGCCGAGTGTGTGCACACTGTGCCCTGCCGGGGTTCCTGAGTGTGTGCACGCTGTGTCCTGCCGGGGTTACTGAGTGTGTGCACGCTGTGCCCTGCTGGGGTTGCCGAGTGTGTGCACGCTGTGCCCTGCCGGGGTTGCCGAGTGTGTGCTCGCTGTGTCCTGCCGGGGTTGCTGAGTGTGTGCACGCGGTGCGCTGCCGGGGTTCCTGAGTGTGTGCACGCTGTGTCCTGCTGGGGTTGCCGAGTGTGTGCACGCTGTGTCCTGCCGGGGTTGCTGAGTGTGTGCACGCTGTGTCCTGCCGGGGTTGCTGAGTGTGTGCAAGCTGTGCCCTGCCGGGGTTACTGAGTGTGTGCACGCGGTGTCCTGCCGGGGTTGCCGAGTGTGTGCACGTGGTGCGCTGCCGGGGTTCCTGAGTGTGTGCACGCTGTGCCCTGCCGGGGTTCCTGAGTGTGTGCACGCTGTGCCCTGCCGGGGTTGCTGAGTGTGTGCACGCGGTGTCCTGCCGGGGTTGCCGAGTGTGTGCACGTGGTGCGCTGCCGGGGTTCCTGAGTGTGTGCACGCTGTGTCCTGCCGGGGTTGCTGAGTGTGTGCACGCTGTGCCCTGCCGGGGTTGCTGAGTGTGTGCACGCTGTGTCCTGCCGGGGTTGGTGAGTGTGTGCATGCTGTGCCCTGCCGGGGTTGCTGAGTGTGTGCACGCTGTGTCCTGCCGGGGTTCCTGAGTGTGTGCACGCTGTGTCCTGCTGGGGTTGCTGAGTGTGTGCACGCTGTGTCCTGCCGGGGTTACTGAGTGTGTGCACGCTGTGCCCTGCTGGGGTTGCCGAGTGTGTGCACGCTGTGCCCTGCCGGGGTTGCCGAGTGTGTGCTCGCTGTGTCCTGCCGGGGTTGGTGAGTGTGTGCACGCGGTGCGCTGCCGGGGTTCCTGAGTGTGTGCACGCTGTGTCCTGCCGGGGTTGCCGAGTGTGTGCACGCTGTGTCCTGCCGGGGTTGCTGAGTGTGTGCACGCTGTGTCCTGCCGGGGTTGCTGAATGTGTGCAAGCTGTGCCCTGCCGGGGTTACTGAGTGTGTGCACGCGGTGTCCTGCCGGGGTTGCTGAGTGTGTGCACGTGGTGCGCTGCCGGGGTTCCTGAGTGTGTGCACGCTGTGCCCTGCCGGGGTTCCTGAGTGTGTGCACGCTGTGCCCTGCCGGGGTTGCCGAGTGTGTGCACGCTGTGCCCTGCCGGGGTTCCTGAGTGTGTGCACGCTGTGTCCTGCTGGGGTTACTGAATGTGTGCACGCTGTGCCCTGCCAGGGTTCCTGAGTGTGTGCACGCTGTGCCCTGCTGGGGTTGCCGAGTGTGTGCACGCTGTGCCCTGCCAGGGTTGCCGAGTGTGTGCACGCTGTGTCCTGCCGGGGTTGCTGAGTGTGTGCACGCTGTGCCCTGCCGGGGTTGCTGAGTGTGTGCACGCTGTGTCCTGCCGGGGTTGGTGAGTGTGTGCATGCTGTGCCCTGCCGGGGTTGCTGAGTGTGTGCACGCTGTGTCCTGCCGGGGTTGCTGAGTGTGTGCACGCGGCGCCCTGCTGGGGTTACTGAGTGTGTGCACGCTGTGCCCTGCTGGGGTTGCTGAGTGTGTGCACGTGGTGCGCTGCCGGGGTTGCTAAGTGTGTGCACGCTGTGTCCTGCCGGGGTTGCTGAGTGTGTGCACACTGTGTCCTGCCGGGGTTGCTGTGTGCATGTGGTACGCTGCCTGGGTTGCTGAGTGTGTGCACGCTGTGCCCTGCCGGGGTTTTTGAGTGTGTGCACGCTGTGTCCTGCCGGGGTTGGTGAGTGTGTGCACGCGGTGCGCTGCCGGGGTTGCCGAGTGTGTGCACGCAGCGCCATGCCGGGGATACTGAGTGTGTGCACGCTGTGTCCTGCCGGGGTTGCTGAGTGTGTGCACGCGGTGTCCTGCCGGGGTTCCTGAGTGTGTGCACGCTGTGTCCTGCCGGGATTGCCGAGTGTGTGCACGCTGTGTCCTGCCGGGGTTGCTGAGTGTGTGCACGCGGTGTCCTGCCGGGGTTCCTGAGTGTGTGCACGCTGTGTCCTGCCGGGGTTGCTGAGTGTGTGCACGCTGTGTCCTGCTGGGGTTGCCGAGTGTGTGCACGCTGTGTCCTGCCGGGGTTGCTGAGTGTGTGCACGCTGTGCCCTGCTGGGGTTACTGAGTGTGTGCACGCGGTGCGCTGCTGGGGTTGCTGAGTGTGTGCACGCGGTGCACTGCCGGGGTTGCTGAGTGTGTGCACGCTGTGCCCTGCTGGGGTTCCTGAGTGTGTGCACGCGGTGTGCTGCCGGGGTTGCGGAGTGTGTGCACGCGGTGCCCTGCTGGGGTTGCTGAGTGTGTGCACGCTGTGTCCTGCCGGGGTTGCCGAGTGTGTGCACGCTGTGCCCTGCCGGGGTTGCTGAGTGTGTGCACGCTGTGCCCTGCCGGGGTTGCCGAGTGTGTGCACGCGGCGCCCTGCCGGGGTTGCCGAGTGTGTGCACGCTGTGCCCTGCCGGGGTTGCCGAGTGTGTGCACGCTGTGCCCTGCTGGGGTTGCCGAGTGTGTGCACGCTGTGTCCTGCTGGGGTTGCCGAGTGTGTGCACACTGTGCCCTGCCGGGGTTCCTGAGTGTGTGCACGCTGTGTCCTGCCGGGGTTACTGAGTGTGTGCACGCTGTGCCCTGCTGGGGTTGCCGAGTGTGTGCACGCTGTGCCCTGCCGGGGTTGCCGAGTGTGTGCTCGCTGTGTCCTGCCGGGGTTGCTGAGTGTGTGCACGCGGTGCGCTGCCGGGGTTCCTGAGTGTGTGCACGCTGTGTCCTGCTGGGGTTGCCGAGTGTGTGCACGCTGTGTCCTGCCGGGGTTGCTGAGTGTGTGCACGCTGTGTCCTGCCGGGGTTGCTGAGTGTGTGCAAGCTGTGCCCTGCCGGGGTTACTGAGTGTGTGCACGCGGTGTCCTGCCGGGGTTGCCTAGTGTGTGCACGCGGTGTCCTGCCGGGGTTCCTGAGTGTGTGCACGCTGTGTCCTGCTGGGGTTGCTGAGTGTGTGCACGCTGTGTCCTGCCGGGGTTCCTGAGTGTGTGCACGCTGTGTCCTGCCGGGGTTGCTGAGTGTGTGCACGCTGTGCCCTGCCGGGGTTGCTGAGTGTGTGCACGCTGTGTCCTGCCGGGGTTGGTGAGTGTGTGCACGCTGTGCCCTGCCGGGGTTGCTGAGTGTGTGCACGCTGTGTCCTGCCGGGGTTGGTGAGTGTGTGCATGCTGTGCCCTGCCGGGGTTGCTGAGTGTGTGCACGCTGTGTCCTGCCGGGGTTGCTGAGTGTGTGCACGCGGCGCCCTGCTGGGGTTACTGAGTGTGTGCACGCTGTGCCCTGCTGGGGTTGCTGAGTGTGTGCACGTGGTGCGCTGCCGGGGTTGCTAAGTGTGTGCACGCTGTGTCCTGCCGGGGTTGCTGAGTGTGTGCACACTGTGTCCTGCCGGGGTTGCTGTGTGCATGTGGTACGCTGCCTGGGTTGCTGAGTGTGTGCACGCTGTGCCCTGCCGGGGTTTCTGAGTGTGTGCACGCTGTGTCCTGCCGGGGTTGGTGAGTGTGTGCACGCGGTGCGCTGCCGGGGTTGCCGAGTGTGTGCACGCAGCGCCATGCCGGGGATACTGAGTGTGTGCACGCTGTGTCCTGCCGGGGTTGCTGAGTGTGTGCACGCGGTGTCCTGCCGGGGTTCCTGAGTGTGTGCACGCTGTGTCCTGCCGGGATTGCCGAGTGTGTGCACGCTGTGTCCTGCCGGGGTTGCTGAGTGTGTGCACGCGGTGTCCTGCCGGGGTTCCTGAGTGTGTGCATGCTGTGTCCTGCCGGGGTTGCTGAGTGTGTGCACGCTGTGTCCTGCTGGGGTTGCCGAGTGTGTGCACGCTGTGTCCTGCCGGGGTTGCTGAGTGTGTGCACGCTGTGCCCTGCTGGGGTTACTGAGTGTGTGCACGCGGTGCGCTGCTGGGGTTGCTGAGTGTGTGCACGCGGTGCACTGCCGGGGTTGCTGAGTGTGTGCACGCTGTGCCCTGCTGGGGTTCCTGACTGTGTGCACGCGGTGTGCTGCCGGGGTTGCGGAGTGTGTGCACGCGGTGCCCTGCTGGGGTTGCTGAGTGTGTGCACGCTGTGTCCTGCCGGGGTTGCCGAGTGTGTGCACGCTGTGCCCTGCCGGGGTTGCTGAGTGTGTGCACGCTGTGCCCTGCCGGGGTTGCTGAGTGTGTGCACGCGGCGCCCTGCCGGGGTTGCCGAGTGTGTGCACGCTGTGCCCTGCCGGGGTTGCCGAGTGTGTACACGCTGTGCCCTGCCGGGGTTGCTGAGTGTGTGCACACTGTGCCCTGCCGGGGTTGCTGAGTGTGTGCACGCGGTGCGCTGCCGGGGTTGCTGAGTGTGTGCACGCTGTGCCCTGCCGGGGTTGCCGAGTGTGTGCACGCTGTGCCCTGCCGGGGTTGCCGAGTGTGTGCACGCTGTGCCCTGCTGGGGTTGCCGAGTGTGTGCACGCTGTGTCCTGCTGGGGTTGCCGAGTGTGTGCACACTGTGCCTTGCCGGGGTTGCCGAGTGTGTGCACGCTGTGCCCTGCCGGGGTTGCCGAGTGTGTGCACGCTGTGCCCTGCCGGGGTTGCCGAGTGTGTGCACGCTGTGCCCTGCCGGGGTTGCCGAGTGTGTGCACGCTGTGCCCTGCCGGGGTTGCCGAGTGTGTGCACGGTGTGCCCTGCCGGGGTTGCCGAGTGTGTGCACGCTGTGCCCTGCCGGGGTTGCCGAGTGTGTGCACGCTGTGTCCTGCCGGGGTTGCCGAGTGTGTGCACGCTGTGCCCTGCTGGGGTTGCTGAGTGTGTGCACGCTGTGTCCTGCTGGGGTTGCCGAGTGTGTGCACACTGTGCCCTGCCGGGGTTGCCGAGTGTGTGCACGCTGTGCCCTGCCGGGGTTGCCGAGTATGTGCATGCTGTGTGCTGCCGGGGTTGCTGAGTGTGTGCACGCTGTGCCATGCCGGGGTTGCTGAGTGTGTGCACGCTGTGTCCTGCCGGGGTTGCCGAGTGTGTGCACACTGAGTCCTGCCAGGGTTGCTGAGTGTGTGCACGCTGTGTCCTGCCGGGGTTGCTGAGTGTGTGCACGCTGTGCCCTGCCGGGGTTGCCGAGTATGTGCATGCTGTGTGCTGCCGGGGTTGCTGAGTGTGTGCACGCGGTGTCCTGCCGGGGTTGCTGAGTGTGTGCACGCGGTGTCCTGCCGGGGTTGCTGAGTGTGTGCACGCGGTGTCCTGCCGGGGTTGCTGAGTGTGTGCACGCGGTGCCCTGCTGGGGTTGCTGAGTGTGTGCACACTGTGCCCTGCCGGGGTTGCCGAGTGTGTGCACGCTGTGCCCTGCCGGGGTTGCCGAGTGTGTGCACGCGGTGCGCTGCCGGGGTTGCTGAGTGTGTGCACGCTGTGTCCTGCCGGGGTTGCCGAGTGTGTGCACGCTGTGTCCTGCCGGGGTTGCTGAGGTTGTGCACGCTGTGTCCTGCCGGGGTTGCTGAGTGTGTGCACGCTGTGTCCTGCCGGGGTTGCCTAGTGTGTGCACGCGGTGTCCTGCCGGGGTTGCTGAGTGTGTGCACGCGGTGTCCTGCCGGGGTTGCCGAGTGTGTGCACGCGGTGCGCTGCCGGGGTTGCTGAGTGTGTGCACGCTGTGCCCTGCCGGGGTTGCCGAGTGTGTGCACGCTGTGTCCTGCCGGGGTTGCCGAGTGTGTGCACGCTGTGCCCTGCTGGGGTTGCCGAGTGTGTGCACGCTGTGTCCTGCTGGGGTTGCCGAGTGTGTGCACACTGTGCCCTGCCGGGGTTCCTGAGTGTGTGCACGCTGTGTCCTGCCGGGGTTACTGAGTGTGTGCACGCTGTGCCCTGCTGGGGTTGCCGAGTGTGTGCACGCTGTGCCCTGCCGGGGTTGCCGAGTGTGTGCTCGCTGTGTCCTGCCGGGGTTGCTGAGTGTGTGCACGCGGTGCGCTGCCGGGGTTCCTGAGTGTGTGCACGCTGTGTCCTGCTGGGGTTGCCGAGTGTGTGCACGCTGTGTCCTGCCGGGGTTGCTGAGTGTGTGCACGCTGTGTCCTGCCGGGGTTGCTGAGTGTGTGCAAGCTGTGCCCTGCCGGGGTTACTGAGTGTGTGCACGCGGTGTCCTGCCGGGGTTGCTGAGTGTGTGCACGTGGTGCGCTGCCGGGGTTCCTGAGTGTGTGCGCGCTGTGCCCTGCCGGGGTTCCTGAGTGTGTGCACGCTGTGCCCTGCCGGGGTTGCCGAGTGTGTGCACGCTGTGCCCTGCCGGGGTTCCTGAGTGTGTGCACGCTGTGTCCTGCTGGGGTTACTGAGTGTGTGCACGCTGTGCCCTGCCAGGGTTCCTGAGTGTGTGCACGCTGTGCCCTGCTGGGGTTGCCGAGTGTGTGCACGCTGTGCCCTGCCAGGGTTGCCGAGTGTGTGCACGCTGTGTCCTGCCGGGGTTGCTGAGTGTGTGCACGCTGTGCCCTGCCGGGGTTGCTGAGTGTGTGCACGCTGTGTCCTGCCGGGGTTGGTGAGTGTGTGCATGCTGTGCCCTGCCGGGGTTGCTGAGTGTGTGCACGCTGTGTCCTGCCGGGGTTGCTGAGTGTGTGCACGCGGCGCCCTGCTGGGGTTACTGAGTGTGTGCACGCTGTGCCCTGCTGGGGTTGCTGAGTGTGTGCACGTGGTGCGCTGCCGGGGTTGCTAAGTGTGTGCACGCTGTGTCCTGCCGGGGTTGCTGAGTGTGTGCACGCTGTGCCCTGCCGGGGTTTCTGAGTGTGTGCACGCTGTGTCCTGCCGGGGTTGGTGAGTGTGTGCACGCGGTGCGCTGCCGGGGTTGCCGAGTGTGTGCACGCAGCGCCATGCCGGGGATACTGAGTGTGTGCACGCTGTGTCCTGCCGGGGTTGCTGAGTGTGTGCACGCGGTGTCCTGCCGGGGTTCCTGAGTGTGTGCACGCTGTGTCCTGCCGGGATTGCCGAGTGTGTGCACGCTGTGTCCTGCCGGGGTTGCTGAGTGTGTGCACGCGGTGTCCTGCCGGGGTTCCTGAGTGTGTGCACGCTGTGTCCTGCCGGGGTTGCTGAGTGTGTGCACGCTGTGTCCTGCTGGGGTTGCCGAGTGTGTGCACGCTGTGTCCTGCCGGGGTTGCCGAGTGTGTGCACGCTGTGTCCTGCCGGGGTTGCTGAGTGTGTGCACGCTGTGCCCTGCCGGGGTTACCGAGTGTGTGCACGCGGTGCGCTGCTGGGGTTGCTGAGTGTGTGCACGCGGTGCACTGCCGGGGTTGCTGAGTGTGTGCACGCTGTGCCCTGCGGGGGTTCCTGAGTGTGTGCACGCGGTGTGCTGCCGGGGTTGCGGAGTGTGTGCACGCGGTGCCCTGCTGGGGTTGCTGAGTGTGTGCACACTTTGCCCTGCCGGGATTGCCGAGTGTGTGCACGCTGTGTCCTGCCGGGGTTGCTGAGTGTGTGCACGCGGTGTCCTGCCGGGGTTCCTGAGTGTGTGCACGCTGTGTCCTGCCGGGGTTGCTGAGTGTGTGCACGCTGTGTCCTGCTGGGGTTGCCGAGTGTGTGCACGCTGTGTCCTGCCGGGGTTGCTGAGTGTGTGCACGCTGTGCCCTGCTGGGGTTACTGAGTGTGTGCACGCGGTGCACTGCTGGGGTTGCTGAGTGTGTGCACGCGGTGCACTGCCGGGGTTGCTGAGTGTGTGCACGCTGTGCCCTGCTGGGGTTCCTGAGTGTGTGCACGCGGTGTGCTGCCGGGGTTGCGGAGTGTGTGCACGCTGTGTCCTGCCGGGGTTGCCGAGTGTGTGCACGCTGTGTCCTGCCGGGGTTGCCGAGTGTGTGCACGCTGTGTCCTGCCGGGGTTGCCGAGTGTGTGCACGCTGTGTCCTGCCGGGGTTGCTGAGTGTGTGCACGCTGTGCCCTGCTGGGGTTACTGAGTGTGTGCACGCGGTGCACTGCCGGGGTTGCTGAGTGTGTGCACGCGGTGCACTGCCGGGGTTGCTGAGTGTGTGCACGCTGTGCCCTGCTGGGGTTCCTGAGTGTGTGCACGCGGTGTGCTGCCGGGGTTGCCGAGTGTGTGCACGCTGTGTCCTGCCGGGGTTGCCGAGTGTGTGCACGCTGTGTCCTGCCGGGGTTGCCGAGTGTGTGCACGCTGTGTCCTGCCGGGGTTGCCGAGTGTGTGCACGCTGTGTCCTGCCGGGGTTGCCGAGTGTGTGCACGCTGTGTCCTGCCGGGGTTGCCTAGTGTGTGCACGCGGTGTCCTGCCGGGGTTGCTGAGTGTGTGCACGCTGTGTCCTGCCGGGGTTGCCGAGTGTGTACACGCGGTGTCCTGCCGGGGTTACTGAGTGTGTGCACGCTGTGTCCTGCCGGGGTTGCCGAGTGTGTGCACGCTGTGTCCTGCCGGGGTTGCCTAGTGTGTGCACGCGGTGTCCTGCCGGGGTCGCCGAGTGTGTGCACGCTGTGTCCTGCCGGGGTTGCCGAGTGTGTACACGCGGTGTCCTGCCGGGGTTGCTGAGTGTGTGCACGCTGTGTCCTGCCGGGGTTGCTGAGTGTGTGCACGCTGTGTCCTGCTGGGGTTGCTGAGTGTGTGCACGCTGTGTCCTGCCGGGGTTGCTGAGTGTGTGCACGCTGTGCCCTGCCGGGGTTGCTGAGTGTGTGCACGCTGTGTCCTGCCGGGGTTGCCGAGTGTGTGCACGCTGTGTCCTGCCGCGGTTGCCGAGTGTGTGCACGCTGTGTCCTGCCGGGGTTGCCGAGTGTGTGCACGCTGTGTCCTGCCGGGGTTGCCGAGTTTGTACACGCGGTGTCCTGCCGGGGTTGCTGAGTGTGTGCACGCTGTGTCCTGCCGGGGTTGCTGAGTGTGTGCACGCTGTGTCCTGCCGGGGTTGCTGAGTGTGTGCACGCTGTGTCCTGCCGGGGTTGCCGAGTGTGTACACGCGGTGTCCTGCCGGGGTTACTGAGTGTGTGCACGCGGTGTCCTGCCGGGGTTACTGAGTGTGTGCACACTGCCCTGCTGGGGTTGCTGAGTGCGTGCACGCTGTGTCCTGCCGGGGTTGCTGAGTGTGTGCACGCTGTGTCCTGCCGGGGTTGCCGAGTGTGTGCACGCTGTGTCCTGCCGGGGTTGCTGAGTGTGTGCAAGCTGTGTCCTGTCGGGGTTGCTGAGTGTGTGCACGCTGTGTCCTGCTGGGGTTGCTGAGTGTGTGCACGCTGTGCCCTGCCGGGGTTCCTGAGTGTGTGCACGCTGTGTCCTGTTGGGGTTGCTGAGTGTGTGCACGCTGTGTCCTGTTGGGGTTGCTGAGTGTGTGCACGCGGTGCGCTGCCGGGGTTGCCGAGTGTGTGCACGCTGTGTCCTGCCGGGGTTGCCGAGTGTGTGCACGCTGTGTCCTGCCGGGGTTGCCGAGTGTGTGCACGCTGTGCCCTGCCGGGGTTGCCGAGTGTGTGCACGCTGTGTCCTGCCGGGGTTGCCGAGTGTGTGCACGCTGTGTCCTGCCGGGGTTGCCGAGTGTGTGCACGCTGTGTCCTGCCGGGGTTGCCGAGTGTGTGCACGCTGTGTCCTGCTGGGGTTACTGAGTGTGTGCACGCGGTGTCCTGCTGGGGTTGCTGAGTGTGTGCACGCTGTGCCCTGCTGGGGTTGCCGAGTGTGTGCACGCTGTGTCCTGCCGGGGTTGCCGAGTGTGTGCACGCTGTGTCCTGCCGGGGTTGTTGAGTGTGTGCACGCTGTGTCCTGCCGGGGTTGCCGAGTGTGTACACGCGGTGTCCTGCCGGGGTTGCTGAGTGTGTGCAAGCTGTGTCCTGTCGGGGTTGCTGAGTGTGTGCACGCGGTCTCCTGCCGGGGTTGCTGAGTGTGTGCAAGCTGTGTCCTGTCGGGGTTGCTGAGTGTGTGCACGCGGTGTCCTGCCGGGGTTGCTGAGTGTGTGCACGCTGTGTCCTGCCGGGGTTGCCGAGTGTGTGCACGCTGTGCCCTGCTGGGGTTGCCGAGTGTGTGCACGCTGTGTCCTGCTGGGGTTGCCGAGTGTGTGCACACTGTGCCCTGCCGGGGTTCCTGAGTGTGTGCACGCTGTGTCCTGCCGGGGTTACTGAGTGTGTGCACGCTGTGCCCTGCTGGGGTTGCCGAGTGTGTGCACGCTGTGCCCTGCCGGGGTTGCCGAGTGTGTGCTCGCTGTGTCCTGCCGGGGTTGCTGAGTGTGTGCACGCGGTGCGCTGCCGGGGTTCCTGAGTGTGTGCACGCTGTGTCCTGCTGGGGTTGCCGAGTGTGTGCACGCTGTGTCCTGCCGGGGTTGCTGAGTGTGTGCACGCTGTGTCCTGCCGGGGTTGCTGAGTGTGTGCAAGCTGTGCCCTGCCGGGGTTACTGAGTGTGTGCACGCGGTGTCCTGCCGGGGTTGCTGAGTGTGTGCACGTGGTGCGCTGCCGGGGTTCCTGAGTGTGTGCGCGCTGTGCCCTGCCGGGGTTCCTGAGTGTGTGCACGCTGTGCCCTGCCGGGGTTGCCGAGTGTGTGCACGCTGTGCCCTGCCGGGGTTCCTGAGTGTGTGCACGCTGTGTCCTGCTGGGGTTACTGAGTGTGTGCACGCTGTGCCCTGCCAGGGTTCCTGAGTGTGTGCACGCTGTGCCCTGCTGGGGTTGCCGAGTGTGTGCACGCTGTGCCCTGCCAGGGTTGCCGAGTGTGTGCACGCTGTGTCCTGCCGGGGTTGCTGAGTGTGTGCACGCTGTGCCCTGCCGGGGTTGCTGAGTGTGTGCACGCTGTGTCCTGCCGGGGTTGGTGAGTGTGTGCATGCTGTGCCCTGCCGGGGTTGCTGAGTGTGTGCACGCTGTGTCCTGCCGGGGTTGCTGAGTGTGTGCACGCGGCGCCCTGCTGGGGTTACTGAGTGTGTGCACGCTGTGCCCTGCTGGGGTTGCTGAGTGTGTGCACGTGGTGCGCTGCCGGGGTTGCTAAGTGTGTGCACGCTGTGTCCTGCCGGGGTTGCTGAGTGTGTGCACGCTGTGCCCTGCCGGGGTTTCTGAGTGTGTGCACGCTGTGTCCTGCCGGGGTTGGTGAGTGTGTGCACGCGGTGCGCTGCCGGGGTTGCCGAGTGTGTGCACGCAGCGCCATGCCGGGGATACTGAGTGTGTGCACGCTGTGTCCTGCCGGGGTTGCTGAGTGTGTGCACGCGGTGTCCTGCCGGGGTTCCTGAGTGTGTGCACGCTGTGTCCTGCCGGGATTGCCGAGTGTGTGCACGCTGTGTCCTGCCGGGGTTGCTGAGTGTGTGCACGCGGTGTCCTGCCGGGGTTCCTGAGTGTGTGCACGCTGTGTCCTGCCGGGGTTGCTGAGTGTGTGCACGCTGTGTCCTGCTGGGGTTGCCGAGTGTGTGCACGCTGTGTCCTGCCGGGGTTGCCGAGTGTGTGCACGCTGTGTCCTGCCGGGGTTGCTGAGTGTGTGCACGCTGTGCCCTGCCGGGGTTACCGAGTGTGTGCACGCGGTGCGCTGCTGGGGTTGCTGAGTGTGTGCACGCGGTGCACTGCCGGGGTTGCTGAGTGTGTGCACGCTGTGCCCTGCGGGGGTTCCTGAGTGTGTGCACGCGGTGTGCTGCCGGGGTTGCGGAGTGTGTGCACGCGGTGCCCTGCTGGGGTTGCTGAGTGTGTGCACACTGTGCCCTGCCGGGATTGCCGAGTGTGTGCACGCTGTGTCCTGCCGGGGTTGCTGAGTGTGTGCACGCGGTGTCCTGCCGGGGTTCCTGAGTGTGTGCACGCTGTGTCCTGCCGGGGTTGCTGAGTGTGTGCACGCTGTGTCCTGCTGGGGTTGCCGAGTGTGTGCACGCTGTGTCCTGCCGGGGTTGCTGAGTGTGTGCACGCTGTGCCCTGCTGGGGTTACTGAGTGTGTGCACGCGGTGCACTGCTGGGGTTGCTGAGTGTGTGCACGCGGTGCACTGCCGGGGTTGCTGAGTGTGTGCACGCTGTGCCCTGCTGGGGTTCCTGAGTGTGTGCACGCGGTGTGCTGCCGGGGTTGCGGAGTGTGTGCACGCTGTGTCCTGCCGGGGTTGCCGAGTGTGTGCACGCTGTGTCCTGCCGGGGTTGCCGAGTGTGTGCACGCTGTGTCCTGCCGGGGTTGCCGAGTGTGTGCACGCTGTGTCCTGCCGGGGTTGCTGAGTGTGTGCACGCTGTGCCCTGCTGGGGTTACTGAGTGTGTGCACGCGGTGCACTGCCGGGGTTGCTGAGTGTGTGCACGCGGTGCACTGCCGGGGTTGCTGAGTGTGTGCACGCTGTGCCCTGCTGGGGTTCCTGAGTGTGTGCACGCGGTGTGCTGCCGGGGTTGCCGAGTGTGTGCACGCTGTGTCCTGCCGGGGTTGCCGAGTGTGTGCACGCTGTGTCCTGCCGGGGTTGCCGAGTGTGTGCACGCTGTGTCCTGCCGGGGTTGCCGAGTGTGTGCACGCTGTGTCCTGCCGGGGTTGCCGAGTGTGTGCACGCTGTGTCCTGCCGGGGTTGCCTAGTGTGTGCACGCGGTGTCCTGCCGGGGTTGCTGAGTGTGTGCACGCTGTGTCCTGCCGGGGTTGCCGAGTGTGTACACGCGGTGTCCTGCCGGGGTTACTGAGTGTGTGCACGCTGTGTCCTGCCGGGGTTGCCGAGTGTGTGCACGCTGTGTCCTGCCGGGGTTGCCTAGTGTGTGCACGCGGTGTCCTGCCGGGGTCGCCGAGTGTGTGCACGCTGTGTCCTGCCGGGGTTGCCGAGTGTGTACACGCGGTGTCCTGCCGGGGTTGCTGAGTGTGTGCACGCTGTGTCCTGCCGGGGTTGCTGAGTGTGTGCACGCTGTGTCCTGCTGGGGTTGCTGAGTGTGTGCACGCTGTGTCCTGCCGGGGTTGCTGAGTGTGTGCACGCTGTGCCCTGCCGGGGTTGCTGAGTGTGTGCACGCTGTGTCCTGCCGGGGTTGCCGAGTGTGTGCACGCTGTGTCCTGCCGCGGTTGCCGAGTGTGTGCACGCTGTGTCCTGCCGGGGTTGCCGAGTGTGTGCACGCTGTGTCCTGCCGGGGTTGCCGAGTTTGTACACGCGGTGTCCTGCCGGGGTTGCTGAGTGTGTGCACGCTGTGTCCTGCCGGGGTTGCTGAGTGTGTGCACGCTGTGTCCTGCCGGGGTTGCTGAGTGTGTGCACGCTGTGTCCTGCCGGGGTTGCCGAGTGTGTACACGCGGTGTCCTGCCGGGGTTACTGAGTGTGTGCACGCGGTGTCCTGCCGGGGTTACTGAGTGTGTGCACACTGCCCTGCTGGGGTTGCTGAGTGCGTGCACGCTGTGTCCTGCCGGGGTTGCTGAGTGTGTGCACGCTGTGTCCTGCCGGGGTTGCCGAGTGTGTGCACGCTGTGTCCTGCCGGGGTTGCTGAGTGTGTGCAAGCTGTGTCCTGTCGGGGTTGCTGAGTGTGTGCACGCTGTGTCCTGCTGGGGTTGCTGAGTGTGTGCACGCTGTGCCCTGCCGGGGTTCCTGAGTGTGTGCACGCTGTGTCCTGTTGGGGTTGCTGAGTGTGTGCACGCTGTGTCCTGTTGGGGTTGCTGAGTGTGTGCACGCGGTGCGCTGCCGGGGTTGCCGAGTGTGTGCACGCTGTGTCCTGCCGGGGTTGCCGAGTGTGTGCACGCTGTGTCCTGCCGGGGTTGCCGAGTGTGTGCACGCTGTGCCCTGCCGGGGTTGCCGAGTGTGTGCACGCTGTGTCCTGCCGGGGTTGCCGAGTGTGTGCACGCTGTGTCCTGCCGGGGTTGCCGAGTGTGTGCACGCTGTGTCCTGCCGGGGTTGCCGAGTGTGTGCACGCTGTGTCCTGCTGGGGTTACTGAGTGTGTGCACGCGGTGTCCTGCTGGGGTTGCTGAGTGTGTGCACGCTGTGCCCTGCTGGGGTTGCCGAGTGTGTGCACGCTGTGTCCTGCCGGGGTTGCCGAGTGTGTGCACGCTGTGTCCTGCCGGGGTTGTTGAGTGTGTGCACGCTGTGTCCTGCCGGGGTTGCCGAGTGTGTACACGCGGTGTCCTGCCGGGGTTGCTGAGTGTGTGCAAGCTGTGTCCTGTCGGGGTTGCTGAGTGTGTGCACGCGGTCTCCTGCCGGGGTTGCTGAGTGTGTGCAAGCTGTGTCCTGTCGGGGTTGCTGAGTGTGTGCACGCGGTGTCCTGCCGGGGTTGCTGAGTGTGTGCACGCTGTGTCCTGCCGGGGTTGCCGAGTGTGTGCACGCAGTGCCCTGCCGGGGTTGCTGAGTGTGTGCACACTGCCCTTCTGGGGTTGCTGAGTGTGTGCACGCTGTGTCCTGCCGGGGTTGCTGAGTGTGTGCACGCTGTGTCCTGCCGGGGTTGTCGAGTGCGTGCACGCTGTGTCCTGCCGGGGTTGCCGAGTGTGTGCACGCGGCGCCCGAGGCCGGCTTGCTGTGATCTATGCTGAGGGCCGCAGCCGCCACTGAGAACCCTGGAGCCTGGTTGAGGCTTGCAGTGCGAGCTGGCCTTTATTAGTGTGCATGCGTGTGTGTGTGTGTGTGTGTGTGTGTGTGTGTGTGTGTGTCCCTTTGCTTCACCCACACAGCGGGTGGAGTTTTCCCTCCTCCTCTCATCAGACGTTGTTCTCAGGAAAAGATGCGTATCAGTCATTTACATGCTAGTGTGAGTGAGCTCCAGCAAACACTTCCTCTGATTCATTCACTAAACATTAACCAAGGCGTGGATGGTTCCGATGGCAGGGATATGAAGGCCTGGCACCCGCCCTGCGGGTGCGTGGGGGACGGGGGTGGGGTGGGAAGAGCGTGCTGGGGGGGGAGTCCCGTCGCGCCCAAGGCGCTTTCGGGGGTGCGGACAGGACTTCCGGTGGACTGGAGCCATGGCGGCAGGTGGAGGGCAGGGAGCCCGGCCACACCCCAGGCCCGGCGGAGTGGCAGGGCTGGGGGGCTCAGGACAGAGGGGGGCGGCCTGCCGGGCAGAGTCCACGGAGCCCTCCAGTGAACCGGGGCGTCCGACGGCGGCAGTGCGTGGGCCGGGGCCCTGGGGTTAGGTGTGGCTTTACGGGTGGTGGCGGCCCGTGGACGGCAGATACTGGGCAGTGCCCACCGCGCACGCCCTGTCGGCCCCTGGCCCCCGTCGGGGCCTCCCCGGCCCGTGGCCGCCCCGTCTGTGCCTCCCCGGCCTGTGGCCGCCCCGTCCGCCTCGTCTGGGCCTCCCCAGCTCGTGGCCACCCTGTCTGGGCCTCCCCAGCCCGTGGCCGCCCCGTCCGCCCTGTCTGGGCCTCCCCGGCCCGCGGCCGCCCCGTCGGGGTCTCCCCGGCTCGTGGCCACCTCGTCTGCCCCGTGTGTGCCTCCCTGGCCCGTGGCCGCCCTGTCTGAGCCTCCCTGGCTCGTGGCCGCCCCGTCCGCCCTGTCTGGGCCTCCTCGGCTCGTGGCCGCCCCGTCCGCCCCGTCGGGGTCTCCCCGGCTCGTGGCCGCCCCTGGCGCTGAGCTCAGGGACAGGGCCTCGGATCCGCAGGGCCTGGATGGGGGGGAGGGCGGCCCAGGGGACCGCGGGGGAGGGGACAGGGAGGGAAGGGGGCCGGGGAGGGGAGCAGGGCCAGGCTCTCCCTCCCTCTTCCCCCCAGGGCCGCAGAGCGCAGAGCTGGGGTCCGGCAGCTGGGGTCCGCGGGGAGGCCGCTGGCCGCCCCGCCCGAGCAGCCTGGTGCGCCCGGGCCGCCCGGGCCTGGGGCCGCGGCTCCGCAGGCCGGGCCGGCCGCTTCGAGCGTGGGGGAGCTGAGGCCTGGGGGCCGGCTGTGCGGGCCGAGGGCTTCCGAACACGGACCCCACTGAGCCACGGGGAGGAGGCGGGAGGAGGAGGCACAGAGGAGAAGGCGGGGGGGGGGGAGGCGGGGGGAGGAGGCACAGAGGAGAAGGCGGGGGGGGGGGAGGCGGGGGGAGGAGGCACAGAGAAGGCGGGGGGGGGGAGGCGGGGGGAGGAGGCACAGAGAAGGCGGGGGGGGGGGGGAGGAGGCACAGAGGAGAAGGCGGGGGGGGGAGGCGGGGGGAGGAGGCACAGAGGAGAAGGCGGGGGGGGGGAGGCGGGGGGAGGAGGCACAGAGGAGAAGGCGGGGGGGGGGAGGCGGGGGGAGGAGGCACAGAGGAGAAGGCGGGGGGGGGAGGCGGGGGGGGGAGGCGGGGGGAGGAGGCACAGAGAAGAAGGCGGGGAGGCGGGGGGAGGAGGCACAGAGAAGAAGGCGGGGAGGGGGGAGGCGGGGGGAGGAGGCACAGAGAAGAAGGCGGGGAGGCGGGGGGAGGAGGCACAGAGGAGAAGGCGGGGAGGGGGGAGGCGGGGGGAGGAGGCACAGAGAAGAAGGCGGGGAGGGGGGAGGGAGGAGGCACAGAGGAGAAGGCGGGGGGGGGGAGGCGGGGGGGAGGCACAGAGGAGAAGGCGGGGGGGGGAGGCGGGGGGGGGAGGCGGGGGGAGGAGGCACAGAGGAGAAGGCGGGGAGGGGGGAGGCGGGGGGGAGGCACAGAGGAGAAGGCGGGGGGGGGAGGCGGGGGGGGGAGGCGGGGGGAGGAGGCACAGAGGAGAAGGCGGGGAGGCGGGGGGAGGAGGCACAGAGGAGAAGGCGGGGAGGGGGGAGGCGGGGGGAGGAGGCACAGAGGAGGAGGGGGGAGGCGGGGGGGAGGCGGGGGGAGGAGGCACAGAGGAGAAGGCGGGGAGGGGGGAGGCGGGGGGGGAGGCACAGAGGAGGAGGGGGGAGGCGGGGGGGGAGGCGGGGGGAGGAGGCACAGAGGAGAAGGCGGGGGGGGGAGGCGGGGGGGAGGCACAGAGGAGAAGGCGGGGAGGGGGGAGGCGGGGGGAGGAGGCACAGAGGAGAAGGCGGGGGGGGGAGGCGGGGGGAGGAGGCACAGAGGAGAAGGCGGGGGGGGGGGGGAGGCGGGGGGAGGAGGCACAGAGGAGAAGGCGGGGAGGGGGGAGGCGGGAGGAGGAGGCACAGAGGAGAAGGCGGGGGGGGGGGCGGGGGGAGGAGGCACAGAGAAGGGGGGAGGCGGGCGGGGAGGGGGGGAGGCCGGGCTGTCTCAGCTAGGAGCCCAGAGCTGTGCGGCACCCACGCAGGGCAGGGGCAGGTAGGAGCGCGGCAAATGCTCCTCCCCGCTGCTGCCAAGACCAGCCCCCAGCTGTAATGCGGCCCCGCGTGGGACGCGGTGATGCGTGGGACGCGGTGACGGGTGGGACGCGGTGACGGGTGGGACGCGGTGACGGGTGGGACGCGGTGATGGGTGGGACGCGGTGATGTAGTGACGGGTGGGACGCGGTGATGGGAGGGACGCGGTGACGCGTGGGACGCGGTGATGGGTGGGACGCGGTGACGGGTGGGACGCGGTGATGGGTGGGACGCGGTGATGTAGTGACGGGTGGGACGCGGTGATGGGAGGGACGCGGTGACGCGTGGGACGCGGTGATGGGTGGGACGCGGTGACGGGAGGGACGCGGCGTGTGGTGATGCGTGGGATGCAGTAGTGTGTAGGGTGCGGTCCCACATGGGATGTGGTGACGGATGGGATGCGGTGATGGGAGGGACGCGGTGACGGGTGGGATGTGGTGATGTAGTGACGCGTGGGACGCGGTAGTGCGTGGGATGCAGTGGGTGTGGGGTGCGGTCCCGCGTGGGATGCGGGCCGCCCGCAGCGCGGTCCCGCGTGGGACCTTCACGAGATGTCCAAGCGTCCAGCAGCAGGCAGCGAGCCTCGCGTTTCGCGTTGGGGAAGCCCTCGCACGTTAGCCCTGCGGGAGCTCTCCAGCCAGGTGGTGGGGCCGCGTGCGTGCCTGCGTGCGTGCGTGCCCCCGCCCCGCCGCCGCCGCCAGCGCACCCCGCGCCTCCGTGAGCGCGCCCCCGCCCCGCGCCTGCCTCCGTGAGCGCGCCCCCGCCCCGCGCCTCCGTGAGCGCGCCCCCGCCCCGCGCCTGCCTCCGTGAGCGCGCCCCCGCCCCACGCCTCCGTGATCTCGCCCCCGCCCCGCGCCTCCGTGAGCGCGCCCCCGCCCCACGCCTCCGTGATCTCGCCCCCGCCCCGCGCCCCCGCCCCGTGGCGGAGCCTGGGGTGGCGCCCACGCTCCTGGCTCCCGACGTCGGGGGGAGCGGGCGCAGGGCAGGCCCGTGCCGCACCCTGGTCCTCTGGGTGCTCGCCGGCCTCGAGCCCCGTCCTGCTCCGGGGCCCCGCGTCTCGGCTCTGGAGACCCCCCCCCCCCCCGCCCCGGGCCCGCAGCGCCCCAGACCTCAGGTCCCCGGCGTGAAGCGCGCACAGGGCTCGCTTTGTTCGGCTGCTGACCACAGGCTCCCCAAAGGTGGAGCTGCTGTGCCCCGCACCCGGGGGTCAGCAGCCGTGCGGGGCGGGCCTCCTGCGGGGCCGGCTCTGCTGCCCGGCTCCGCTGGGCCGAGGGGGTGCGCATGCGCCGCCGAGGGTGTGTGCACGTGCGCCCGGGCTCCGCTGGGCCGAGGGTGTGCGCAAGCGCCAGGGCCTCCCTGGGCCAGGGATGTGCCCACGCGCCGGGGCTTCACTCGGTCTGGGGTGTGCGCATGCGCCAGGGCTTTGCTGGGCCAGGACACTGCGCAGACGCCAGGGCCTTGTGGGCCGAGGGTGTGCGCATGCGCAGGCCGGAGCCGCCCTCTCGGCCTGGCGGGCAGTGAGGACTTCCGCTCTTCCTGAGGTACAAGCTTGGACCGTCGTGGCGGGGTTATCCGAGCTGACCGAGCTGACATGTTTGTCTTTCCTGGTGTCCTCTGAAGGCTCCGCCCCACTTCCTCACCCTCGGGGGGATGGCCACAGCTGCGAGAGGCCTTCCGCTTCCGGTGCCGGCGGTGGGGCCGTGGGAGGGAGAGGCGCTGCGCCTGGGGCCCCGCGCGGCTGCGCAGGCCGCGGCCTCGGCCTTTGCGAAGAACTCGCCCGGAGCTCCCCGTCCTCCCGCGTTTGCCCCGTCCTCCCGCCGCTCCCCGTCCTCCCGCGTTTGCCCCGTCCTCCCGCCGCTCCCCGTCCTCCCGCCGCTCCCCGTCCTCCCGCCGCTCCCCGTCCTCCCGCCGCTCCCCGTCCTCCCGCCGCTCCCCGTCCTCCCGCGTTTGCCCCGTCCTCCCGCGTTTGCCCCGTCCTCCCGCGTTTGCCCCGTCCTCCCGCCGCTCCCCGTCCTCCCGCGTTTGCCCCGTCCTCCCGCCGCTCCCCGTCCTCCCGCCGCTCCCCGTCCTCCCGCCGCTCCCCGTCCTCCCGCCGCTCCCCGTCCTCCCGCCGCTCCCCGTCCTCCCGCCGCTCCCCGTCCTCCCGCCACTCCGGACGCTGGTCCTCCGCCCAGGCTGGGGCCGCCTGCCTCCCTGTGGCTGGCCAGGCCCCTGCGACCTGACCCGGTGTAGCTGTGAAAACCCATGCGCCGAGACTCAGCAGAAAACGCGCCCGCTTTCCCCGCCCTTCCTAGTGGTACGGGAAGAATTTGGCTTTTGTTAGGCCAGATTTGGATCACAGTATGGAAGCAATGGCGTCCTTAGTGACTCAGTTTACAGTGAGGCTCTGAAGAGGATGATTGATCAGGGTAGGTAAGGCGGTGGACATGCTGTCTCCCCTAGATTTTATGGGGAAACAGATAAATGTGGTTTGCAGAGCGGCTGTCTCTGTGTTTGGTCAGGGATCTCAAGATAACCAGTGGAATTTTCATCCTCAGCAGGGGTAAATGGGCCCTGCCCCTAGTTTGTATGTTGGATTACTCAGGCAGGAGCCCCAGCACATGGTGCAGTTACAGTTGCTGGTGACCACCAGCAGTCTGTAACATTAAATGGAAAGACCTCAGAAACTCACTGCTAGTCCATTTTTAAATTGCCTATCCTTCTAGCATGGTGGAACCCACCCCATCCTGCTTACCCCCCTCCCTCTTGAGAGGTACAGCTCCTGGCCCAGTCCAGGGAGTGCACACTGCACATGCATCCTGCCCATGAGTCACTTCGTTAACAAATGAATGGCCACAGTATCATGGTGCTTGTACAGAGCTGGTTGTGAGGGTAACACCTGTAATCCTAGCACGTGAAAGATGGAAACAGGAGAATCAGGAACTTGAGGCCATCTGGACTTACCAGGAAGACACATCTCACTCTGGAAGGATGTGAGCTTCATTCTCTGGGGCAGAAGTGTGCATCTTGGACAAAGGAGAAGCATTAGGTGGTAGGGAGGGGTGGAGTCCACTGAGGATGTGTAGCTGGTGTGAGCTTGTAAGCCCTTGATGGGACCCAGCGAGGACATGCAGCCAGGTGAGCCTGAGCAGCTTGGACGGGTCCCGGTGTCTGGGCTCAGACCTGGCCTTCAGGGTGGGATTCCTGCCTTGAGTCAGACTCAGAACTCCGAGGGAGCTGAGGTCAAAATTGTCGGGCACGAACTGGGTTTTAGGAAGTGATTTGAGTGTGGGGACTGTGGGGAGCATGGGGCAAGAGATGGGGTCCAGCTAGAGGCATGGCAGGGTATGAGAAAGAGGAGGCGCCTTGTCTGGGTGGGGCCCAGAGGGGGGAGGTTCTCAGCCAAGTTGGTGGTTGCCCAAGCGGCCATCGGCAGAGAGTCTGCTGGAACGCACTTCCTGCTGCTTCAGCATCCCTGTTTCACAGGGATGCCAACTCAGGAATTACTATCAAGTGACATAATATGAACAAACTGTGAAGTTGCACAGAAAAAATTTTCTAAGAGGCCTGGATGCTGATACCACATTGAGAGTGAGTGAAAATTCTAGACGAGCGAAGGAAATGTGTCTTATCAATAGACAGATTTCCACCGTCTGATGTGCATGCTCACTCCACACAGTGTTGGTGAGCCTCTTCACGAAACTCTGTCATGTTAGATAGCATAAGGAAAGAGCTTTCAGTTGATTTCTTTTTATATTGATTAAAAATTATCTTTACTTGTCCAAGGGAGTTGCCATTTAACAAGGTGGTTTATGACTACAAATCTTGATTAATATCACCCCTTTCAACATTCTCACCCAGTCCTCCCCTAACCACCCCTTCCCTCACTTTCTTAATTTTGTAGGATTTACATTGGATTTCTTAATGCATTCTTCCCCTCTTCTCCTCTTCATTTGTCCACCCCCTTTTCCCTTGACTCTACCCTACACCTTTCAAGTACCTACTTCCTAGTGTTTTATTTTGCTGAACTTTGATTTTGGCCTTTTAAGGGATTATGCCATTTGAGAGCTCCCTTGAATCGACCATATTTCAGTCAATACATTTATATATACTTGAATACCACCCAATGTATTTACTTAAAACTTTATAAGCTAGATCTAGTTTCCTCATATTGTGGTATGGCAAGAAAACAGAGAAGCCACATTTTGAGAGATCGAATTTGGAACACAAACACCTGCAGCCCAGTGAATGCACTTAACACTGTTAGGAAACTGAGCTATGAGAGCCAGGGAGGAGAGAAAGGACAAAAACAAAACAAAACAAAACAAAAAAAACCCCCAAAAACCCAGTATCAACAAACCAGATCGGCTCCAATGGAGAGCTGAAGCTGGACACCATGTTGACTGGGCGGAGCGCAGGAGACACAGAGACAGGCATGCATGAGCTGGTCTCGGCCTACACAGAGTCAGGGTTTGCCTACAGGAAACTCTAGAGTCTCCCAAGTTCAAGGCACAGGACAGGTCCAGTAATCTATTGACCAGGTTCCTACCCCTGCCTCTAGGGATTCAGGCATGCCCATCACATGGGAGGTGGGACTTCCCTTCTTCCACTATGCAGACAAGATGGCTCCAGATAAACCTACCAAGTGGCCAAGATGACATTGGCTAACCTGGTCTGTCCTGGGAAAATATGTCTCCTTTGTCTCTCTGGGCCTGACTTATTTCACTTATTAGATTTTTTTCCAGGTTTTTTCCATTGCTTTACAAACGGTACAATATCATTCTTTCTAGTAAATGAGTAAAATTCCATTGTGTATGTATACTACATTGTCTTGATTAATGTGTCCATTGAAAGGCATCTGGGCTGATTCCATATCTTGGCTATGGTGAATAATGGTGCAATGAACATGGTTGTGCTGGTGGCTTTACTGTGTCATGGTTTGTAGTCTTTTGGGAAAATGCTCAGGAGTGGAATTGTTGGACCATAGAGTTGTTCTGTGTTTCGTTTTTGAAGAACCTCCATACTGCTTTCCAGAGTGGTTGAACAAGTTTACATTCCCACCAACATTGTATTAAGGTTCCTTGTTGGCCACATATTTGAAAGGTAGGAATAGGATACAAAAATAGTTTCTTCACAGACATCTGTTGTCTGTCCATTCTGTTTAAAGAAACATCTGTTGTCTATTGTTTCTTTGATATTGTACCATTTGTACATCTGCTTCTTCCTTAGATGAAGAACTGAGCTGTGGACATCAGGGCATAAGTCTGTACACAAAGCTAGTTTTCCTTGAGCTCAGATTATATTGGGCGGGGCTTAAACTGGGCCGTGAATTCAGGGCTCTGCTGTCTTGCTCACTTGCTTGCTCTTAGGTAACTCAAATTATAGGTATGAGCCACTAGTACTAGAATTGGGTGGTTATATTTAAGAATGTTTATTAAATTTTAATTTTTAATTTTTTTGTGCCATCTTGGAGCTTGAACTCAGGGCCTGGCCTGGGTGGTATCTCTGAGCTTCTTTTGCTCAAGGCATTCTTAACACTTGAGCTACAGTGCCACTTCTAGCTTTTTTTGAGTAGTTTATTGGAGATAAGAGTCTCACAGACTTTTCTACCCATGCTAGCTTCAAACTACGATCCTCAGCTCTCAGCCTCCTGAGTAGCTAGGATTATAGGCATGAGCCACCAATGCTTTGCAAATATTTTTGAAAGAACTTGATCATGGTAAAAATTATGTCACACAAAAATTTCCACTGTTATCATTTTTATGTTATAGTGTGGTAATGAGAAGTTTGTACACATAATTGTACAACAGTCTCTAGACATTTTAGATTTTCAAAACCAGACATCTGTAGCCATTAAAGAACTAACCTCTGTTTTCTCCTACTTTCTGCTTCTCTGAGTATGATGGCTCCGGGCACTCAAAGACAGACTTGTGTAAGACGGTGCGTGGGCATAATTACTAAAGCAACTTATGTGCCACCTATGGAACTGTAATGTTCTAAGCTAAATGGTACCAAGGGACTTTTTTCTTCCAAAAGTTTGCTATTGGGAAAACCTGCCAGCCAGCTTCAGGCTCCGTTTGTACCATTTATCTCTTGTCATGATTGATTTTGTAATTTGTCTGGATATTCATGATCCTTTTGGGTTTCAGGACAGTGATGACAGCTCAGTGCTTCTTGGTCCAGTGTATCAAGACCGTGTGATTTGTTGTTTCTGTTATCAGCACCTGAGATGGACAGGGAGTGGTGGCTAGTGAAGCTGAGTGTTAGGTATCATTAGCCCACAGTAGCGCCTTTTATTTTCTTTTGGTATCTCCTGGATCTTTGACTCTGGGCCTGGGCACCTTAAGCATTTTTGCTCAAGGTTAGCATTCTACCCCTTGAGGCACAGCTCCACTTCCAGCTGTTTGATGGTAAATTGAAGACACGAATCTTACAGACTTACCTGTCCAGCGGTCCTCAGCTTTCAGCCTCCTGAGTTGCTGGGATTCCAGATGTACAGCCACAGCAGCATTTTATTTAATGAACACAGATCTATGATGTGTTAGCTATTTTGAGAAAAGTCATTTTGTTTTCTCAGGGATCTAAAATAACCTACTTTCCTATTTCTCCAGAAATGAATTTGTCTTTGACATGAATGCTCCCCTGATAACTACAGAACTGAGGCCATGAGGACATTTCTTCAGAAGTGGGCTGAAAAGTTATCTTCCTCCACGGTTATTTCTTTTTAAAAACGTTAACAAAATTCTCTTTAAGTCATTATATAAAGAGATTTGAGCATGTCAGTTTATGAGCACAGTGCGTCTTTATCAGCAGCCCCTTGGTCCTTCTCCCCATCTCTCCCAACCCCACCATCCTCTCATTACCTACTTCCACGTTCACATTTGTACATTGAGTATGATGACTATATTTGTCCATCTTCTGTATCGTTTCTTATGAGCAATTGATTTCTGTAACCTTTCAGTTTTAGGATATGGAGGAAGTAACTGAATATAAAGAAGAAAAACACTAGGAAATAAAGCATAAACAAAGAGAAAAGAGCTGAGGATCATTGGACATGTGGAGGGAGGCCGAGCAAGTTTCTGTTGAATCAAAGATCTACTCAGGTAAGTTTATGGGGAATACAATTAAGTGGCTGACCAAGGATGCAGTATTTTTATTTCAGGCTGTTTGTGAACCCACAATGTTCTAACTTACTCTTAATATATGAGTAATTTGGAAGCATTGACTTTACGGATGACAAGGTCTTTTGGGAACTGCTCTGTTTCCCCGAGATGTCTTCATAAGCAATCATGAGCACTACATAGATCCACAATTCTTGGTGAAAATGGTCTCTATTGGTTCTTTCTGTTTGTTAGGACATGGGATGAGCCGAGTTCCCCACACCCACTGTGTCGAAAGCATGTGCTTGTGTCTGGTGATGCTGGACTCTTCTCATTAAAAGTAGGATGCCTTCCCCGGTGGGGGAGGGGTTGTTTGGCTCATGCCGGCCCACCCCACGGTCCTTCCTTGTTGGGTCCTTCGGCTGCCTCGGTATGGGTTTTTGTCACTGAAGTTAGGCTGAGGTCTGTTCTCACATGCCACATGTACAGTGGGATGCTTACGAGGGCACTGAAACCTATGGACAAACACCGCTCACATAGAGAGGCTTGTCCCACAAGGATGGATGTGACCTCCTTCTGCACTAGTCAGGCGTGTATCCGGCTGAGTGGAGCCGCAGGAGGCTGCACAGCAGGACAGCCAGGGTGGGAGCAGCATCTTTGGGGCCTCATGTCTGCGTCTTTATTGGTATATGTTAGTTGTACAAGGGATATGTCCATGCATGTGTAGAATGTCCTTTGATTAAATTCACTCTATTACTTTTTAAAAATCTCCCATTGAAAATATCTTAATGGGTTTATTATCTTGTTTTATTTTTCACTTTTATTCTGATTAGCATATATTAATTACACAAATGGGTTTTAGTGTAGTATTTCCATACATACATTGTGCTATGATCAAATTTGCCCCTTCCATTACTCCTCCTTATCTACTTTTGCTTTCCCTTTAAATAATTTTAATGGGTTTCATTATTCTATTTTCATACAAGCAAGAAAAGATGCTTTGATCACATCCAGTCCCCCCCCCCTCGCCTTCCCCTCCCCGCTCCTCTGGTTCCCTCCCTCTGCCCCCACCACATAGTCCTCCTTGAACACTCGTGACATGCTTTTTTTAGACCTTAGACAGTGGAGTCTGCACATGAGCGAGAACATGCAATACTTATCTCCCTCAGTCTGTTGGATTTTGTGTAAGATTTTTTTCTACATTTATAGAGATGTTGACTTCAAAATAAATTCTACTTATGTGCTGCACTGCAGTTATTGATATGTATGCGTGTATGTGTGTGTGTGTGTTGTGCCATCCTTGCATGCCTGGAATGAAAACAAGTTGACTGTGGTGTACATACTTTTTGATACACTGTTGCAAGAAAATGGATCTCTTGTTAGCTTTGCTGTCTGTCCTTGTCTGGATTTGATAGCAAGATTTTCCACTTTATTGGAATATTTGTTTTTGGAGTATGTTTTTCAATTATTCTGTGAATTTCCTTGGTATTTGTTGTGGTATAACCCTTTTCTATTCTAATTTTATTAATTCAGATCTTCTTTCTCTTTCTTTTGGTTAGTTTGGCTAAGGATTTGTCAATCAACAACTTAGCCGCATTGATTCTTTGTATTATTCCTTAAGTCTCTATTTCATTAATTGTCATATTGACCTTTGTTATTTCCTTCTATTTACTGATTTTTAATTTGCCTTGGACTTGCTTTTGTAAACCTGTGGTGATTCATAAGGTTATCTATTTGACATCTCGGGTTCATTTACTGTGGACTTCCATGGCTGACGTTCCCTCCTAGAACTGTGGACTCCGGTGGACTCACACTTCCCTCCTAGAACTGTGGACTCCTGTGGACTCACACTTCCCTTCTAGCACTGTGGACTCACACTTCCCTCCTAGCACCGTGGACTCACACTTCCCTCCTAGCACCGTGGACTCACACTTCTCTTCTAGCGCTGTAGACTCAGGTGGACTCACACTTCCATTCTAGCACTGTGAACTCCCGTGGACTCACACTTCCCTTCTAGCGCTGTGGACTCACACTTCCATTCTAGCACTGTGGACTCACACTTCCCTTCTAGCACTGTGAACTCCCGTGGACTCACACTTCCCTCCTAGCGCTGTGGACTCACACTTCCCTCCTAGCACTGTAGACTCATGTGACCTCACACTTCCCTTCTAGCACTGTGGACTCCCGTGGACTCATACTTCCCTTCTAGCACTGTGGACTCACACTTCCCTTCTAGCGCCGTGGACTCATGTGACCTCACACTTCCATTCTAGCACTGTGGACTCACACTTCCCTTCTAGCACTGTGGACTCCCGTGGACTCACACTTCCCTTCTAGCGCCGTTGACTCAGGTGGACTCACACTTCCATTCTAGCATGTGGACTCACACTTCCCTTCTAGCACCGTGGACTCACCTGTACTCACTCTTCCCTCCTAGAACTGTTGGCCCCCCCTGTGGGCTTATGCTTCCCTTCTTGCATTGCCCTTCATATTGCCCCAAAGGTTCTGGTATATTGTGCTTTCATTTTCATTTGGCATTAAGGTTCTTGATGTGTTGGATCTATTGTGGTTTTATGTTCAGTAATGTTTGTTTCTGTGTAACTGGTTGCACTGATGTTTGACCCACAAATATATACAATTATTATGTTCTCTTATTCCCTTTGTCAATATGAAATTACTTTCTTGCCTCTTTTGACCAAGTTTGATTTGAAGTCTAATTAGTCATTTATGAGTACAGCTACTCTTTGTTCCTTTTTTTTGTCAGTTGTGGGGCTTGACCTCAGCACCAAGCCTCTGTTTTGCTCAAGGCTAGCATTCTACCACTTGAGCCACAGTACCACTTTTGATAAGAGTCTCACAGGGACTTTCTTGCCTGGGCTGGCTTTGAACTGCAATTCTCAGGTCTCAGCCTCCTGAGTAGCTAGGATTACAGGTGTGAACCACTGGCACCTTGCTCTTGTTTTCTTTTCAGCTCTATGTACTTGGAAAGTATTTTTTCACCTTTATTTTTTAACCTGCGTTTCTCTTTGCTAGTGAGGTGACTTTTGTGTAGGTAACATAAGCTAGGTGTTTTTGAAAATCCTGTCTTAAATTCTTAAGTCTTTTGATTAGAGAATGAGACTATTGACATTCAATATTATTCTTTTTTTAATTGTGAAAATACCATACAGAGGGGTTACAATTACATGGGCAAGGTTATGAGTGCATTTCTTATCAAGCATTGTTGCCACCTCCTTTGTTTCCCCTTTCTATCCCTTCCTATCTCTCCCTCCTCCCCCCTCCCCCCACCAAAGTTGTAAAGTTCATTTTTCGACATAATGACGTATACATCACATTGTTGCAATGGGTCCACCTGTATCTCTATTTAAATGATTTGTTTGTTCCCTTCCCCTCCACAAATTGTACCATCATCAAATACAGTGAAAGCAGGGGTTATACCATGGGGGAGGGACATACAAAGCAACAAAGAAATCATCTTATAAATATGTTATCAATGTTATTCTTGAAAACTATGGCATCATCATTCCTGCCATCTTATTGGTTCATAGTATTTGGTTCTCCTCTACTCCTCATTTGCATATCAACTACCTAGTGAGAACTATTAACCCTATATTTTTAGAATTGCATTTACTTTTGTCTTCTGTGTATACTATTCCTTTATGTATCTTCTGAAGCCCTGGCTTAGTAGTCATAATTTCCTCTAGTTTTTGTTTATCACAGAAATTTATTAATTCTTATTCAGTTGTGAAAGGTAAATTGAGTTGAAACAAATCTAATCCATAGTTACTGTATTTTCTTCAGTGCCCAAAAGGCATCATTCCACCTTCTCCTTTTTTTTGAGTTTCCACTAAGAAATCTGTTGTTATTTTAGTGGGTTCACTCTTGTGCGTAACATAGTGCTTTCCTCTGCAGCTTTCAATAATCTTTCCTGTTCTGTATATCTATTATTTTAAGTATTCTGTGCCCTGGAGAGGTTCTTTTTTTGTCTGTTTGGAGTCCTAAAAGCCTCTTGTCCTCTTGTGTGTTGATGATCTGCCATTACTTTATTGAATATATTACTTTATTTTCCATCTCTTCTTCTTCTAAACCCATCATTTATAGATTTGGGTCCTTACTGATATTGAATAAGTCTTGTATGCTCCATTCATACTTCATTGTAATCTGTATCTGAACAGTCTAATGCTACCTTGTCTTCAAGCTTTGATTATCTTCAATTTGATCCAGTCTACTGACAAGGCTTTCAACTCAAATACGGAAAAGCAAGACTACGTGTCTCTTCCAGAAGTCAACAAGTCCATATGGACAGTCTTGCTTTTCCATATTTCTTTTGTTCTACATTAGGATTTGTGTATCTTCTGAAGCCAGGATATTCGTTGGAGCTTTTAATCACCTGTAGCCTTCCATTGAAGTATTCTGAATGTTTAGGCAGGACTGTGTAGGGCAGGGTGTAAATGTTACTTCTCATCACCTGACTGGTGTGTGGCTCAGTAGCCAAGCCTCACTCATGTGCTAGGTTACTGGACTTTATCACTAGTTCTCAACTTGAGGAAATCTGACTGGAATCTCCTTGTAGGAGGCTCAGGTGTTGTTTCTGGAGTGTTTTTACCATAGAAGTTTCTTTCTTTTGGCTGCAGGGAGCTTCTCAGCCCATGAACCTGGAAAGTATCCATTGGCTCCATAAGCTCTCCAGCTTGCATCCCAGAGCAATGTATATCCAGGCCTTGGGGCATCTCCTGAATATGTCAGAGTGTAGAGGGAAAATACAGCCCCCAGGTATCCACTGGGGAAGGAGAACTGAGGAAAGCAGCACTCTGATTGTTCTTCATTGCACAGCTCTTAGTCACCATGTACTTTAAACGATTCCCTCCCTCCTTCCCTTCCTCCCTCCCTCCCTCCTTCCCTCCCTCCCTCTTTCCATTCCTCCCTCCCTCCCTCCCTCCCTCCCTCCTTCCCTTCCTCCCTCCCTCCCTCCCTCTTTCCATTCCTCCCTCCCTCCCTCCCTTTCTTTCTTTCTTTCTTTTGTTCAATCATTCTTTTTCCTCACTCCTTCCTCCATCCCTTTCTCTCCCCTCCTCCCTTTCCTTCCCACCCCTGAACTTACCTATCTTCTTTATTCCCAAATGTTGCACTTCCTCCCACTTCCTCCTTCAGGAATATTTTCAATTATTTAAAGGAATCTCATTCTTCCTGAGTTCTGATTCCAAGAGTGGAATCAGAACTCAGAATTCATGTTTTCTGAAAATTCCTTAGGGGGATTTGCTTGCTCAAATAGTGACTCTATGCCGCTTTTACCTCATTAAGAGAAAAAAATAATTAACAATATCTCCAGGCTGGCTATAGAGGTATATGGTGTTGTGGAGGCATGCTGAAGAGGGTCATTCTTGACTGCAACGTGGGTCTTGGTTTTGCTGAGCCTTTGTGAGAAGCAAATAGTCTCCCTGTCTCTCTTTCTCTGTGTTTCTGTGTCTGTCTGTCTCTGTCTGTCTGTCTGTCTGTCTGTCTGTCTGTCTGTCTCTCTCTCTCTCCAGGGCAGACAAAGCATCTCCCAGCTGCCTTACTCTGTTGTGCCATCAAAGTCCAGCAAGGAAGCACCAGGTGTGGGCACAGCCTGGAAAAGCCCGGGCCTCAGTCTCCTGGTGATGTTGTTTTGCCTGCACTGCTGAGAAATCAGGCTCATGACACTGCACAGAATTGGACTGTGTTGTTGCTTTTCCCACTTAATTCCAATTCTTGGACCATGGCCCCTAGAGCCAAGCCTCTGCCTTCCCTCATTGACATTGTCTGAGTGGAACCAGATGATATAAAAGAAAAGCCCTAAATTAGGGGCTGACTTGGTGATATAAAGAGAGAGTGGTGCATACCTATAATGTCATGATAGTCTCCATTTCTCCTATGAGATTCCTGATGGTGCTCTGTCCAGCGCACTCACCCTGTCACATGCTCTGGTGGGTTGGCGGTAACCAGGCTCATCTCACCCTGGCAGCAAGGAGCCGAGTGGAGCTGTCCCCTCCCTAGAGGGAACGATGACCCCTCACCCCCCCCCCAGTGGCTCTCTTGGCTGGATTGCTTCGCATGACTTGCATGTTTGCCGGCGGCAAATGCTCCATTCAACTTCCTTTATGTTGCAGATACAACACAGACACACGTGAAACAGCCATGGCTCCAAGGAAGAGGGTGTAGTTCTGCAATGGGGGCACCTAAGAGCCAGTTAAATATCAGGGCATCGGGGTGGGGGGGTCTTACTTGTCTAGAATGGCGGGGACAGCTTCATGGTGGGAAGAAGTGGAGTGAGGCATGAAGCGAGGAGGGGTTTGACTTAATTTCAGAAGCAAACTGTTTGTCAAGCAGAGTATAGAACATACAACTAGCTGTCTGTGGGTGATTAGAGGTCAGGGTCATGGCTCACTGGCTGTTTCCCATGCAAGGGATGAGTCTTGCTTTTTTCTGTTTCTCTTGCCACTCCTTTCCTCCCTACTGCTTCCCGCTCCCCTCCTTTCTTCCCCACGCCTATTTGTTGAACACTTTGGGACAGGTGAAGAGGTGTTTCGATGGCACTGTTATGGCCACCAAACTTCCTACATGTTGGTTATTATACATTTTTGGATAATAAAGAATTCTGCCCTGGGCCAGACTTGCCTCAAGGCTGGACAGGAGCAGCTGCAGGACAGTGGCTGTGATTAGAGATGAGTTCCGGCTGATTTTCTTGCACTATTTTTTCCCTGTGGTCTCTTTCCCAAACACCATCTTAGCATCAGAGAACTTGGTATAGCCTAAGCCTGAACAGTCAGGGCCTTCCTGGTGGAATCCTGCCGAAGCCCATGATGAGAGGGAAGAGTTCGGTTTCCTGCACTCCTACCTGCATGTGGGTCCTGGGAAGAGCTCTGCTCCTTGCTTGACCCCTCTGCAGGATGCCCCCGGGAAGGACATCAGCTGCTGCTGACCCCTGCTGTGCTTGGGATGAGGGGCCAGGACTGTCTGTCTCTGTACCCAGGCTGAGGGCAGCACGGGAGTAAGACATCCCAAGAGAGAAGAAAAGCCAAGGGTGCTGCTGAGCGGGTGGGAGAGGTGAGCACCGCAGGCCCCAAGGGCTGGGTTGGAGGGTCGTCCCTTGTCAGGTTTGGCCAAAGTGAAGTCCCAAAGGACTGATGTGAAGTGCAACCGCGGGGCGTGGGGGGGTCAGTCCTCACAGAAGAGCAGCCTCACGGAAGTTCACAAGGCTGGGAGGAATCCCTTCTCACAGGAGAGACAGAGAGATGGCGGGGACATAGTCTGGTGTGGACTTGCACACTCCACGCGCAGAGCATCTTCTGCAATAGCATGTGGGCCTGCCCAGAGGCTTCTAGCTGCTACTGGTGCTGAAACACATGGTTCTGGGTGAGAGGCCTCTGTGTCAGCCCGGAGGACAGGGTGGGCGGATAGAGGGGGGAAGTGCGGGGAAGATGGGGAGGGGGAGGGGGAGGGAGGGGAGAGGAGAAGGAGAGGATAGAGGGGAGGTGAAGAGGAAGGGATGGAGGACAAGTGAGGAGAGAGCAGAGAGTAGGTGAGGAGGAGGGGATGGAAGGGAGGGGAATGGAAGGAGATAGAGGGGGAGGGAGAGGAGAGGGGAGGGGAGGAGGAAGAGATGGAGGAGGGGAGGAGAAGGCGGAGGGGAGGTGTGGAGGAGGGGATGGAGGTGATAGAGGGGATAGAGGGGCGAGGAAGGGAAGGGGAGGGTCTGGGGGAAGGGGAGGGAATGCTGAGTGAGGGCTCTCCGAGTAAGAGGTCTATGGCCCAGGCCTCAGAGTCAGAATGTGGAGAAGAGGGTTTCTAGGAGAATCACTGCAGAGGCTGGTGGAGGCGAGGTGGCGTGCTCTGCTCTGCTCCGCTTCGCTCTGCTCTGAGCAGCACCCTGACGCCCAGACATGAGGTTCGACTCTGGGCCATTGGGCCGGGCGCGAGGGACCCAGGAGAGCCAGACCTTCCTGGCGTGGCTCTCTCCACACCAGCTGCACCTCCCCTGCAGTCAGTCTTCCTGTGCTGGGCAGGTGGTGGCTCTGCTGTAAGGGCTGGGAAGGGGAGGTCCTTCCTGGAGGGGCTCTGAGGGGCCCTGCTGCGGGTCCCCCTCTCCCGCCCCCATCCCCTGCCTTGCACCCTGGCCAGTCCTTTGCACCCTGGGAGGTGGTGGTCAGGGGTCCACACATGCTCCATGTGTCAGAACGGTGGGGTCCCATGACACCCGAGAGGATGCATTCCAAAAGATGGAGGCAAAGGAGGCAAACATAAAAGTAGGCAGCGATCTGTTGCGGGGCTGAGGGGCCGTGGGGCTGGCCTAGCATGGGAGGCCCGCTCGGAACATTGGAAGCCTGCAGCTCATAAGGTCGTCCGGCCTTCGTTTGGCTGTCCGCGTGCAACAGTGGCATGGGAAGGAGAAAGCCAGCTCCACTTGACCGAGTGTGCCACAGGCTTTCGTGTCCCAGTGTGCTCCCTCTCCCTCCACCCCCGCCACTGTGGTGTCCTCCTTTGGAGTAACCTTGGAGTGGCCCCGGCCCAGGCCTGGTCACGTGACCTGCTGTGTCCTCCCTGGGTCCTCACGGGGCCTCTGCTGTGGCTGTGTGGAGGAGCAGGGGTCTCCTGCTGGAGGAAGGTCATCACTGGGGTGGCCGGTGCACACCTGCAGCCTCAGACGCACACTGATTCCAGCCAAACCCCCTGGGGCCGGAGGTCGCCTTCCGCAGAGGCGCAGGGGCTCGGGCTCAGTGCGGCTGGGCCCGAATTCGTCCACCGTGGTCCCTGGCTGACTCTGGTGGCTGGCCGTGGTCCCCTGCCACAGGAGAGAGCAGCCACAGGGGGCAGCCCCAGCCCTGCTGAACGGATGACGCCTTCCCTGTGTGTGAAGGTTGTCTCTGGTCACTTGTTTAACCAGGTGGGGAGAAATGCTCTTCCCTTCAGAGAGAGGGACCCGCCAGAGCCTGCAGCTTACCTGTGGTCTGCGCAGTCTTCTAGGGCTGAGTCTGTGCATGAGCGCTGTGAGATATAAGAGGTTGTCTGTGAGGGGCAGGGGCCTGCCCAGCACGAGGCCAGGGGTTCAGTCCCCAGCATTGCAAACACGTATCAAGGCGGTTGACTGTGGGGGCGGAGCTGCGTCTGGGCTGCAGTTGAAGATACTGGTTTTTCGTGGTGTTTGTTCTGGAAAAGTGGGTAGATTGGCAAAGTCTTGATGGTGAGCAGGTGGCCTAAGAACGCTGGCGCTCAGCCCTTTTGTAAGATGCACAGACGCATTCTGACGCCGTCCGTGGACCCAAAGCATGTGGCAAGCTGGCGCTTGTGCAGGGGGGTTGCCCTGTCGGCAGACAGGCTGGTGTGGCCCGGGGCACCACGGGTGGTGTGCAGGGACATGGGCACACCTCCCACACGGTCACTACCCCCTCTGCTCTTATGTTTAGCATCCTGCAGTCAGTCAGCCGCTTGACCAGGGTTTCCGTGGCTTGTCTTCAAGGTTCAGAAGAGGGTGTCCTGTGGCGAAGTGCCTTCATCCGTTTCAGGCATTTCTGTGTGTGTGTGAGGGAGGCTTCCGGCCCAGCCTGGGGAGGGGGCGCAGGCCTGCGTTCCTAGTTGAGGGTGCGGGGCGGGGGCAGGGGAGACACTGCCACGGCCGCTAACCCTGGCCCTAAATGGGGTTCCATGGGGCAGGCATCCTAGCCCTCCACTCTCAGGGTTTTCTTTTCCTTTCTCTGCAGCCGAAAATCACCCATTGCAAATGTAATAAAGGGAGCAACGCCCTAATTATCCACAATTGGCTTATCCACTTTAAATCTTATCTATCTAAATATATATGTGTATATACATACATACGTATGCAGATGTAAGTACACACATACATGCATTTCTTAAATTGGTTAGGTAGTTCTAGCAGGTCATGTGATTCACTGAATCACGTAGAGACATTATTTGTAACTATCAATAATTATTTTCTTATTAATGTAATTAAAGACCTTATTCCTCCCTATCTAGTAGCCTAGAAGTAAATCTTCCAATTATCTTCACTTTCAGGTTCTTTTACTTTTTCTTTTTTTTTTCAAAATATCTCTAATTATCACTCTTGCTACAAGTATAATCAACTTGCATAAATTAGATTCTATTCTTAGCCTGCGTTTAGCTACCCCCCCCCATCTTTTTTCTAGCACTTTGTATGTTATGGTGACAAATTCTAAGCTCACACATCCACATACAACTCAAACTGCAAGGACCAAACAGAAATAATATGTTTATAAAGAGTCCGAGTCAGAACAGTACAGCACACCAGGGGCAAAGACCAGCTGCCCCTTCCTGCCGGGCAGCAAGCCTTCCTCCTCCTCCACGACTGCTTTGAGCTACGTTGGATCCTGGAGTGGATGGGGAGTGTGGGCACCTCTCTAGTCCTGTAATGGGAAGAACGTGCTGGGACCCAGAGAGCTGAGCAGTGACCTTCCGCCTGGCTCGGCTCTCGGGGGACATGGGCTCTGTGGGCTGCAGTGACCGTCCATCCAGCCGGGATCTCGGGGGACATGGGCTCTGTGGGCTGCAGTGACGGTCTGCCTGGCTTGGCTCTCGGGGGCCATGGGCTCTGTGGGCTGGAATGATGGGGCACAAAGGCCTCAGCTGCCAGGACTCTGGGTGGGGCTGGAGGGAGGCAGCCAAGGTGTGAGCCCACTAAAGGACTGCCCACGTGCCTGGCTCATCCTGCCCTGACCCTCCCTCCTGTCCCACCCTGATCCTCCCTCCTGTCCCGCCCTGACCCTCCCTCCTGTCCCGCCCTGACCCTCCCTCCTGTCCCGCCCTGACCCTCCCTCCTGTCCTGCCATGGCCCTCCCTCCTGTCCCACCCTGGCCCTTCTCATGAGAACGAGGGCCAGTCAGGGAGCCACAGAGATCACAGACACAACCCACACAACGTGCACGTCACTGAGTAAGAGCACTGGCCTCGCAGCGAATGTGGCTGGGCAGGGTCTGAAGGCAAGTGAAAGCATGACTGCCTTCCGTACACAGGCCAGGGCCTCTGGCTGCAGCGCAGGCCTGGCCACTGCACAGTTGGTCCTTGCCCCCCAGGGGGTGTCTGCATGGCCCCGCTGGGCCTGAGGCTCGCCCTGCAGCTTGGGAGGGGCAGAGGGCTGAGTGTACTCTGCCCTCCACGTGGCCCTCTGCACACTGCCTGCACTGGGGGGGGTCCTGTCTCCTGCACCCCCCTTTGGCCTTTGCCCACTGTTGTGAGAGTACCAGATGTCCTTTGAGGTTCCGCCTTCTGGGGACCTCTGCGTCCTGCTGTGTCCTGCAGCTGGCCTGGGCACCACGGCTTCAGTCCTAATTCACAGTGCTTTCGTGGCTGAAGGGCTCTGCCACCTTGCTTTACCTTGGTCCTCTGTTCCTGTTTCCACCGCAGTCACACTGAGGAACTGGGTCAGGGTGGACTCAGCGTGGTTTGGGAGAGTGACAACCCCTGAAGCTGGGCTCCCACTTGGCTCTTTGGGGTCCTTTGCAGACAGCGGGGTTTGACGACTCCACCGTCTGTCCATTTTCAGGGTGACTGTAGCACAGAAGCACGCTAAGCCCTGCCTGGTGTCAGACAGTGGGGTCTCTGCCCAGAGCCCCAAGCCATTTCCGTGGTGACCGCCACCACTGGACCCCTCTCTCTTTTCCAGTCTTCCCACAGCAACCAGAGAGGCTCCTGAGCAGGTGGTGCCTTGGCCTCTGCCCTCAGCCAGGCAAGGGCTGCAGCCAGAGCGGGGCTCTAGGTGCTGGATGGCGCCGGGGTCACTGGCCACTGCCACAACACACCGGCCGCTGGAGCTCCCACGGAGCTGCACCTCTCGGGCTGGGCCAGGCCTGATGGCTGGCAGCTCCCAGCCCCTGTCCTTGCGTGGTCTCCCCACAGGACCATCCTCTGCCCGCTCCTTCCTGGGGCAAGGTCTGTACATGTAGTTCAGGCTGGCCGGGAACTTTATTAACAAATTAAAAACAAACCCTCATTTCCACTTCCTAGCATTCATTTTGATGTCATATTATGTGATCATATGCATATAGGAATCATGCCTTTGTGTTCCTCCTCTGAGTGTCCTCCTCTGGTCTCACTGGGCGTGAATGCCCGATGTCCTATGAGTATAACTTACGGCCCAGTATACTTCAGACCCAGCTTCTGCACATGAGAGAAGACCTGTGCCATTTGTCGCTCTGAGCTTGGCTCACCTCACATAGTGTGATTTGTTCTAGGTCCCTCCATTTCCTGCAAATGATGTCATATTATTCTTTCTAATACAGGTACCACGTTTTTTGGATCTACTCATCTATTGTGAGGCATCTGAGATGTTTCTCTGACTTGGCTATTGTGGTTAGTGCAGCAATGAACATGGGTGCTCAAGTGTCTTTATGGCATCTTGGCTCCTGATGTTTTGGGTAGATGCCCAGGACTTGGCCTGGAATTCTTGCTCCTCCTGCCTCAACCTTCCAAGCACGGGATTGTAGGCACGTGCCACCACACTCAGCCCTAAGCCCCTCCTCTTTAAAGGCAGATTGGAACCGATGGGTAAAGCCCCCCTTCCAACCTTGTTTTACCTTGATCCTCTGGAACGTTCCTGACTCCACGGGGAGTCTTGCTCCCAGGACCAGGGTGAGGATGGCTGCAACATGGTTTGAGGACAGACCCCTGAGGACAGCCCAGGCGGTGGGGCGTGCGGGAGGGCCCCCGCCTGGCCCTGGGCTCCAGCACTGGCTTGGTCTCCGTTCTGCTTGGTCCCCTTGCCGCCCCTCTCCACAGGGCTCCTTCTCCACGGGCCCCGCCTCGGCTCTGTGACCTGGCCTGGGCCCACAGAGCGGCCTGGGCTCTGTGACCTGGGCCCACAGAGCGGCCTGGGCTGTGCATCTCCCTCCGCCCACTGCAGGCCCCCCACGGTGCTTACCTGTGCGCTCTCTGTCCCTCCTTCCCGCCCTGTGGCCCCAGCTAGAAGCGGGGCTTCGCTCTGTGATTCTCCTCTCCCTCTTTCCCCCATTCCGTCTTAGTCTCTCTGGACCTCTCACTCTCTTCCATTGCCTCCTTCCCTATCTCCATGGACCCCCGGCCCCGTCCTTCCCACACGCAGTCACCGACCTGTCCGTCCTGTCTGTCCATCCCACGCTTTCTGCGCCTTCCTCCCGGTCTCTGTGGTGGCCTTGAGGCCCCTGCACCAGTCTGGGATTGCTAGCCACCCTGGTGCGCCGCCAGAGCTCACCCACTAACCCAGTTACTACTCAGCCGCCGCCGCCGGTGAGCTGGCCTCCTGCTCCAGCCAGCCCCGGTCCGCACCTCCCCTCTGCCTCCGGCCTCAAGTTCGCTCGTGCCGCCTTGGTGCTGGCCTCGGCCTGTCTTCCTGGCCCAACGCGAGCTACTGAGGGCAAGAGCGGACGGGACGGCCCCGGTGGCCCGGGAGAGTGGGGTGGGGTGCCAGGCGTGGGCGCACAGTGGGCCCGCGAGGGTCACACTCTTCGGCCTCGCTCCACATCCCCAGACAGTGCCCGCTCCTCCCGCCACCCCTCTCCCTGCGTGCTTTCCACAGGAGCAGACCCACCTGCGCGAGGCGCGGCACCGAGCAGCCCTGTTCTATTTATACCACGGCAGGCAGAGTTCTCCTGAGGACAGAGGCAGGAAGGAGCCACTGCAGATCACCGCGCAAGCACACGCGCGGCTGACAGCGAGGCCCGGCCTGCGGGCCCCAGCCCAGCTCCCCCGTGTGTGTGTGGGCCCCGGGTGCCTGCAGGCCCCAGCACCACTCCCCGGGGTGTGTGAGCCCCGGTGCACACCGATGCACCCCCCTTCCCCCCCATGGACGGGAGGCAGCGAGCGCAGCTGCCCCGGGTTGCGGTGAGGACCCAGGAAACCAGGCGAAGTGTCCCTGACCATGGGGTCGCGGTCTGCGCGCCCCTCTCTCCCAGTGCCTCTCCTCACAGCCTGGCCTGCCCACCGGCCACCTTCTGCACAGAGCAGCTTTGTCTGTGCTCAGCTTCTGTCCTCCAGTGAGTCCTCCCCCTGTATTTCCCCGCAGAGCGTCAGCGAGTCCATGACCAGCAGCACGTCTGGGGATGGAGTCATCTGAGCAGAGCTCCGTGACTTTGATTTCATTTTACTTCTTGGCATTGTGAGGGTTTGAACTCAGGGCCTCACGCTTGCCGGGCAGGAGCTCCTTGAGTCACGCCTCCAGTGTTGCTTTGCTTTCATCATGGTTGGATCACAGTCTCACAGGTTTGCTGGGACCTGGCCCGCGGCGTGCTCTTCCCTTTTATCCTTCCCGTAGCTGAGATGGCCATGCACACTGCCGGGCCAGTGCCTGTGGTGGGGCCCCGAGGGCTTCCCTGCCACCCGGCTTTGAACCCAGAATCCTCCCCCTCAGCCTTCCGAGGAGGTGAGATTCTTGGCACAAGCCTTGGTTCCCTGACAGATCTCTTCTGTCTTTCTGTTTTGGAACTCTACTGGGAGTTCTGATAGGTCTTTGCATAAAGACTTAAGTCACGTATTCCCAGGAAATATGAATTAAAATTTTTTGGGGTCTTAAAACAAATTGACATTTTTTTCCTCTAAGAAAATGAAAATAATGGGCTGGGAAGGTAGCTCAGTGGTAGAGTGCTTGCCTCGCGTGGCGTGCATGAGGCCCTGGGTTTGATCCCTCAGTACCACATACACAGAAAAAGCCGGAAGTGGTGCTGTGGCTCAAGTGGTAGCGTGCTCACCTTGAGCACAGAGTGGCTCAGGGCCCCAGGACCAGGAAAAAAAGGAAAAAAGAAAATGAGAGCTATGCCCTGGACAGTTCTTCCTGTTTTGTGTTGCTGTTAGGAAACACAAAGCCCAGCTACGGAGGCAGCTCCAGCCGGGTCTTGCTGCTGTGTGGCTCGAGGCCTGCTTTGGGAGGCCCCTGGTCTGTCGGCCTCCGGGGAAGTCGGGAGGGCAGGCCTGGGGCGGCTGAAGCACCAGAGCCGGACAACACCGCCGCTCCTTGCATCTCCACTGTACAACACAGCATTTTTCTTTAAAAGAAAAAAAAGAGTAGGGTCCAGGACTGAGCCATTTAAATCCTATGCAAATAATTATGGCAAATAGATGAATCAGAAAAATGTGCTTTGAGCTAGGCTGGCCTCTCCTTTCAATATTGCCTTTTATTTGAAAACAGGCAAACAGAAGAGGAATTGTATCTATTTGCTTTCTCTGTTGAGTGTTTTAATGGCTTGTTCTGTCTGAGAAAACCTGATGTTTAGCTGAAGCTGACAGAGCCCCAGTGGACGTGTCAAAACAAGCCAGGGAAGGCAACTTTTGATGTGTTTTATTGAGATACCCAAGGTACTTTCCAATTATTTTATGCCAAGAAAGGTAGTTCTTCACACACACACAAAGATTTCTTTTGAAAACCACAAGTGTAACTTGTCAAACCTTAAATATCATTTAGATCTGCGATGGGGGAAGTTCTAAGGCGGGCTGTGTGGCTGGGGGGGGGATGGGGAGAGCGGGTTTTGGGGTGCAGGACACCACAGCTCCTCGCAGTCCCCAGAGCGTATACAGCTAGCTCCCAGGGGACAGACCACAGCTCCGCCAGGGCTCAGGCCTCCGAGCTGCAGGGCAGCGTTTGGGATTCTGGGATGGCCCAGCCAGTGCTTGCTGGCACCAGGCAGAGCCTCCCCAGCTCTTCTGAAAGTGTCCCTGCCCGCTGGGCAGGGTGTGCCCGGTGAGGTACCACAGAGCAGGCTGGCCCTTACCCACCCATTGTCACCTGCGGGCCCCAGGAAAAGGGACCCTGCCCACTGCTGGCCTCCTCAGCTAACCAGCCAAGGACAGGACCTCGCAGAGGCCGGAGCCCCGCAGGCCCCGGCCCGCCCCTCCCCTGGCTGCGGGGTGAAGGATCTTTTGCCCTTTGTAGATGCAGGATCTAGACACAGGCAAAATAGTTCCTCTCCTGCACACTGGAGTGTTCAAAAGGTGACTTAAGACACTGCTCACAAAGACAAAGGCAGCGGGAAGGGAGGTGTTTTCAGATTAACCAGAAACCACATGAAAGCAGCTTGGGAAAAGGAGCAAGGTTTGAACTTGATGGTGGAGGGTGGGGCTGGCGAGAGGGCCTGGGGAGAGGCTGATGGCCGGGAGCCTGGGGAGCAGGCTGGGGAGGCAGCGGGGAGCGGAGCCCCGCCCTCCTTGTGCAGCTTGCTCTCCCGCAGGGGCTCTGTGCTCGGATCTTGGGGGCCGAGGAGGTGGGTTCTGCTCTCGGTGATGTCTTTGGAGACATCCCGTGTTCTCAACCAGTGTTCCTCACAGGCCAGGACAGACAGCAGCGAGGACAGACAGCAGCGAGGACGGGCGCTCTGGAGCTGTGCAGCAGCCCAGCGCAGGTGCGCCCCTTGTCCCCCCACAGCGGGATGTGGCTCCAGCCAGCCCCGCACAGCGTGGCATCTTCCCCCTCGGGGCGTCCCTGGGGACAGGGCCTGGGGACTGGCGACCGGTTCTGTGAGCACTGGGCATCTCTCTTGTTTGGTGTAGTTGGTGTAGGCACCAGGCCCATGACCATCCCCTGCCCGTGGCCTGTGGCTCATCCGTGGGCACACTGGTCCAGGGCCCAGCCTCACTGCTCAGGACTCCCTCCTGCCCTTTCTCTTCCTTTTGTGTCCTGGGGGCAGTGTGGGTCCCGGGCTCTGCGGGGTGCCTGTGTTCCGATCTGTCACTTGATTTGTTCTCAGGGCACTGTCCTGTCCCCGGCCCCGGCGTCACGGCAGCCCGGGTGTGGGCAGGACCTTCGGTCTGGGGCCCCCGCATTGCAAAGCTGACCCTGTAGAGGGTCCGCGCTTCCTTGGCCAGCTGTCCTTGCTGCTGGTGGCCCTGGGGTCTCCTGCTCCTTCCCACAGCCGCCCCCCTCCGGCCTCCAACCCAGCCAGTGCCGTCCTGGCCTCCCTTCCGAGCACAGGCCCTGTGTGGGAAGCCCAGCTTCAGGCTCTCCGCCTGCCTGCAGCATGGACGTCAAGGTGGTCAGGGGCTGAGCCAAGTGCGGCCGGGCGTGGTTCAAGGATCCCAGCTAAGCTAGGAAGTTCGGTAGGTAGAGTAAAACCTCTCTTGACCGTGGTGTTTTCAGCTTTCAGGGGATCCATGAGGACACCCCCACTGTAGGCGGAGGAGCACCTGCGCCCCTCAGATGGGACCTGGGGCCGAGACGAGGCCCAGTGTCCTCCCCGGGCTGGCTCAGAGGCCTTGGAGTTAGCCTAGACATCCCACCCCTCTCCTGGCTTGTAGCTTCCAAAATGGAGGGACGTGCACTCAAACGACGTGGGCACCTGGCCCCTACAAACCTCCTGCTTCTGTCTGCCTGGGGTCGTGACAAAGGCCTCGACTGTGCCATGGGACCGCGGCCGATGGCCTCTTACAGGGGTCACCCGGTCCTCCTTGCTCTCCAGAGCAATGGTGATGGTGAGCACGATGGCCAGCCCGGGACAGGGCGTCTGACCTCCAGGCTGGGCCCCGGGCGGCGCTCTGTGTCACGGGCGGCCCCTGTGCTGCCCTGCCCCGGTCCGAGCCAGCCCTTGCGACTGTACTTCCTGTGACACACATGAAGGCGAGTTCGTGGATGAGCTGGGCTGATGAGCCAGCTCCCCTGGCCTCCCCTTGCTCCCTGCTGTCCTCTGTGGTCTCTAAGTCTTGGTCCTTCCGCCATTTCTTCATCCTTGATCTTGGCCTTTGTTTTTCCCTCGTCTGCTGGAGACAGTGTCCCAGAGACCGAATGGCACTTGTTTTCCCATGGGTCTGGCATGATTGTGCCCGCCGCCAGCTCCCTCGTTGTCAGCTCCTGCACGGTGCTACCCCAGGTCTGGCCTCGCGGTTTGTGTGGGGTGCACGCGGCCTGGGCTCCCGGCGGCTTTCCGGTGAGTGCCGCTGAGGCTGTGAGGATGGATCAAGACCCTCTCTCCGCATTCACACGGTCATTCATTAAAACGCTGTTTACCGAAATGACCCCGTTCCACCGTGCCTTTGCCAGGTCTCCTCTCGCCCGGTCTGGGCATTATTGGCCGTGAGGTCCCAGTGCCCTGGGTCGCTCCGGGCTGCTGTCCAGGCTCTGGGTCTTTCCTGGCCGCACCATGACCAGGCCTACCTGGTGTCTCTTAGAGCAAGCCCAAGGGCTGGCTGACCCCACGTCCACGTGGTGAGTGCTGTGTCCTGTGTATGGGGGGCTGAGTCTGGAATCCACCGATGAACACTTAGACAGCAGCGTGTGGCTGGGCAGGCGCTATCCCAAGCGGATAGCGAGCACTACGCCACCCCAGCCAGACTCCACACGAGGATCTGGAATCCGGGGGAGCCGAGCACTGCAGGGGCGATTGACTACCCCAGGAGGCCGTGGTGGGGGAGGCTGGGGTGTAAGGAGGCTGTGTGGGGGGGAGGCTGGCATATAAGAAGGCCATGGAGGAGGAGGCTGGCATATAAGGAGGCCGTGGAGGGGGAGGCTGGGGTGTAAGGAGGCTGTGCGGGGGGGGGGGAGGCTGGCGTATAAGGAGGCCATGGAGGAGGAGGCTGGTATATAAGGAGGCCATGGAGGAGGAGGCTGGGGTGTAAGGAGGCTGTGCGGGGGGGAGGCTGGCATATAAGGAGGCCATGGAGGAGGAGGCTGGGGTGTAAGGAGGCTGTGGGGGAGGCTGGGGTGTAAGGAGGCTGTGGGGGAGGCTGGCATATAAGGAGGCCGTGGAGGGGGAGGCTGGTATATAAGGAGGCCGTGGAGGGGGAGGTTGGGGTATAAGGAGGCCATGGAGGGGGAGGCTGGGGTGTAAGGAGGCCGTGTGGGGGGGAGGCTGGCATATAAGGAGATGATGGTGGGGGAGGCTGGGGTATAAGGAGGCTGTGGGGGGAGGCTGGAGTATAAGGAGGCTGTGGGGGGAGGCTGGGGTATAAGGAGGCTGTGGGGGGGAGGCTGGGGTATAAGGAGGCTGTGTGGGGAGGCTGGGGTATAAGGAGGCTGTGTGGGGGAGGCTGGGGTATAAGGAGGCTGTGGGGGAGGCTGGGGTATAAGGGGGCCATGGAGGGGGAGGCTGGTATATAAGGAGGCTGTGTGGGGGAGGCTGGGGTATAAGGAGGCTGTGGGGGAGGCTGGGGTATAAGGAGGCTGTGGGGGGGAGGCTGGGGTATAAGGGGGCTGTGGGGGGGAGGCTGGGGTATAAGGAGGCTGTGGGGGAGGCTGGGGTATAAGGAGGCTGTGGGGGAGGCTGGGGTATAAGGAGGCTGTGGGGGAGGCTGGGGTATAAGGAGGCTGTGGGGGAGGCTGGGGTATAAGGAGGCTGTGGGGGGGAGGCTGGGGTATAAGGAGGCTGTGGGGGGGAGGCTGGGGTATAATGAGAAGGTAGGGGAGGCTGGGGTATAATGAGAAGGTAGGGAAGGCTGGGGTATAAGGAGGCTGTGGGGGGAGGCTGGGGTATAAGGAGGCTGTGTGGGAGGAGGCTGGGGTATAAGGAGGCTGTGGGGGGAGGCTGGGGTATAAGGAGGCTGTGGGGGAGGCTGGGGTATAAGGAGGCTGTGGGGGGGAGGCTGGGGTATAAGGAGGCTGTGGGGGGGAGGCTGGGGTATAATGAGAAGGTAGGGGAGGCTGGGGTATAAGGAGGCTGTGGGGGAGGCTGGGGTATAAGGAGGCTTTAAGGAGGCTGCCTCTGGCTGCTTTGTGCACTCCCCGGCTGTTCGCTGTCACCCCAGCCCCTCCCCCCAGTCTTCCTGGTGACCTCCTGGTGAGGCCCGGCCTCCATAAAACCTGTCCCCACTCATTTTACGAGTGTCCTTATCAGAAGGCATCGCCACACAGCTCTGCCTTCACAAGCAGGATCACTTCCTTCTCCCTAAATCACGGTCCTGCTGCCAGCGGGGCACCGTGTGGCTCACACCAGCCCAGGGCTCCACTGAGATTTATTTATGAGGAGCTCTGAGGTGCCAGCCCCTCGGGAAAGGTGCCAAGCGAGCAGAGGAAGGTTAGCAAGCCAAACCTTGCAGACCTGGGCTCGGCCCCTCGGCCCCTGGAGGGGAGGCGGGGCAGGGCAGGGGTGGCCAGGGCCGGTCCAGGGCCAGGCCTGGGGTTGTGGAGAGGCGGCTGCCTGAGGCCTCCCCTGAGGCAGCTGGCGTGTCATTGTCCGGCCCGGGCCGGAGGGGCCTGGTCTGCAGGCTGAGATGCCCCTGGCGGCCTGCATTGGCCCAGGGCAGGGGTGCGGCCGGTCCGGCAGCGGGCAGGTGAGCTCCGGCTCCTCCGGAAAGGAGTCCACAGGCCACACGCCCTTTGTCTCTCGGGATGGAGTGCCCGTGCGCGCTGCAGCTCTGCCATCTTTGGGACCCACAGCGCAGCCGTGTTCCAGGGCAGTGTGTAGGAGGGAGACGCTGGCGCAGGGACGGAGTCCGTCCTCACGCTCGTCAGCGGCTGCAGGCGGGGGCCGGGCTGGGGGTGAGGAGGCCGGGATGGGTGACTCTGGTAATGTGAACAGACAGAAGTGCTGGGGTGGAAAATGCACCCGCCCGGCCTCTCCCGCAGAGCGCTGGGTAATGGGTCTGAGCCTGACCATTTATCTTTATCAAGCGCCACTTAGGGAGCTCACACCTTAGCCGGGCGCCAAGTGACCTCGCGCAGCACCGAGGCCACCGAGGCCACCAAGCCGCTCCTGGGCCTTAGCCCTCCCCCCCCTCCCCCCCCCCGAGGCTGGGGGAGTGATTGGCTCTGCCTGGTGGGCCTGGGGTGGTGCTGGGCTCCTGTCTTCCCGGCAGAGCTGGGCCGTTTGCATGGAGGAAGCGGCTCTGCTTGGCTCTGCTCTGCTCTGCTCTGCTCTGCTCTGCTCTGCTCTGCTCTGCTCTGCTCTCTGCTCTGCTCTGCTCTGCTCTGCGGGGCCTGGCAGACCTGGTGCGGACCCCTGGCCGCCTCCCGCAGGCCCCAGGGCCAGAACACAGAACAAGGCTGGAGTGCTGGAGCGGGGGTGTGCAAATCCCCGAGGCCATGCAGAAGAGGAGTGGACAAGGCCAGCACGGCCCTGGTGGGCCCTGCACCCCTTTCCGAGTCAAGGTCACCTTGGCTAAGAGAGGCTCTGTGTCCTGGGCACCTCATCCCTGGACAAGGGACAGGCTGAGCGACCCCAGGATGTCCTTCTAGAAATGACACAGCTGAGCCGAGGCTCATGACAAGGGCTCTCGGGGCGGAGTTGTGGGGCAGCGCTGTGCTCCCCGCCCATCCCTGTGCTGCACACATCACTGTCGAGTCTGGGCCGCAGCCGGCACAGAGCCCTCCTGGCCTCCCAGCTGTGCTGGGAGGAGCCAGGGAGGAGGCTGGGGAGGCAGAGGGGGAAGAGGAGGAGGAGCGGAGAAGGAGGAGGAGGAAGAGGAGGAGGAGATTCCTGAGGGAGAAAGGAGGGGGGCAGGCAGGGCCATGCAACGCTGGCTGTGTCCAGATGTGTCCAGCTGCTGAGGGAATGGCTCCAGCTCAGTAGCCCGACAAGTTCACCTGGCCATCCTGCGGGCGCTTTCCGCTGCCAGCAACCCATCCTGTGTCCCGCACGGTCCACTCCTCCACCCCTCACCCCTCACCCCTGCACCAGGCTGGCCACAGCAGAGACAAAGCTGTGGCTGCCCAGCAGCTCCTGACTGTGCTCCACGCCCCACCCACACACCCGTCCCCACGCTCACCCTGTAACACGCCCACCCACACACCTGTCCCCACGCTCACCCGTTACACGCCCACCCACACACCCATCCCCACTCACCCCTGTAACACGCCCACCCACACACCCGTCCCCACTCACCCCTGTAACACGCCCACCCACACACCCGTCCCCACGCTCACCCCTGTAACACGCCCACCCACACACCCGTCCCCACGCTCACCCCTGTAACACACCCACCCACACACCCATCCCCACGCTCACCCGTTACACGCCCACCCACACACCCATCCCCACTCACCCCTGTAACACGCCCACCCACACACCCGTCCCCACTCACCCCTGTAACACGCCCACCCACACACCCATCCCCACTCACCCCTGTAACACACCCACCCACATACCCATCCCCACTCACCCCTGTAACACGCCCACCCACACACCCGTCCCCACTCACCCCTGTAACACGCCCACCCACACACCCGTCCCCACGCTCACCCCTGTAACACGCCCACCCACACACCCGTCCCCACACTCACCCCTGTAACACGCCCACCCACACACCCATCCCCACTCACCCCTGTAACACGCCCACACACACACCCGTCCCCACGCTCACCCCTGTAACACGCCCACCCACACATCCATCCCCACTCACCCCTGTAACACACCCACCCACATACCCATCCCCACTCACCCCTGTAACACGCCCACCCACACACCCGTCCCCACTCACCCCTGTAACACGCCCACGCACACACCCATCCCCACACTCACCCCTGTAACACGCCCACCCACACACCCGTCCCCACGCTCACCCCTGTAACACGCCCACCCACACACCTGTCCCCACTCACCCCTGTAACACGCCCACCCCCACACCCATCCCCACACTCACCCCTGTAACACGCCCACCCACACACCCATCCCCACTCACCCCTGTAACACACCCACCCACATACCCATCCCCACTCACCCCTGTAACACGCCCACCCCCACACCCATCCCCACACTCACCCCTGTAACACGCCCACCCACACACCCATCCCCACTCACCCCTGTAACACGCCCACCCACACACCCGTCCCCACGCTCACCCCTGTAACACGCCCACCCACACACCTGTCCCCATTCACCCCTGTAACACGCCCACCCCCACACCCATCCCCACACTCACCCCTGTAACACGCCCACCCACACACCCGTCCCCACTCACCCCTGTAACACGCCCACCCACACACTTGTCCCCACTCACCCCTGTAACACGCCCACCCCCACACCCGTCCCCACACTCACCCCTGTAACACGCCCACCCACACACCCGTCCCCACGCTCACCCATGTAACACGCCCACCCACACACCCGTCCCCACGCTCACCCCTGTAACGCCCACCCACACACCCGTCCCCACGCTCACCCGTGTAACACGCCCACCCACACACCCGCCCCACGCTCACCCGTGTAACACGCCCACCCACACACCCGTCCCCGCTCACCCGTGTAACATGCCCACCCACACACCCGTCCCCACTCACCTGTGTAACACGCCCACCCACACACCCGTCCCCACTCACCTGTGTAACACGCCCCACCCACACACCCGTCCCCACGCTCACCCGTGTAACACGCCCACCCACACACCTGTCCCCACTCACCCCTGTAACACGCCCACCCACACACCCATCCCCACGCTCACCCCTGTAACATGCCCACACACACACCCGTCCCCACTCACCCCTGTAACACGCCCACCCACACACCCATCCCCACTCACCCCTGTAACACGCCCACCCACACACCCGTCCCCACTCACCCCTGTAACACGCCCACCCACACACCCGTCCCCACTCACCCCTGTAACACGCCCACCCACACACCCGTCCCCACTCACCCGTGTAACACACCCACCCACACACCCGTCCCCACGCTCACCCGTGTAACACGCCCACCCACACACCCGTCCCCACGCTCACCCCTGTAACACGCCCACCCACACACCCGTCCCCACTCACCCCTGTAACACGCCCACCCACACACCCGTCCCCACTCACCCCTGTAACACGCCCACCCACACACCCATCCCCACTCACCCCTGTAACACGCCCACCCACACACCCGTCCCCACTCACCCCTGTAACACGCCCACCCACACACCCGTCCCCACTCACCCCTGTAACACACCCACCCACACACCCGTCCCCACTCACCCGTGTAACACACCCACCCACACACCCGTCCCCACGCTCACCCGTGTAACACGCCCACCCACACACCCGTCCCCACGCTCACCCCTGTAACACGCCCACCCACACACCCGTCCCCACTCACCCCTGTAACACGCCCACCCACACACCCGTCCCCACTCACCCCTGTAACACACCCACCCACACACCCGTCCCCACGCTCACCCCTGTAACACGCCCACCCACACACCCGTCCCCACGCTCACCCCTGTAACACGCCCACCCACACACCCGTCCCCACGCTCACCCGTGTAACACGCCCACCCACACACCCGTCCCCACTCACCCGTGTAACACGCCCCACCCACACACCCGTCCACATCTCTTCATGGGTGGGCTTCCTTGAGCGTCTACGGTCAGTGTTGTCCTCAGATTCTGTACTGGCCCCGGCCTCCACCCAGCCCAGGTGCCCCCTCCCCCTGCCCCGCCCCCACGCTTCCACCCCTCCCCCTCCCGCTTGCTCACCGCGCTTCTTCCTCTGATTTAGTGGCTTTCAAAAAGCTTTGGGTTTCAGAACCCTTTTCATTCTTGGAGGTTATTGAGCAGGCCAAACAGATAGTTGCTTATTGTAGTAAAAATTAAAGCTGAAAGTTAAAAAAGTATTTAAAGTGGTGACTTTTAAAATAGGAGACCGTATTGATTGATCTGCTCACAAAGGCTTCCGTGGCAGCCAGCTGGACTGGTGTCCTTGCTTGGCAGTGCGACCTTGTTTTCTCACGGTCCCCCGCACGGTGCGTTCTCCTGGGTGTGCGCGGGACGGCTCGGTGGGGTCTGGCAGTTCTGAGCGTCGCTGTGCGGCCCTGCTCTGTCAGCGTTGAGCCTGCCCTCTTCCCACTCCAGTCCCTGTCTCCCGTCTCCGGACCCGTCCCACGAGTGAGCCCTGCGGATGTGGCCTCTCCGGGGGTCCCCGAGCCCCCCCTCGCCAGTGTTCATGTCTGTGTCATGTGTAACCGTCCGTTGTGTGGACGCAGCACGTTTTGCGTTTCGCCCTCACTTGGTGGCTGCTCTGAATGAGCCTCGATGAGGATTCGCAGGCACGTTCGTTGCGTGGCCATGCTTTTCCTCCTCTGGGCCCCGTGTGAAGGAGGGGTGTCGGGGCTCTGGCGTGGATGCTGTCTGGTGCTGGCGACCGCATTCACGCGGCTGCGCACGCGGCACCCCTGCGGTGGAAGCCCGCCACGTGCCATGCTTGGGCCGGCTCTTGCGGTCGGCTGCCTTTGTGCCCACAGCCATCGTGCCAGGAATGGCGTGGTGTTCCTTGCAGTCCCCTGATGCCTAGGGATGTGGGCCGTCCCTGCGCATGCTTGCGTTCTTCCAAAGACGTCTACTCAGAGCAAGCTTTTCACTCATTTTGGAACTGAATCAAAAATGACTGTACCCTAAGGGGTCCTCGTATATTCTGGGTATCCTTTATCAGATCTATTATTTTCCAATATTTTCGCCCATTGTGTAGATTGTCCTTTTCATCGTCTTGATTGCTGTCAAGTAAACGAAGGGTTTTGTTGGCTTTTGTTGGTTTCGATAAAGTTCAAATGAGCTGTTACTTTCGCAGTCACGGCGTGTATGGGGCAAAGCAGAGAACTCATTTCCTTGTGTATGGTCATAAAACTTTACTCCCAAGAGTTTTAAGGGTTGAACTCTTGCAGTTATGTTTATGACCCACTGGAATGAGCTTCGGTATGGTGTGAGGTAGGGTCCAATTCCAGGCTTTTACATGGAGATGCCTCTCTGTCCCAAGGCCGTGTGCTGAAGAAATGATCCTTTCTTCAACGAGTGACCTTGAGACCCCGATTGTAGATCAATTGACCAAAGCTATGAGAGTTTATTTATGAACTTTCAATTCAGTTTTGCTGATATATGTATGTTCTTGGGCCATTATCATACTCTATTGATCACTGTAGCTTTGTAGTAAGTTTTAAGTCAGGAAGTGTGAGTTCTCTGACTTTTTTCCAGATTGATTAGACTATTATGGGCCTCTCTTTATTTCCATATGAGTTGTAGAATGAGCTTTTAATGTGTGCAGAAAAGGCAGCTGGGGTATTTACAGGAATTGGATTAAATCCATACATCAGTTTGGGGAGATTTGCCATTTAAGGATATTAAGTTTTTCAATTCATGAATATGAGATGAGTTCCATTTATGAAGAGAGTCCTTAATTTCAGTCAGTGATGATTTGGTAGCTTTCAGGGCACAAGTTTGCACATGCTAATTGTTGACAGGGGTTTCACCGCAGCAGTTCACATACGCACCTGCCATGGGTTTGGATTTACTTTCTTTTTTGGTTCGGTCATAGAGCTTGAACTCTGGGCCTATACACTGTCCTTGAACTCTTTAGCTCAAGGCTAGTGCTCTACCACTTGAGCCACAGCGCCACTTCTGGTTTTTCAATGGTTAATTGGAGATAAGAGTCACACGGGGACTTTCCTGCCCAGGCTGGCTTTGAACTGTGATCGTTAGATCTCAGCCTCCTGAGTAGTTAGGATGACAGGCGTGAGCCACCGGCACCTGGCTTTGGATTCACTTTCTTGATTTCACTTTGATCTTGCTCCTTTCTGGCTTATAGAAACACCACAGACTTTTCACTATGCTGAGTTTATCAGTTCTGTTCTTTTTCTTTCTTTCTTTCTTTTTTTTATAGTGACATCATTATGATTTCCCCACATGCAAGATAATTTCATTCATGAGGAGAAATCATTCTACTTGCGTTCATATCTATAGGTCTTTTATTGGTTTGTCTTCTTTGTGTACTTGTCTCTGTTGGAAACCCCAGTGTGGAGTAGAAGCTGTAACTGTGGACATCTTTGCCTTGTTCCTGATTTTACGGGAAACGCTTTGGCAAACACCGTTAAGCTGCTTGTTGCGTGGATGGTTCCTGGGCACCTTTCCTTGGGTTAGGAAGTCCCTTTATCTTCATAGTGTTCATCAAGGCAAGGCCTGCATTCTCGGGTGTCTGCCTTTATCCACAGTGCAGGCATTGTTTTCTCCTATTCATATGGTTGTACAACACTGACTAGTTTTACTCATTGGACTTTCTTACTCAAAGTCCCATTCCACCAAGATTTATGTGCTGCTGAATTATGCTTCTTAGGATTTTATCAAGGAGTTTTGCATCCATACTCACAGAGAGTATTTGTACTTTCCTCATGAGTCCTGGCTTTGGACTCCTGATGATCTCATAGAGTGTTTCCAAAGTAAAATTTGGACCAAGATTTTTGGAATCGTTTGTGAAAAAACTGATAGTAATTCTTTCAAAAATATTTGCTACAATTTATCAGCAAATCCATCTAGGAGACTGAGCTTTTCTTTGCTAGAAGTTTAAAAATTATTATTGTGACAAACTTATTTTGATTTTCTGTGAAACAGTTCAAGACAGTTTTTTGTCTTTTTAGGAACTCATCTGTGTCATCTGGAGGAATAAGTTGCTGGTCTGTGTTTATTCACAGTACCATCTGATGGTAAGTTTTATTTCTGCAAGGCGGAAGTGATAGCCTACTCTCACTCCTGCTCTGAGGAACGCAAACCTTCCAGATAATAGTTTGATAATTTTGTCACTTTTTTTTTTTAAAAGAACTCACTTTTGGGTTGCTGTTTCCTGTTCTCAAACTCATTATGATGCGGGCCTTGATCTCTTCCTTCTGCTTGCTTTAAGCTTAGTTTGCTTCTTTTTCTGGTCAGCTGTGGGGCCTGAACTCTGGGCCTGGGCGCTGTCCCTCAGCTCTTCAGCTCAAGGCTAGCGCTCTACCACTTGAGCCACAGCGCCACTTCTGGCTTTTTTTATTTTTGCTTATGTGGTGCTGAGGAATCGAACCCAGGGCCTCATGCATGCAAGGCAAGCGCTCTACCACTGAGCCAACTTCCCAGCCCTCAGTTTACTTTTTTTTCAACTATCTTAGGGTAGAAAGTTAGATTATCAGCTTGAGATATTTCTAAAATTTCTTTTTGACATAAGATGCTTTATGTGCATCGCTGTGGCATGCTATGTTTTATGTGCATCACTGTGGCATTGTATGTTTTTTTGTGTGTACTCATCTCAAAATCTTTTCTTTTTCCCCTGTGGTTTGAAGTAGTCGTGCAAACAACTCCCCCTTCCCTCATTTTCCTGCTTTTGTGGGGTAAACAGTAACTTCCTGACTGTGTGCGCCCACCCCCTTTCCTTCTCTCTCCATTTATCTACTGATTTGTTTAAAAATTTTTACACATTAGTATGCTATTTAACTTCCATACACACACACACACACACACACACACACACACACACACACACACACACACACACACACACACACACACACACACACATATTTTTTTTGTCGGTTGTGGGGCTTGAACTCTGGGCCTGGGCACTGTTCCTCAGCTCTTCAGCTCACGGTAAGCACTCTACCACGTGAGACACCGCACTACTTCCGGCTTTTTCTGCTTATGTGGTGCTGAGGAATCGAACCCAGAACCTCAGGTATGCAAGGCAAGTGCTCTACTACCAAGACACCTTCCCAGCCCAAGTTCCATATAATTTTTAATTTGCCAGATTTCATTCTGGCTTCCACTTTCATCCTGTGCTGGTTAGAGAACTCACTGCACCTCACCCCTGAGCCCTTCCTGGGCCTTGTTCTATGGTTTCACATGCTTCTATTTTGAACAAAAGGCCATGCGTGCTTATATGTGCACTACGGTATCACTGTGAAGAGGGCTCCTTGATGCCTGCCAGGCCCTTTCTGATCCTCTTGCGTCTCCTCTGCTTCCTTCCTTTGTACGAAGTAGATGTTGGCTAGTATGACACCTCAGTTTCACTTGACTGCTTTCACTGCATGTTTAAAAATTACTTTTTGGTGACTGCTCTAGGGCTTACATCTTACAAATGAATTCGAATCTGCTGTAGATTTATACTAACAGTTTGCAAAGCCGTCAGGAGTCACTCCCCGGCAGCTTTACTCCCCCTGCCTCTTTCTGTGCTGCAGTTGTTCAAAGCCAACACTGTCTTGTGGCAATTATTATTTTATACAATTGTGCATGCCTTTTAAAGGTCCTTGCAAAGGAGAAAAATATCTTGTTATCTTAATGTCCTTATATTATTTCTTGTTCTCTTACTTCCTGTTACACATGATCTATTATAACATTATGATTATTAATATCCTATATATTACACTATAATAGCATACACCAGATGGACTCAAATTACCATCTAGTGCTTTTTGCTACTTTAACATAGACTACTATTTATTTATTTGCTCATACATTTACTTATTTATTTATTTTGACAGTACTGGTGTTTCAACTTAAGGCCTTGCACTTGCTAGGTGGGTGCTTGACCATTTGAGCCAGGCCTCCAGCTTTGTTTTCCTAGCACTAATCTTGTGTTGTGATTGTGAAATATATTACAGGGCTGGGGATATGGCTTAGTGGTAGAGTGCTTGTCTGGCATGCATGAAGCCCTGGGTTCCATTCCTCAGTACCACATACATAGAAAAAGCTGGAAATGGTGCTATGGCTCAAGTGGTAGAGTGCTAGCCTTGAGCAAGAAAAGCTCAGGAATAGTGTCCAGGCCCTGAGTTCAATGCCCAGGACTGGAAAAAAAAAAAAGAAATATATTACAAAGCTACTTTCTTCCTGAATAAATCAAGAGAGGAAATAAGAACTAGGTGATTGTACTGTCGTGTGTGTGTGTGTGTGTGTGTGTGTGTGTGTGTGTGTGTGTGTGTTTGTGTTGTGTGTGTGTGGTGTGTGTGTGTGTGTGTGTGTGTGTGTGCACGCACACACGCACGCACACCATTGTGGGACTTGAGCTCAGGGCCTGGGTGCTATCCCTTAGCTTTTTCAAGGCTAGTGCTCTATCACTTCAGCCACAGCTCCACTTCTGGATTTTCAGTGGTTAATTGAAAGAGTCTCATGGACTTTCCTGCCCAACTGGCTTTGAACCGTGATCCTCAGATCTCAACTTCCTGAGTAGCTGGGATTATGAGTGTGCCACTGATATCTGGCAGTTCTACTATCTTTTACATTTAGGCTGTTAGCTTTGTCAGAGCTCTGTTTTCCTTGTGAATTTGAGTCTCCACCTGCTATCGCTTGCTAGGTCTGAGACCTTTCATGATCATTTTCATAAAATGTTTGTGTTATCCACAAATCCCCCTGTTTTTGTTTATCTCAAAACATTGACTTTACTGTTAGTTTCAGGGATAGTTTGCTCAACATAAGAGCCTCGGTTGATGCGTTTTTCTTGTCTTTCTTTGTTTTGCTCTCAGCACTTTGGATATACCAATAACTGTTGTGCTTCTGATGACCTAGTAGCTGTTTATCTGATTGGGGTCCTCTTGTACATGATGGCATGGCTTTTCTCTTGCTACTTTTCAGATTTTCCTTGGCTCCTGGTGATGTGTCTCTGTGAGTCGCTCTGCTTTTATTCTACTTTTATTCTACCTGTATTGATGATCATTTTTCACATCAAATTTGGGAAGTTTTAGGGATTTTATCCTGAAGGGATTTTCCGGCTCCTTTCTCTCCCTGCTCCTCTGCTGGGGGCCCCTGTTGCATACGCTGTGTGCGTTCTGTCTTCTCTATGTCTCCAGTGCTCCATTCATTGTTCTGCCTTGACTTTTATTGAAATGATCTCTACCAGTCTACGTTTTCGGATTCTTGCCAGCTACGATCTGCTGTTAACCCACTCTAGTGAATGCTTTTTAATTCTGCAGTTATTTGGTCTTTACAATGCTTTCTTTATTGGACTTCTCATTTGGAGAGACATTGCCTCCCTAGCTCCTTGAAGTGTTCTCTGCACATCTTCACAGCAGCTGTCCTGGAGTCATAGTCTGACAAGAAATTGCATCGCGAGGACTTTCTGTAGTCAAGCCCGTCCCCATGTACGTCTACATGCGCTTGCCTCATTCTCTTCTTTCCGTTATTGTTGAAAACTGGATGTTTACAGAATATGTGGCAGGAATTCTGGATCCCGACTTGTCTCCTCCCAGGGCTTCTTGCTGTTTGCTTGTTTGGGGTTTGACCACATAGGCCATGTCACTCACATCTGTCACCATGTCTGTCACCACAGTGCGCAGCTGTGACAGCACAGCCTGGGGCCTGCATGGTCACCTTGCTGAGACAGCGGCTTCGGCAGGGCCACCTTCCAGACCTTCCTCCCCCCCCCCCCAGCTCATCCTCGTCCCCTTCCCCTCCCCTCCCCTGCCCCTCCCCTTCCCCATCCTAACCCTCCCTTCCCCTCCCCTTCCCCTCCCTTTCTCCTCCCTTCCCTCCCCTTTCTGCATCCCCTCCCTCCCCTCCCCTCTCCCGCCCCTCCCCTTCACCTCCCCTCCCCTCCCCTCCCCTGCCCTTCCCCTGCCCCTCCCCTTCACCTCCCCTCCCCTGCCCTTCCCCTGCCCCTCCCCTTCGCCTCCCCTCCCCTGCCCTTCCCCTGCCCCTCCCCTTCGCCTCCCCTCCCCTCCTCTCCCCTCCCCTCCCCTGCCCTTCCCCTGCCCCTCCCCTTCGCCTCCCCTCCTCTCCCCTCCCCTCCCCTGCCCTTCCCCCGCCCCTCCCCTTCCCCTCCCCTCCCCTCCCCTCCTCTCCCCGCCCCTGCCCTTCCCCTCCCCTCCCCTCCCCTCCCCTCCCCTCCTCTCCTCTCCCCTTCCCGTCTCCCTGTCTGCTGTCACACTCTCTGCTCCCCCACCTCCCCAGCTCACTGTCTGCCGTCTGTCTATCGTTTCTGACAATGCCCCCAGGCATGCATTGCTCCGCAGCCAGTTCCAATTAAATTCATGCCTGCTTCCCAGCTCCTTTTGGGGGCGTGTCCTGGAGCCTTGCTCCAGCCCCAGAAGGACCCTCCGTGGCCTGGTGAAGAGTTCAGCTTCCGCTCAGGGGGTTCCCAAGCTCCTCTGAATTTCTTTCCACAAAACTCTCCATTGTTGTTGTTGTTATTTTGATTTCTGCTTTGAGACGGAGTCTTGCCGCATGGCCCAGACAGGTCTGGAACGTGTGATCACCTGTCTGTGCTTCCAGAGTTCTGGGATTACAGGCGTGCGTCTCCAAGCCTGGCTCCGCTGTTTCGGTCTTCCTCATACGCTGTTCCAGACAGAGCCATTACTGCCAGGGTGGCCGCCCAGCTCTACCCCCGCCGGTCCCCTTCCCTCCCCAAACACAGGCTCAGCTCTGGTGGGGATCTTGGCCTCCCTCTTCTTGGCCTGCCTCTCCTGGTTCGGACCCCCTTCCTGGTTCTCCGCGAGCTCCGGTGCTCTGTGCCCTGTGACGGGATGAGCCCGCCCGCCCGGCTCTGCCGTGTGCTGCGCGCCCCATGCCCCTCACAGCCCGCCCGGACTCCAGCCCTGAACACGGCTGGCTCCGCTGCTAGGTTGTATCCCGGAGCCTGGCAGCTGCTCTGCCCGCGGTCTCCCACCCTTGCCGGCCTGGGCCTTCGGGAGCCCTGTGCGGCACGTAGGGAGGATGGTGAGGAAAGCGGAAGCCGGCAACCTGGGCTAGTGGGGAGAGAGTTTGACTTTGTGCAGAGTCACGGCACCCCGGCGCCCCCGCCGGCGCTCGCCACCACCCGCATGGCAGCCAGACATACACGGTCATGGTGGCCCATGCCTCTGATCCCGCTCCTCGGAGGGCGGAGATAGGAGGATCACAGCTCCAGGTCAGCCAGGCAAAGGTTAGTGAGGTCGTCGGGCGCCGGTGGCTCAGGCCTGTGATCCCAGCTACCTAGAGAGCGGAGGTAGTAAGTAGGATCATGATCCAAGGCTTGCCTGGGTGAAGGCACTGTGATACCCCATTTGAAAACAGACAAATTGCAGAAAGACGGGGAGCTTGGCTTGAATGGTAGAGCACTTGGGTAGGACGAGGAAAAACCCAGCCACACCTATTTCCCTACAGCCCATCTAGAGGTTACCAGTGTTTTCTCTCTCAGCACAGACTTGGTGTCCCTGCATGACGTCGGGCCTGCCTCTGTGGGAGATTCCACACACACCATGTCTCTTTGTGCTGCACCCTGTGTGTGCATTTATGCATTGAATATACAATGTTTCTACCTAGTTCAGGCCTTTGCACGTGCCTGGGATGCTTCCCAAAGCACCATTGTACTCGGGACTAGTTTCTGCTCCAATATCCATGGTAGGTTTCCTTGATGCTGAGGACTCAAGGAGACCACAGACGTTAAGTCTAACACAGCGAGATTTCAATCTGTTTGCCTCATTAATGTCTGTCTGTACTACTTAGCCCGAAAGTTGCTCAACCCAGTACCTGATATACACACAGAATCTCATACTATCTTTCCCTCTCCCTCTCCCTCTCCCTCTCCCCCCCCTCCCTCCCCCTCCCCCCCTCTCCCTCTCCCTCTCCCCTTCCCCTCTCCATCTCTCTCTCTCACACACACACTAGCTGGTTAAATGGCAATCTGGCAATAGTACAGATACTTTTTTCAGAAAAAAGCAAATGAGGAATGAGATGGGGGCTGTCTCCTGGGCCGTGTCTCCGTCTCCCGGGCGGCGTCTTGGTCTCCAGGTGGCACTTCCATCTCCGGGCGGCGCCTCCACTTTCTGGACAGCGCAGTCAGTTGTACGGTCCACCATCGAGCTGAGGGGTTGGGCAGGACAGTCTTCCTGGTCCTTTGAAGACAAGGTTTTGTGACTCGACATGAAACCTACGTCCCTCTGAGGCAGGCCTGGAAGCCGATGCGTGCCAGGCTGGCTCGCCCCCTGTGGCCGGGCACTGCTCCGGGGGGTGGGGGGGCGTTCTTGGCAAGCTGTGAGGTTCTGGGTCAGGAGAAGGCGATGGGGTCAGCCGGATGGCCTGACAGGAGAAGTCGGGGTTGAAGAGCCATCAAAGGAAGCCTTGTGGGTCTGTTAAAGGATCAGGAGAGAGCTGCTGGGCGTCCATTTGGCCGCCATGGAGAGCTGTGGATGCAGTAGTACCTCATGGCAGGGAAGGACTGGATACGCGAGTGCGCGTGTTCGTGCGCGCGCGCACACACACACAGGCAGGCTCGGACATGGACAGAGGCCTGGGCTGTGGGTGTGAGGCCCCTCCCCAGTAGGAGGTAGATGGTGCTGGCAGGTGGAGGAAAGCCGCGCGCACTTAACTTTTGGGATGATAAAGTGGATCATATATTCTGTTTCCAGAGAACGACTCGGCTTCCACTTTTAGGGAAGTGCCTGTTCTCAGTGTCATTTAAATAAAGGTAGTTACACTTCAAGGTTTTCTTCGTGCTTCCAGAGACCTCTGTGTAAATGCTCAGTAGAGGTTTCCAGTCACCTTTCCTGGCTAATGTCCTCTGGGTGGGGAGAAACGTCACAGTAATGGTGGGTGAAGGGCTCTCTGGGCTCACACGGAAGACGCCACGTGAGTGGCAGATGGCGGGCGGGAAGGGAGATCCAGTGAAGAACTCGGCCCCCGGACAGGCTTGGCGGCTGTGCTGTGCTGCTACCCAGCCCTTTGAGCAGCGATGTGCCCGTGCGCCATGAATCTTCGACACAGAGCAAGTGCTAGACCAGCCGGGGCTACCCAATGAGACTGCGTTTCAAAACACACCATGGTTACGTTTGAGTTTAAAAGTAATCCGGATTTTTAATAGGCAATACCCGTGCAATATTTGGGACATTTTAGAAATCTAGCTCTTCACTGAAATGGCAGCTGTAGTCCACCTGACAACCCGTCCCGGGCCATGGCTCCCACAGACCCCTGGGCGCCCCGGTAGCAGACACCCCACGTGCCTCCCGATGACCGGCGACGGCAGCCCGCAAGCGCTGGACCCTGAACGAGATCTGGAGGACGCGTTGCCGTCGAGGGAGGCAGCTGTGTCTGTCTCCTGACCTCCGCCACGGCCTCTACCACCAGCAAGGGCCTGTGGACGCGTCTGCTGCCCAGTGCTCCTCCCACGACAGGGGCCAGGCCTGAACCTTTTCCCTCCCTAGACGTAAGCCTGAGCAAACCCAGAAGACTTGCTCTTTGCCTTGAAGGTCAGTGAAGCTGGGGCTCTCTTGGCCTCTGTTTTTGTATAATGCACCAAGCCTGTTAGTCACCTGAGGGTTGTTTTTTAAACACAAAAGCATGACAAGTCCCTCACAAAGCCAGAGAAAGTGTGAGGGTTGAAATGCAAGTCCCAAGGCTGCTTCCTGCTAGCTGACCTGGAAAGGATTCCCGTACCCAGCATTTTGTCTGGGGTCATGGTGGAGGTAAGAAGGGACTGAAGTGAAAGATCTCCAAATACCAATCTTTTTTCTTTTTTTTTTGGTCCGGTTGTGGGGCCTGAACTCTGGGCCTGGGCGCTGTCCCTCAGCTCTTCAGCTCAAGGCTAGCGCTCTACCACTTGAGCCACAGCGCCACTTCCGGCTTTTTGCTTTTTACTTATGTGGTGCTGAGGAATTGAACCCAGGGCCTCGAGCATGCAAGGCAAGCGCTCTACCACTGAGCCACCTTCCCAGCCCCCAAATACCAATCTTGTCTGTGTCACAGGAGCCCCGCAGGACGGGTGTTCTCTGGGGAACGCCCAAGTCCAACCCCGCGTTTCCACGCTGAGCTCAAGGCCTGGAGGGAGCGAGGACGTGGAGAATCATGGGTCCAGGGCTTCTGGAACTCTACGTCCAAGCATGTGAGAAGCCAGTATAGCTGGCATTGCATGAGCACGGTCGCTAAGGGTGTCTAAGTGACTCGGGCCGTCCTCTGGCCCCGACTGGCCACCCCAGGGATGGCGTGCTGCGCTGGCCATGGAAGGGGCACCTGGGCCCTTCCACATGGCCCCTCAGGGGAAGAGGCCCCTGCGGATCATCCCAAACCCGGGAGTCCAGGAAGTCTGGGTCCGTGGCCTTGACTCGCGGCTGAGTCTGTAGGAGGATGCTGCTTCGATGGGCACAGGACAGCAATCATCCGCAGCGGCGCGGCTCTGTCTTTCCTGTGGTTCGGCTGCTGCTCACAAGCCAGCCTGGGCCTGCGCACGGTGGCCTCTGCGCACGGTGGCCTGGGCCTCACCCGGAGCGTCTCGTTCTTAGAAACCAGAGCCTCATGCCCGGAGAGTGCAGGGCGAGATGCTGCGCACACCGCTGCAAGGGGCTCTGGCGGGGCAACCTGGAGGGGTGATTTGGGGGTCCCCCGTTTGTGCTGGTGGCAGTGAGCATCAGAGTCCAGCATGGCCAGGCAGATGCGTGTCTGGACATTATCACCAAAGCGTGGCAAGCCCGCCGTGCTCCCACTCCAGCGGCCTTCCCTCCTCCACGCAGCCGAGAGACCGGCGTGTAGAGACAGAGGACGCGAGAGATCAACAGCTGGGCAGGGCCGGCGTAAGGCCCTCTTCCCTCTTGTCACTCCGTCTGGAGTGAAGGAAACAAGAGGGGCGCAGCGTCCCATTAGCGCCGTCCAAGCCTCTCTGGGAGACCTGGAGCCCAGGGCAGTGCCACGTGCGAAGTCGAGGAGGCCGCCCCGGAGCACAGAGGACGTTGGCTCGGCGGCTCCGCCGGGGCGCTGGTGCACTGTGCTCTTCGCACCTCACTTGAGTGTGAAATAGCGCAGTGGACAGAGGCCGGGCAGGTCACGGGCAGCCCTGCTCTTAAGAAGCGTCCGACTAAGTGGCCTTATTCCAAGGCATCCCGCGAGTCCACCGCGCTGCCATGGAGAGAAGCCGTCTGGGCAGCCCGGGCACGCCGGTGTGAAGATGGCCGTGTGAGTGGGTCGCGTCTCCAGTGCTGGGCACACGGGATGGGAACTCGGGTGGAGCTGTGAAGAGAGAGGATGCGGCGTGGGCAGAGGGGCTTTGCTGAGCCCTGTGGCCGCGGGCGCTCTCTCCCCCCTTGGCCTCAGGGGGCTGCAGAGGCCCCTCGGGGGCAGGGCAGGGCTCCGTGCGCCTCCTGTTCTTCACTCAGTCCTTTTCAAGGGTGTTCTCCTCTGCTTTCCCTCCGCGCCAGCCTTGCCTGCACCAGTACGGGGCTTGCTCTGCGGCCTCCCTTGTGAGGTGGGAGGAACGCCGGGAAAGGCATACCCATCTCAGCCTCCTGGGGGGGAGGCCCCTCCAAAGCCCCTGGGAACACGGCCAGTAGGGTTGAAGCAAGGTTGAGGACAGTGGGATTCTGGGATTCAATTCTTCGGCATTAGACCTCCAGAAATGCAGCCGACATCGCCACTGTGTCAGAGACGTGCGCAGCTCAGCCGCACCCAGGAACATGTCGGTCAGATGGGTCTGAGTCTCAGAGTGACCGGCCTGCTGCTAACTCCCATGTGCCCAGCTCTCCTGGGGCTGGCACTGGCAGCAGGAGGAAGGCCGTCTAGGACTGGGGTGCCCTGTGTGTGTTTCTCTGACCACCTTAACCTTTGGTGGGCAGGAAAGATGGGAGATCTCCCATCCCTCTCTCTTGGAAAGGGCATATTTATCAGCAAGTGAATCCACAGGTAGAGCTGAGCACAGAGGTGCCAGGGTTAGGACCTCGACGGCCACTGATTCTGAATGAGGAGTGTCAGAAGGCACACATGTTCCACTCCTGTAAGTACAACACAACACCGGCACGCGGCAACACTCCTGTCTGCAAGAGCAGGTCAGTGCTCAGATAAGTCTGCATGTGGCACATACCACCCAAGTCAGGAATCAGGAAGAGCGGCCTCCTCCTCCCCTTCTTCCCCTTCCCCCTCCTCCCTCCTCCTCCTCCCCTTCCTCCTCCTCTTCCTCCCCTTCCCCCTCCTCTTCTTCCTCCCCTTCCCCCTCCTCCCCTTCCCCCTCCTCCTCCTCCCCTTCTTCCCCTTCCCCCTCCTCCTTCCTCCTCCTCCCCTTCCCCCTCCTCTCCTTCCTCCCCTTCCCCCTCCTCCTCCTCCTCCCCTTCCCCCTCCTCCTCCCCTTCCCCCTCCTCCTCCTCCCCTTCCCCCTCCTCCTCCTCCCCTTCCCCCTCCTCCTCCCCTTCCCCCTCCTCTTCCTCCCCTTCCTCCTCTTCTTCCTCCCCTTCCCCCTCCTCTTCCTCCCCTTCCTCCTCCTCTTCCTCCCCTTCCCCCTCCTCTTCCTCCCCTTCCTCCTCCTCTTCCTCCCCTTCCCCCTCCTCCTCCTCCCCTTCCCCTTCCTCCTCCTCCTCCCCTTCCCCCTCCTCCTCCTCCCCCTCCCCTTCCCCCTCCTCCTCCTCCCCCCTCCTCCCCCCTCCTCCTCCTCCTTCTCCTCCAATTCCTCCTCCTCCCTCCTCCCCTTCCTTCTCCTCCCTCCTCCTCCTCCCCTTCCTCCTCCTCCCCTTCCTCCTCCTCCTCCTCCTCGTCCTCTTCCTTCTTTTTCTTCTTGCAAGGGGCCAGATAGTAAATATTTTAGGCTCCATGGGCCAGACGGTCTCTGTCACAGCCACTCAACTCTGCTGCTCTGGTGTGAAAACAGTCTCAGATGATATGTAAATGAATGTGTGTGGCTGTGTGCCAATAAAACTTTATTTACAAAAACAGGCAGCAGGCTGGATTTGGCCCAGGTAGGGTTGCCAGATTTAGCAAAGAAAAAAGTCCCAGGCTTCTAGCTGGGTGTGGATTTCAGATAAACAACAGATACACGTTTTCCTGTGTCCCAAATACCGCACAGGGTGCACTTTCTCTGGTGAGCTTGTATTTCCTCTGGCAGCCCCGTGGTGGTGTACGGACGAACAGAATGATTCCAATCAGTGGGTATTTTGATGGAGTCAGTTAAAATATTTGACCTTGGCCCTGATTGTCACAGATTAAAGAGATTTTCCAGCAGAGGCTAGGAAAGAGAGGACCGGATTCCAGAGATGGGAGGAGGCTGATGCGCTGTCCCAGTTCCCAGTGTCCCAGAGGCTGAGACAGGGCAGGTGGCCCTGCTTCTCCCCGGAGGGCCCTGCCCCAGGGTGGCAGTGCGGTGGGGCGGGCACAGCGGGCCCAGCCCGGCTGGAGGGCCCTGCTCTCAGGTAAGGCACCGCCGCCTCCGGAGCGAGGCCTCGGGGGTCTCTAGGTCCGCTGTCAGCCCTCCATGGTCCCAGGGAAGAAGCACACATTATTTCTTGGAGATGCTTATCCTGTTCCTCAGGACTTAAAGAAGACGGGAATCAGTTGCACTAACCTCACGCATGCATGCATTCATCTCATGTAATAAAAAATGTACACACGAAGGCCTCTGTATACACTTAAATGCCTCTCAGACCTGTAGATACTGCTGTGAGACAGCACACTCATTGGGAATGCAGTCGGCCTTTTGGCTCCATTCTAAGATGAGAACCTGTCCCTCAGGACAGTTGTCCAGGGGAGACACACGGAGGTTAGACGCAGAGGCCCGAGTTCAAATCCTGGCCCCGCGTGCACCTGTCTCTGAACCCCATTGGAGTTTCCACCTCATCTTTTACAGCATTGGATTCACACCATGTGTTTATCGAAGAAAGTACAGAAAATTCCTCGCACGAGACCAGGTGCAGCACGTGTAGTTCACGCACACCTCTGTTCTCTCCCCTTTGTGCCAGCCAGGCAGCTGCGCAGAGAAGCTCTGGACCCGCAGGCGCGCAGCGCGTCAGGGCTTTGTTCAGACAGCACAGGAGGCACAGTTTCTCCTGTTCAAGGTGCCACTGGCTGACCATGGGTGAATCCTGTGCTCCTCTGTGCAAGACACGCAGGATCTGGGTGTAAGAGGCAATCTCATTGCACACAGAAGGAAACACTCAAGGAACAGGCCCAAACTGACTTTGAAAAGGAAGACGTCTTTTCTTACACACTGACAGCCGAATCCTATCAGGCATTCAGTCAGGACTTCCAGGCTTCAGCTGAGTGAGCCAGGGTCGTGAACTGGCCGCGTACCGCACCAGCCGCGCTATTAGCACTCGAGGCCCTGGCTTGAAGCTTCTCTAAGCTTCAAAAGCAGGCCCCGGCCCTTTGTCCATTGGGAGATTGGAGCGCTGGGGAATGCAAAACATTCGGACTTCGTTGTTTGATTTTCTGCTTGCTGCCCCGGCTTCTCACTCCCTTACATTCTTCGCAGGATAAAGGACACATGAAGAAGCTCTTCAGGATTGTGACAATTAGGGTGTCGTTTGTGAACTAGAATTCACCAATTGCCTGCATTACTTTGCTTTTCATTCCTCTTCAAAATGGTACTTATCAGTAAGGCTGTCCGAGGCTGGACAGAGGGATTTCCTGCAGGACGCATCTGTCTTTGAGACAGCCCTCCTGACACGGTGGGTGGGTGAGTGGGTGGCGAGCTGGGGGGAGGGCACGGCTCACCATCAGCCCACCACCTGGACATCAGTAAATGACAAGATCTTTCAATAACTATTTCTTTATTTGCTTATTTGCATTAAACATAATTTTTAGGTGGTAGAACGTCTGCCAACAAGTACAAAGTCCTGAGTTCAGACTCCAGTGCCATCAAAAAGGAAGAAAGTCAGAAAGAAAGAAAAGAAAAACAATGGTTTTGCACAGAGAAACATCAGTGGAGCTCTTTGGCCCAAATGGGAGCTGTGTGTCCTGGTGACCCCTGGCTGACCACTGCCCCAGCCAGCTGGGGGGACCCTGGGAGTCCCTGCACCGTCCCCTCCGCCCCCCCCCCCGCCTGCTGCCCTGGGGCGGGCAGCGTGGTCTGTGCGCTCGGTCAGGGGCCACTTGCCGTCGGAGGTTCCTCACACGTTCACCAGGCCCTGGGTGCACGTGCGCTTTGTGCCGCCATCTTGGCATTGTGACTTGGCCAGCTGTGCTCACAGTGACATTTATCTTTATTGGGTATGTATTTTGTAGCTGAGCATTTTATGCTCATTGAGTAGATCTCTCCTTTCAGAGTGTTCCGATTCTGAGCGGTCTCAGACTCAAGCGTGGTCAGTCCCCCTTTGAGATGCCGCCCACTGATGACAGGAGACCAAGTACCGACTAATTAAAATGGACGTCCGCCTTCCACTGCAGTGTTGCTCACTGGCTGGAGGAAGTGGTTTTCTGCCTCTGACGTCTCTGGGGAATATCGCTCCCTCCTCAGATCTCATGTGTGAGGGAGTGCGGTGCCTTTCTATGTCAGTGGAAGAGGTTGTCACTGAGATGGTCTTGTGGATGCCCTGCGACCATGCGTCCCCTGCTAAATATCTCTGCACATTGGCGCTGGAGACCAAGGTGTGAGTGGGCATGAAAGTGTTCAGGGAATGGACCAATATTCATCTGTAGTGCTGAGTACTTACACTTTTGATAAAGGTATACTGGGGTACACTCTTGCCACATGTGCAAGAGCGTTGTGTGTGTGTAGATATTTGTGTGTGTGGAGAGTCCTAAAGAGATACTGTGTGTGGGGTGGGCAGCGTCTGGGGCTGGGAGATCGGGAGGGGTTCAGAGAAAGCAGAGCTGAGGGGCCCTGCGAGGCCCGGGCTTCCTTTCCTGACTGGTGCCGGCGTCTCTGGGAGAGATGGGACCGAGGGGAGATGTTGTGCAGGACCCACACCTGTGCCTCTTCCGCTAGACCCAGAGCTGACCTCTCTGGAGGCTTCCTGGGCCGCCTTTGGTCACACTTCCTGTCTGACTCCCTCTCTTCCTTACCTCTGCCCAGTCCACTCTTTCTGGTGTCGGAAGTTGCGTAATTCCAGAAGCCAGATTTTGGACTATGGAATATTGGAGTCTTTACTGTACAGTTCGCAGGCTGCAGGCAGCCCGTTGTTACAAAGGTCTGCAGCCCCCAAATACACCTAACACGGTTAGGAAAGAGAGAGGAAAGAAAGAACAAAAACAAAACCAACAAACCAGCTCAGCTCCGATGGAGAGCTGAACGGGGACGCCATGATGATCCGAGACGAGCCAGGAGACAGGACACAGGACATGGAGACACGTGGCGTGGCGCAATGAGGCCTGTGCTGATCTGTCCTCACTAGGGTCAGCGCAGGGGGCAGGTCCACCGGAAATTCCCAGTCCCAGACACTGGACTGACAGACTCAGTAACTACCAGCCACGAGCCCGCCCCTGTCTCCAGGGATCCGGGCCCGCCCATCCCCTGGGAGGTGGTGGCGTTTCCCTCCCCCAGCGGGAAGACAAGATGCCAGACCCTACCAACCACCATGTGACCAGACCTGACCTTCTTATGTCATTGGTCCATGCGGAAGGAACACAGACACGTGATGTTAGGACAGAGAGCACCTGAGGACAGTCAGCCTCCTGTTCTCCATGATTCCACTGTCCAGGCCCCCACCCCAGTGGATGGGAGCCAGGGGTGGCCAGTCCTGTCCTCTCGGGGGCCAACACTGATAGGCCAACGCTATTGCAAAGGATTCTGGTCGGAGCTCGGGTCTGCTGTGGAGCAGGTATGTGTCGGGGTGTGGCTACAAGTACATACCTGTGTGCATGGGCATGCGTGCACATGTGGAACATGTGTACATGTACACATGTGTATGTTGTGTGTGCATGCTCACGTCTAGACTGATTTGCCATCTGGGGCTCCACGGCTTCCGAAGCCTCGTGTCCTGGTTCCTAAAACTGCGCCGTGCGCGTGACAGGGGCGGTGCTCTGTATTTTATTCCTCACTGAGTCTGTCCTCCTGCCAGCACTGGGTCCTGTCGGGAATCCACAGGTGATGGAGCACCAGCTTTTGTAGCAGGAAAAAGTCTGAAAGCCATGTACTGGGGTCTTGTCCAGGCTTTGGGTTTCAAAAGCACAGTTTTTGAGCAGTCCAAGATGAGTGAGGGCAGAGGAAAGCTGGGAGGTGGCAGAGTCAGGGGGGCAGGCTCTGGAGGGTCCCGGGGTGGACCTGGGGTGCCACCTCCTGAGCTTGGCTTCTCTTTCCTGGATGGAGCCCGGGGTGGGGGGTGAGGACCGCAGCCCAGACAGAGAGGCAGGTCTGGGCCATGGCTTCGCAGGGGCTGGGAAGGGCTGGAGACCAGGAAGGAGCTCAGGACGGTCTGGAAGAAGGCAGCCCACCGTTCAGAAGTGACCTTCACACACTCAGAGCCAAGGTCAGACAAGCAGTGGGAGGAAGTGCAAGGGGCCCTCGACTCTTCCCCTCTGGGGAGGGGGGAGAAGGGCTCCGGAACTGAGGGCCTTTACCTTGGGAGGAGGGAGCCTGAAATAGAAATCGCCACTGAGATCTGCAAAGAAACGGATCCACGAGGCTTGCACACCTGAGCCCAGCAGATGAGATTTATGCCTGTGGCTCTCAAGCATTCTCACTTTGAAGATTTTTCTAAAAATTTAATGTTAGTGTCATCCCAGGAAATGGAAGCCAACAAGAAATAGGGGCGGTGGGAGCTGCTGTGGTGGATGTTATTGGGAAATTGCCAGACTGCAGGTGGACGCACTGGGCACGCTCTCTCCCCAGCTCCCGGGGGGCCCACGCCGGGCTGCCGTGCAGCGTGCTGGGTACGGTGTGTGAGGGCCTCCAGGACACACAGCAAAGCCCAGGCGCAGAGCAGCCTGGGCCCACTCGGGCTCACTGTCTGCTCTGGCTTCAGGGAGCCCAGCTCAGGCCAGGCCTGGAGGCAGCCCCCCCCCAGGCTCCCCAGAGCCCTAGAAATGGAGATTCACTCTGACAAGACAGATGTCAGTCGGGCATCCAGCTTCGGCCGGACCCACCTCACACGCAACACCTGCAATCCCGGGCGATGGGGTGCGAATGAGGAGATCTGTTATAAGGAGAGAGAAGCTCCGGGTCCGCCCTCTGCAAGCTGCAGACGTAGGGAGGCTGGCGCTGGAGCCTGGCCCGCTCCCAAGGTGTGAGACCCAGGGGAGCCAATGGGCTGCGTCCTAGTGCAAGTGCTGGAGCACCGATGTCCACTCCTGCGCTGGCCGAGGGGGAGCGGAGGCCTCCCCAGAGCCTGTGGGGCTCTGTCCACGTCTGCGGGGAGGCCAGACCCCCACGCCAGGGAGGGCAGCCTCGTTTCCTGTGTCCTCCCCTGGAAGGACTCTCGTAGACACCCCAGAAAGAGTGTTTACCCCGGGCCCAGCAAGGCCACCTCTGCAGCCAACCACCGTAGCTTCCTCTTGATCGGAAACTGCCGTGCACCTCCGGTGGGCGGAGGCCCGGCGAACCTGACCTCAGAGGAGGAACCTGCCGTGCTGGCCTTGGTCTCGGCCAGGCCGGTCCTCCCCTGCCGGCCACCGGCCAGTCCCGCCCCACCACCTCCCCCTCCCCCTCCCTCGCTGACAACCCCACTGCCCCCACCCCAGCACAGAGCTCCCGCAGCCGTCTCAGATGCAGTGGCCACTGTCTGCTGGGAAGAGAGCACACCACAGGCGGACCACAGACAGAGGGCAGGCGCGCGCTCCTGCCGTCTGGCAGACTGGGACGCAAAGGTCGTGAGCACGGCGTGGGGGGGTCCCGCTGGCCACAGCGCGGAGTGGGAATCCTCCTCCCACAGAGCCCTGTGTGCAGGCCAGCCCCACCCGCGCAGGGCACCTCGCTCCCAGGACACACGCCCAGCAGCATTACCAAGGCTGCGGATGGGGAACGGGGCCAGAGGAGTCCCGCCGGCGTGAGCCGGGCTTCCTCTTCTGCACGGTTCCCTTTCAGAAGTTGACATCTAGCATGTGTTGTCATAACCCTGGTCTCCAGACGACACCCAGAGCAGGCTCCTCCATCTCTTAACCATGGGGTGACGTAGGAGCCCCCCACCCCACAGCTTCCCTGCCCCGCCCGCCCCCACCCGGCCTGGTTTTGCGTCTGTACAGTGCCCAGCTCCAGTTAATGGAGCAGTTGTTGGCCCCGAGCACTAGCCAGCCGGCCCTCATGGAACAGCCCTCCACCTCTCCCCGGCGGTGGAGCCTTGGTTAGCCTACGTCTCCCTTTCCCCATCTCTTCAGTGGCACACGAACACCTTTTCAGGAAAGCTGGCAAGGCACCGCCCTGTGCCACAGGCCTTCATTCTGGGACTGAAACGTGTGCTTTGTGCCACGCTTCCCAGGTCCTGTGCGGAGGTGGCCCTGGGCCTCGGCCCGGGCCCTCCCTGGGGTTTCCTCCAGGGCGTGCCCTTCTGTGCTGTCCATAGCTGTGGCTCAGGACATCTCGTCCCAGGGAGAGGAGCAGGCAGGCAGGACTCCAGCGGGCTTCAGAAGCAGGAGCTCACGTTGGAGGGGAGGGAACAGGGGAGGGGGAGAGCCCGCCCCCTGGGAGAGGGGGCCACTCAGCGCCACTTACATGCTGAGATGCCCGGACAGCCCCATGTTTGTCCTGCACAAAGGTGGGACAGGTCCAAGCCCCGTGAAACCAGGCCGGGGCCACGGACCAGATGACAGGAAGGCACCGACAGCTTGACCATGGCCTGGCACCGTGGGTGGTGGGGGGCCTTGAGGAGCACTCCTTCATCCCCGCTGGGCCCCTGCCGGACCACACCCTTCAGGGAGGGCGGCGGGAGGCGAGCGTGCTGGGGCCAGCTGCTGACACTGCGCGCGGGCGGTGTGGACTGTCTGCTGGCGGCAGAATCCCTTGCTCCGGGCTCTTACTTGGTAGCTTGAATTTCACAGCTTACCGGGGGAAATCTCGATCCTGGGGGTGGGGTGGAGAGGGCTGTCCCCAGCGCATCCCAGACAAGCGAGATGGGAAGAAATCCGTGCCCCGTTGTTTTCCAAACCACCTTCTGTCAAAGTGCTACCCCTGACAAGAGGCTTCCGTGGGCAGCTGGCCGGGCAGGCGCACGGCTTCCTTGGGGTGGAGACGCGAGGCGGAGCGGATGGAAATCCTGGGAATCATGGGGAGGCGCAGGGAGAGGGGCCTGGCCTTCCTCCTTCCTCCTCCTCAGCGGGGCCTTCTCCCCTCCTGGGAGGGAAGGCATGGGAGCAAAGTCCCATCTCCCTTCTCCCTTTCCAACCAGCCACAGCTCCAGGCCCCAGGCCGCAGGCCCCACGAGACTCCAGCTGCCTTGGCATGCAGCGGCATCCACACCTTCACCTGCATCTCCTTTCCCCAAGGTGCCTCGTCTGATCCTCTGTCAGCATCTCCATCCTCCTCCTCCTCCTCCTCCCCACACGCCCAGCATCTCCATCCTCCTCCTCCTCCTCCTCCTCCTCCTCCCCACACGCCCAGCATCTCCATCCTCCTCCTCCTCCTCCTCCTCCCCACACGCCCGGCATCTCTATCCTCCATCCTCCTCCTCCTCCCCACACGCCCAGCATCTCCATCCTCCTCCTCCTCCTCCCCACACGCCCAGCATCTCCATCCTCCTCCTCCTCCTCCTCCCCACATGCCCAGCATCTCCATCCTCCTCCTCCTCCTCCTCCTCCTCCTCCCCACACGCCCAGCATCTCCATCCTCCTCCTCCTCCCCACACGCCCAGCATCTCCATCCTCCTCCTCCTCCACCTGCCCACACGCCCAGCATCTCCATCCTCCTCCTCCTCACACGCCCAGCATCTCCATCCTCCTCCTCCACCTCCCCACACGCCCAGCATCTCCATCCTCCATCCTCCTCCTCCTCACATGCCCCACATCTCCATCCTCCTCCTCCTCACACGCCCAGCATCCCCATCCACCTCCCCATGTGGCTTCCTCAGCTGGCATCTAGGTCTGCCCCAGCCTCCCAGGACTGAGGGCCTCAGCACCAGCTGGTGGTCGGGACCCCAGCTCTGAGTACCTGACAGGTTGTTGTCTGAAAATCTGTGCTGCACGGGAAGGCAGCTCTCCCAGGTGTGAATTCGGGTTATTTGGCATCAGAAGGCCAGGGATGAGTCAGTGCCGGGCACGGTTGTGGGTGGGTGTGAGTGGAGTGCAAGGATATGGCCATCCACATGGCACGTGTGGTGGGAGGGATAGCAGGAGCAAGGGGATCAGAAGTATGTTCACACACACGCACACACGCACACTCACACGCACACACTCGCGCACACACACGCTGCTCTCTAACGTGCAACTCGCAGTGCTGCCCACCCCCCCCCCCCCGTTTGCATGCACGGAGCTCATTTGACAGGGGTGATTATCGCTCGTGTTGGGGATTGGAGGGACGAGAGCCTGCCTTTCCGTTATATGGCGAAGCTATGCTCTTTTCTGGAAAAGACAACCAAACATAGGAGGGATCCGGGTTTCTCGCTGAGTAGCCTTGGGTCGGGGCTGTGATTTCGGCACTGGGTCCAGTGCTCTGCGTGGCTCCTCTCCCTCGGGGAGTCGTGGACAGTGCTCCGGCCACTGGGGCCTGGGCCCTTGGCCGAGGTGGGATGACTTGATAGGACATGAAAGGTAAACTCAAGTTCAAGTGAAACAGGCTGCCTTTGCATAGTAGTCTGGAAGTTGCCGTTGCCATTATCACGAATCATAGGTGAGCCGGGAGGCCAAATGGAGCATTTGTGCTGGGGAGCCCCAGGCCCAGGCAAGGGCCGGAAGACTGCCCACAGGGGCTGGCCACCTGCACAAGCATGGCGGGGCAGCCAGCCGGGGCCGGGCTACTGGAGGCCGGGTGGAGTGCCCATGTCTCTGCAGGCCTGGGCAGGGGATGGCCGGGGCAGCCAGGGCAGGGCCGGGCGACTGGAGGCCGGGTCGAGGTGCCCACGTCACTGCAGGCCTGGGCGGGGGATGGCCGGGGCACAGCTGCTTGTTCTTGTAGGGGCCAACCGTGGATGGAACTGGGGAGACGGCTGCTCAGGAGGAGGTCTCCCCCCCTCCTGGCAGATTTTCCTTTTCAAAAGTGTTCCTGGGGAAACACTGGCTGTGTCCTTGCTGTAAGGGGAGGCCAGGCCCTTGCTGAGATGGGGGGTGGGGAGCTGGGGACCTGGGGCAGGGCCTCTGCCACAGACCAAAGCTCTGCTTCTTGGAGAATCAAGGTCCCCTCTGGAGAAGGGACCAGTTACTTCTTGAGCTCATGGAGCAGGCAAGGGCACCTACCACCTGGAAGCCTCAGACTTGTTGGCATGGACAAAGCCATGGCCCGTGCCGATGGGGTGGGGGGTCTAGGGGTGGAGTCTTGGGATAGAGGTGGAGTCTTGGAGTGGGGGAGTAGAGTCTTGTGGGGGGATGGAGTCTTGGAACCAGCCAGATCTTGTCTCTGGTTAGAACTTCTTGACCTTCTCTCAGTGGACCAGTAATGGACTATTCTGATTGGGATTTTAGCTTGAGGAAGTGAGTGCTGATTGGAAGGGGCTACACAGCAGAAGAGCTATGGAGGTTTTCCTCCTTCCACACATGGGATCTTTGGATACCTGTCAGGCACAGGCCCCAGGCAGGCTGGTGTAGGCTGAGGGTGGGCGCAGTAGTCCCATAAGACTCAGCACATGGACGCCTCCTCCCAGGCCGTGGCCTGGCCAGGTTTCTGCAGAACTAAGTGGAATGGGGGCATTCTCATTTCAGAGAATTAAGACATTTGTGGACATTGATTTGAAGGCGGAGTGTGGGAACAGTTACTCTCCTGCAGGACTCTCAGCCTGTGCTGATTTGTGACATTCTACACCCATCCTCAGAGCCTGTTTACCAACTCGTTCAGGGAGCCTGGGATCACCAGGGACAGAGCTATGAACTCAGTAAACACCAGAGATGCCAGGAGAGGGAACTGCCACATGTCAGCCGCCGGGGCTGGAATCTTGTTTCTTCTATTCAAAAGCTCTACAGACTTTCGTTGTATCTGCTCTGTGTATGACAACCAGCTAACCTCGAGCTGAGCTTCCTAGCCACTTGGGGCGGTCTTGGTGGCTGGTCCAACCTCCTTGCCAGGAGCAAGGAGGGTTTCTCAGTCAAACATTCCCCTGAGCTGATTTCAGGTGTTGTCTATGGCGAATAATGTAGCAATGAACATGGTTGTGCTGGCAGCTTTACTGTAACATGGTTTGTGATCTTTTGGACAAATGCCTATGAGCAGAATTGCTGGGTCTGCCTCTATGAACATCTCTGGGGGTGTTCTCAGCGAATTGCTGCCGGGAGAAGCTGCTCTGCGCTGTGTTTCCAGGGAATCTGTTAGTGTCCTTTTGAACCACAGTGCGGGAGATCTGAGTGGTGTGGTGACAGCCCAGGAGACTCTTGGAGAAGTGGTGAGCACACAGGAGAACCTGGGTGGAGCGGGGACAACACCGGGTTTGGATCAGGCCTTTGTTCCGGTCCTGCTTGTGCCGTGCCACTCAGAAGGTTGGCCATCTGGGGCTTTGCCTCGTGAGGAGAGGACGGTGAAATCCTTCTCTGTGTGGAGGAGGGTTGAACAGAGGTACCTACCATGGCAGTCTGAGCTGCATAGGCACTTAAGAAATGGTGCCTGTCAGTCTCAATCTCCTCAATATTACTTTTATTAATAGTGGCTGTTATTAAACCAAAAAGGTAATCTATACAAGCGAGGGTCATGTTTCTCTCCTCGACTCACTCACTGGGATATTTAGAAATGGTTTAGGTGACTCTCACAGCCTGGAATCAGGCACTCCTTCCTCACCCAGGTACTTGGCTTCAATCTAGGCAATGAAGTCAGAATTAATAAGAAATGGCAGCGTTTTCTTCCTCTGAGTATTCACAGTTTTGAGCAAATGGTTGAACTGTTCTTGCATTTAATAATTAGATGGGACACACTCATTTATATTTCAAGGAACTCTGCGTCCTTATTCATAATTAAGGTAATAGCATTGTGGGGGGATTAAGACCTGAAGCAATGATTGAACAGTCCACCATGAAGAGGCTGGGGTTCTACAGCGGGGAAGCCTCTGCTCTCCACCCTCCGGAACAGCCATAATTAGGCCTGATTTATCTCTCCTCATTCTCAGCCTAATAGATATGGCTGGTTATTACTTTCAGCCATTCTGGGGCTGCAAGTGTCATTCTGCTCTCCCGTCCCCAGTGGTGCCTCTAGTCAGGGCTCGGGGCCGCCTCCGTCTCCCCAACGCAGTCCTCAGGCCCCACAGTGGCGGCCGCTCTGTGCTCTTGATTGGGATCACACCAGCAGCCCTTATCAAGAACGTGGACGTCAACATCCTGGCAGCTTACCTCGGGGTCATCTCTGGGTGGCAGGCAGGCGAGCTCCCTGTGGAGTCCGGAGATCCCGTCTTCCCCGTCCAGCTGTGGTGTAGTGGGACCTCACACATGGACACAGGTCTGCACACATGAAGGAGAGCTCTGGGAGGAGGTGGGAAGGCCCAGTCCCCCTCACACTGGCTTCCCTGTGGCCTGGGGGCGGGGACATGACTGTTGGGGCAGGTGGCCATGTCTCGGGCTCATCCTAGCCTACCTCCTTCCTTCTCCTCACACCTGTGTGTTCTTCACTCACACTTGTTTTTTGTCGGTCATGGGACTTGAACTCTGGGCCTGGTGCTCTTCAGCTCTTCAGCTCCAGGCAAGCCACAGCACCACTTCAGGCTTTTTCTGTTTATGTGGTGCTGAGGAATCGAACCCAGGGCCTCATGCATGCAAGGCAAGCACTCTACCACTGAGCCACCTTCCCAGTCGCTTGACTCACACTTTGGTATGCAGGACTTCTCCTCACCATTTAGTTCTCATTCCAGAAGTTTCTTCTTTAGGAGTATCTCTGTTGACCACCTCCACCGCCGTCCCCTATAAGATTTCATTTTATTAGGTGGGTAGAGGATAGATAGGTGGGCAGATAGGTGGATGGATAGTGTGTCGGTGGATATGTAGATGGACAGATGGACAGACTGGCTAGGGAGATGGGTAGGCTAGGAGTGGGTGGGTAAGGGGACAAGTGGATGGAGAGGAGATGGAAGGGTGGTACAGGAGACAGCAATGGAAGGGAAGGTGGTGGGTTGTGAGTGGATGGTAAGTCGAGGGAAGGTGTGTTGTGAGTGGATGGTAAATGGAGGGAAGGTGGTGGGTTGTGAGTGGATGGTAAGTCGAGGGAAGGTGGGTTGTGAGTGGATGGTAAATGGAGGGAAGGTCGTGTGTCGTGAGTAGATGGTAAATGGAGGGAAGGTCGTGTGTCGTGAGTAGATGGTAAATGGAAGGGTGCATGCATAGATAGCTGGGGAACAGAGGGTCACAGACACTGCTGTCTGATAGATGAGGCTGAACGGAAGAGGTTGTCACGAAGCTGTAAAGGTGGCTTGGAATAAGGAACCGTGAACGTAGACCTTCCTATCCTCAGTCCCGAGGGGTTCTGATATGAAGGAAAGAAAGAACCTGTGCAGGAGTCTGCTAGTTCCCTCTCCCTCATCCGTCTGTCACACGGGCTTCTCAAGTGAAGTCCCACGTGTCTGGCAAGATCCACATCTCCCTGTTAGCCCGGTAGCGTGGATCAGAGGAGAAAAATGCATTAATAAGACTGGGGTTTTGGTCAGCTGTCTGCCTGCGCCTCTCCCACGCAGCTGTGGGTCGGAAGCAGGGCCTCTGGCTCACCAGACGAGCTCCCTGCTCTCCACCTCCAACCCCAGTGCCCGGATGAGCCCCTCATTTCTCTTCGTGTGGCCGTCTGGAATGGAGCTCTCATGAGAGGCATTGAGTTTGCAGTGTGTGCATTGGGTGGGGAAGGGTGCGTCTGAGAACAGGGTCTCGTCCAGCGGCCAGGGGAGAAGCGGGGAACGCTTGGGCTCTGATGGGCAGCAGAGGGTGGAGGCGCCGGGCAGAACTGTGTCTGGCATGCCCTGACTCCAGCTTCGTTGAATGCAGACACACTGTTCTCCTTCATCTGGAAGCCCAGGAGTATTATTGGGTCATCTCATTTGTTCTCCTAAGTGCTGGTGAGATAGAAAGGCAAGAACAGAGCGAAATGGATGAAAGAAGTTTCTAAAGAGGGATTTTGTTGTTGTTACAAGAAAGGGAGATTTTTAAAGAAATAACTGCTGTGGATCCAAGACCAAACCATAAGAAAGAGCTAAAGCTATAAAACTGAGAAGAAAATGGGAAAACTTCATGACACCAAGTTGGTAGTCATTTCTTGGATATTATGCTAAAATACTAGCAAGAAAAGGGGAAAAGACAGTAAATTAAGTCCATACACTGCGAGAAAACATTTGCAAACAATGCATTGAATATATTCAGGATATATTTATATTTATATAAATAAATCATACTTCCTTAACAATCAGGACATAAAAATAACTCTTAGGACTCAACAATAGCAACCAAAGCAAAATACCTGACTAGAGATCAGGCAAAATACTTGGATAGGCATTTCTTCAAAGAAGATGCACAAATGGTGAATAAGCACATAGGTAGATAGAGGCTCAACCGTACTAATTCACAACTGCAGTGAGATACCACTTCATATCTATAAAGAGGTTATTATTTTTAAGAAATGACTGGTGTGAGAGCAATTAGGAACACTGTAGGTTTCTGGTAGGAAACAGCACAATGATTCCTTAAAAATTAAATGTAGCCCAGGACTTTCAAAAAAATAAAAAATAAAACCAGAGTCTCAATGAAGTACAGACAATTGTGTCTCTGTGTGTACTAGCCCCAAAGTGGAAGACAAGTCAAAAAGGAAGATGTTAGGTGAGATGTGTGTGACCTGTGTGAACACTGGGTGAGCTGTGTGTGATCTGTGTGAACACTGACTGGGTTACCTATGTGTGACCTGTGTGAACACTGATGGGTGAGCTGTGTGTGATGTGTGTGAACATTGATGGGTGAGCTGTGTGTGATGTGTGTGAACACTGATGGGTGGGCTGTGTGTGATGTGTGTGAACACGGATGGGTGGGCTATGTGTGATGTGTGTGAACACTGATGGGTGGGCTGTGTGTGATGTGTGTGAACACTGATGTGTGGGCTGTGTGTGATGTGTGTGAACACTGATGGGTGGGCTGTGTGTGATGTGTGTGAACACTGATGGGTGAGCTGTGTGATGTGTGTGAACACTGATGGGTGGGCGGTGTGTGATGTGTGTGAACACTGATGGGTGAGCTGTGTGTGAACTGTGTGAACACTGACTGGGTGGGCTGTGTGTGATGGGTGTGAACACTGATGGGTGGGCTGTGCGTGACCTGTGTGAACACTGATGGGTGAGCTGTGTGTGATGTGTGTGAACACTGATGGGTGGGCTGTGTGTGATGTGTGTGAACACTGATGGGTGAGCTGTGTGATGTGTGTGATCACTGATGGGTGGGCTGTGTGTGATGGGTGTGAACACTGATGGGTGAGCTGTGTGTGACCTGTGTGAACACTGATGGGTGGGCTGTGTGTGATGTGTGTCAACACTGATGGGTGGGCTGTGTGTGATGTGTGTGAACACTGATGGGTAGGCTGTGTGTGACCTGTGTGAACACTGATGGGTGGGCTGTGTGTGAAGTGTGTGAACACTGATGGGTGGGCTGTGTGTGATGTCTGTGAATACTGATGGGTGAACTGTGTGTGATCTGTGTGAACACTAATTGGTGGGCTGTGTGTGATGTGTGTGAACACTGATGTGTGGGCTGTGTGTGATGTGTGTGAACACTGATGGGTGAGCTGTGTGTGATCTGTGTGAACACTAATGGGTGGGCTGTGTGTGATGTGTGTGAACACTGATGGGTGAGCTGTGTGATGTGTGTGAACACTGATGGGTGTGCTGTGTGTGATGTGTGTGAACACTGATGGGTGAGCTGTGTATGACCTGTGTGAACACTGACTGGGTGGGCTGTGTGTGATGGGTGTGAACACTGATGGGTGAGCTGTGTGTGACCTGTGTGAACACTGATGGGTGAGCTGTGTGTGATGTGTGTGAACACTGATGGGTGGGCTATGTGTGATGTATGTGAACACTGATGGGTGAGCTGTGTGATGTGTGTGAACACTGACTGGGTGGGCTGTGTGTGATGGGTGTGAACACTGATGGGTGAGCTGTGTATGACCTGTGTGAACACTGATGGGTGAGCTGTGTTTGATGTGTGTGAACACTGATGGGTAGGCTGTGTGTGATGTGTGTGATCACTGATGGGTGTGCTGTGTGTGATGGGTGTGAACACTGATGGGTGAGCTGTGTGTGACCTGTGAACACTGATGGGTGAGCTGTGTGTGATGTGTGTGAACACTGATGGGTGGGCTGTGTGTGATGTGTGTGAACACAGATGGGTGGGCTGTGTGTGATGTGTGAATACTGATGGGTGGGCTGTGTGATGGGTGTGAACACTGATGGGTGAGCTGTGTGTGACCTGTGTGAAAACTGAGGGGTGAGCTGTGTGTGATGTGTGTGAACACTGATGGGTGGGCTGTGTGTAATGGGTGTGAACACTGATGGGTGAGCTGTGTGTGATATGTGTGAACACTGATGGGTGAGCTGTGTGCGATGGGTGTGAACACTGATGGGTGGGCTGTATGTGACCTGTGTGAACAGCGATGAGTGAGCTGTGTGTGACTTCTGTGAACACTGCTGAGTGAGCTGTGTGTGATGTGTGTGAACACTGATGTGTGGTCTGGGTGTGATGTGTGTGAACACTTATGGGTGTTCTGTGTGTAACCTGTGTGAACACTGATGGGTGAGCTGTGTGTGATGTGTGTGAACAATGATGGGTGAGCTGTGCGTGATGGGTGTGAACAATGAGGGGTGAGCTGTGTGATGTGTGTGATGGGTGTGAACACTGATGGGTGGGCTGTGAGTGATGGGTGTGAACACTGATGGGTGAGCTGTGTGATGAGTGTGAACACTGATGGGTGAGCTTTGTGTAGTTTATGTGAACACTGATGGGTGGGCTGTGTGTGATGTGTGTGAACACTGATGAGTGGGCTGTGTGTGATGTGTGTGGACACTGATGGGTAAGCTGTGTGTGATGTGTGTGAACACTGATGGGTGGGCTGTGTGTGATGGGTGTGAAAACTGATGGGTGAGCTGTGTGTGACCTGTGTAAACACTGATGGGTAAGCTGTGTGTGATGGGTGTGAACACTGATGGGTGAGCTGTGTGTAGTGTGTGTGAACAGATGGGTGGGCTGTGTGTGGTGTGTGTGAAAACTGATGGGTGGACTGTGTGTGATGGGTGTGAACACTGATCAGTGGGCGGTGTGATGTGTGTGAACGCGGATGGGTGAGCTGTGTGTGATGTGTGTGAACACTGATGGGTGGGCTGTGTGTGTTGTGTGTGAACACTGATGGGGGAGCTGTGTATGACCTCTGTGAACACTGATGGTGAGTTGTGTGTGACCTGTGTGAACACTAATGGGTGAGCTGTGTGTGACGGGTGTGAGCACTGATGGGTGGGTTGTGTGTGACCTGTGTGAACACTGATGGGTGAGCTGTGTGATGGGTGTGAACACTGATGGGTGAGCTGTATGTGACCTGTGTGAACACGGATGTGTGAGGTGTGTGTGACCTGTGTGAACACTGATGGGTGAGCTGTGTGTGATGGGTGTGAACACTGGTTGGGCTGTGTGTGATGTGTGTGAACACTTATGGGTGGGCTGTGTGTGATGTGTGTGCACACTGATGAGTGAGCTCTGTGTGATGTGTGTGAACACTGGGTGGGCTTTGTGTGATGTGTGTGAAAATTGATGTGTGCGCTGTGTGTGACGGGTGTGAACAGTGATGGGTGGGCTGTGTGTGATGTGTGTGAACACTGATGGGTGGGCTCTGTGTGACCTGTGTGAACACTGATGTGTGTGCTGTGTGTGATGTGTGTGAACACTGATTGGTGAGCTGTGTGTGATGTGTGTGAACACTAATGGGTGGGCTGTGTGTGATGGGTGTGAACACTGATGTGTGGGCTGTGTGTGATAGGTGTGAACACAGATGGGTGAGCTGTGTGTGGTGTGTGTGAACACTGAGGGGTGAGCTGTGTGTGTGGTGTGTGAACACTGATGGTTGGGCTGTGTGTGATGGGTGTAAACACTGTTGGGTGAGCTGTGTGTGATGGGTGTGTCCACTGATGGTTGGGCTGTGTGTGACCTCTGTGAACACTGATGGGTGAGCTGTGTGTGATGGGTGTGAACACTGATGGGTGGGCTGTGTGTGACCTTTGTGAACACTGATGGGTGAGCTGTGTGTAATGTGTGTGAACACTGATGGGTGAGGTCTGTGTGACCTGTGTGATCACTGATGGGTGGGTTGTGTGTGACCTGTGTGAACACTGATGGGTGAGTTGTGTGTGACCTTTGTGAACACTGATGGGTGAGCTGTGTGTAATGTGTGTGAACACTGATGAGTGAGCTCTGTGTGATGTGTGTGAACACTGGGTGGGCTGTGTCATGTGTGTGAAAACTGATGTGTGGGCTGTGTGTGACAGGTGTGAACATTGATGGGTAGGCTGTGTGTGACGGGTGTGAACACTGATGGATGGGCTGTGTGATGTGTGTGAACACTGATGGGTGAGCTGTGTGTGAAGTGTGTGAACACAGATGGGTGGGCTGTGTGATGGGTGTGAAAACTGATGGGTGGGCTGTGTGTGATGGGTGTGAACACTGATGGGTGAGCTGTGTGTGATGTGTGTGAACACTGATGAGTGAGCTGTGTTTGCTGTGTGTGAACACTGAGGGATGAACTGTGTGTGTAGTGTGTGAACACTGATGGTTGGGCTGTGTGATGGGTGTGAACACTGATGGGTGAGCTGTGTGTGGTGTGTGTGAACACTGATGGGTGAGCTGTGTGTGATGTGTGTAAACACTTTTGGGTGAGCTGTGTGTGATGGGTGTGACCACTGATGGGTGGGCTGTGTGTTACCTCCGTGAACACTGATGGGTGAGTTGTGTGTGATGGGTGTGAACACTGATGGGGTTGCTGTGTGATGTGTGTAAACACTGATGGGTGGGCTGTGTGTGATGGGTGTGAACACTGATGAGTGAGCTGTGTGTGATGTGTGTGAACACTGATGGGTGAGCTTTGTGTAGTGTGTGTGAACACTGATGGGTGGGCTGTGTGTGATGTGTGTGAACACTGATCAATGGGCTGTGTGTGATGTGTGTGAACACTGATGGGTGTGCTGTGTGTGATGAGTATGAACACTGACAGGTGGGCTGTGTGTGACCTGTGTGAACACTGATGGGTAAGCTGTGTATGATGGGTGTGAACACTGATGGGTGAGCTGTGTGTAGTGTGTGTGAACACTGATGGTTGGGCTGTGTGTGGTGTGTGAACACTGATGGGTGGGCTGTGTGTGATGTGTGTGAACAGTGATGGGTGAGCTGTGTGTGATGTGTGTGAACACTGATGGGGGAGCTGTGTATGACCTCTGTGAACACTGATGCTGAGCTGTGTGTGACCTGTGTGAACACTGATGGGTGAGCTGTGTGTGATGGTTGTTAGCACTGATGGGTGGGCTGTGTGTGACCTGTATGAACACTGATGGATGAGCTGTGTGATGGGTGTGAACACTGATGGGTGAGCTGTATGTGACCTGTGTGAACACGGATGTATGAGGTGTGTGATGTGTGTGAACACTGATGGGTGGGCTGTGTGTGACCTGTGTGAACACTGATGGGTGAGCTTTGTGTGATGGGTGTGAACACTGATGGGTGGGCTGTGTGTGATGTTTGTGAAAACTGATGTTTGGGCTGTTTGTGATGTGTGTGAACACTGATGGTGGGCTGTGTGTGATAGGTGTGAACACTGATGTGTGAGTTGTGTGTGACCTGTTTGAACACTGATGGGTGAGCTGTGTGTGACCTGTTTGAACACTGATGGGTGAGCTGTGTCACATGTGTGAACACTAATTGGTGGGCTGTGTGTGATGTGTGTGACCACTGATGGGTGAGCTGTGTGTGATGTGTGTGAACACTGATGGGTGGGCTGTGTGATGTGTGTGAACACTGATTGGTGAGCTGTGTGTGACCTGTGTGAAAACTGATGGGTGAGCTGTGTGTGATGTGTGTGAACACTTATGGGTGGGCTGTGTGTAATGGGTGTGAACACTGATGGGTGAGCTGTGTGTGATAAGTGTAAACACTGATGGGTGAGCTGTGTGCAATGGATTTGAACACTGATGGGTGGGCTGTGTGTGACCTGTGTGAACAGTGATGAGTGAGCTGTGTGTGACCTGTGTGAACACTGATGAGTGAGCTGTGTATGATGTGTGTAAACACTGATGTGTGGGCTGTGTTTGATGTGTTTGAACAATTGAGGGTGTTCTGTGTGTAACCTGTGTGAACACTGATGGGTGAGCTGTGTGTGATGTGGGTGAACACTGATGGTTGAGCTGTGTGTGATGGGTGTGAACACTGATGGGTGAGCTGTGTGATGTGTGTGAACACTGATGGGTGAGTTGTGAGTTATGTGTGTGAACACTGATGGGTGGGCTGTGTGTGATGTGTATGAACACTGATGGGAGGTCTGTGTGTGATGTGTGTGAACACTGATGTGTGGGCTGTGTGACCTGTGTGAACAATGATGAGTGAGCTGTGTGTGACCTGTGTGAACACTGATGAGTGAGCTGTGTGTGATGTGTGTGAACACTGATGTGTTGGCTGTGTGTGATGTGTGTGAACACTTATGGGTGGGCTGTGTGTAACCTGTGTGAACACTGATTGGTGAGCTGTGTGTGATGTGTGTGAACACTTATGGCTGAGCTGTGTGTGACCTGTGTGAACTCTGATGGGTGGGCTGTGAGTGACCTGTGTGAACACTGATGGGTGGGCTGTGTGTTACCTCTGTGAACACTGATGGGTGAGTTGTGTGTGATGGGTGTGAACACTGATGGGTGAGCTGTGTGTGATGTGTGTGATCACTGATGGGTGGGCTGTGTGTGATGGGTGTGAACACTGATGGGTGGTCTGTGTGACTTGTGTGATCAGTGATGAGTGGGCTGTGTGTGATGGGTGTGAACACTGATGGGTGAACTGTGTGTGATGTGTGTGAACACTGATGGGTGAGCTGTTTGTGATGTGTGTGAACACTGGTTGGGCTGTGTGTGATGTGTGTGCACACTGATGGGTGAGCTCTGTGTGATGTGTGTGAACACTGGGTGGGCTGTGTGTGATGTGTGTGAAAACTGATGTGTGCGCTGTGTGTGACGGGTGTGAACACTGATGGGTGGGCTGTGTGTGATGTGTCTGAACACTGATGGATAGGCTCTGTGTGACCTGTGTGAACACTGATGTGTACGCTGTGTGTGATGTGTGTGAACACTGATTGGTGAGCTGTGTGTGATGCGTGTGAACACTGATGGGTGAGCTGTGTGTGATGTGTTTGAACACTGATGGGTGAGCTGTTTGTGATGGGTGTGAACACTGATGGGTGGGCTCTGTGTGACTTGTGTGATCAGTGATGAGTGGGCTGTTTGTGATGGGTGTGAACACTGATGGGTGAGCTGTGTGTGATGTGTGTGAAAACTGATGTGTACGCTGTGTGTGATGTGTGTGAACACTGATTGGTGAGCTGTGTGTGATGCGTGTGAACACTGATGGGTGAGCTGTGTGTGATGTGTTTGAACACTGATGGGTGAGCTGTTTGTGATGGGTGTGAACACTGATGGGTGGGCTCTGTGTGACTTGTGTGATCAGTGATGAGTGGGCTGTTTGTGATGGGTGTGAACACTGATGGGTGAGCTGTGTGTGATGTGTGTGAAAACTGATGTGTGCGCTGTGTGTGATATGTGTGAACACTGATTGGTGAGCTGCGGGTGATGTGTGTGAACACAACACTGATGGGTGGTCTGTGTGTGATGTGTGTGAACACTGATGGGTGGGCTGTGTGTGATATGGGTGAACACTGATGGGTGGGCTGTGTGTGATTTGTGTGAACACTGATGTGTGAGCTGTGTGTGACCTGTGTGTGAACACTGAAGGGTGAGCGGTGTGTGATGAGTGTGAACACTGATGGGTGGGCTGTGTTTGATGTGTGTGAACACTGATGGGTGGGCTGTGTGTGAACTGTGTGAACACTGATGTGTGAGCTGTGTGTGATGGGTGTGAACACTGATGTGAGGGCTGTGTGTGATAGGTGTGAACACAGTTGGGTGAGCTGTGTGTGTTGTGTGTGAACACTGATGGGTTAGCTGTGTGTAACCTGTGTGAACACTGATGGGTGAGCTGTGTGTGATGGGTGTGAACACTGATGGGTGAGCTGTTGATGTGTGTGAACACTGATGGGTGGGCTATGTGTGATGTTTTTGAACACTGATGGGTGAGGTGTGAGTGATGTGTGTGAACACTGATCGTGGACTGTGTGATGTGTGTGAACACTGATGGGTGGGCTGTGTGTGACCTGTGTGAACACTGATGTGTGGGCTGTGTGATGTGTGTGAACACTGATGGGTGGGCTGTGTGTGATGTGTGTGAACACTGATGCGTGGGCTGTGTGTGATGGGTGTGAACACTGATGTGTGTGGTGTGTGTGATGTGTGTGAACACTGATGGGTGAGCTGTTTGTGATGGGTGTGAACACTGATGGGTGGGCTCTGTGTGAATTGTGTGATCACTGATGGGTGGGCTGTGTGTGATGGGTGTGAACACTGATGGGTGAGCTGTGTGTGATGAGTGTGAACACTGATGGGTGGGCTGTGTGTGACCTGTGTGAACACTGATGGGTGGGCTGTGTGTGATGGGTGTGAACACTGATGGTTGGGCTGTGTGTGATGTGTGTGAACACTGATGTGTGGGCTGTGTTATGGGTGTGAACACTGATGGGTGGGCTGTGTGTGATGTGTATGAACACTGATGGGTGAGCTCTGTGTGATGTGTGTGAACACTGATGTGTGGGCTGTGTGTGATGTGTGTGAAGACTGGTTGGGCTGTGTCTGACGGGTCTGAACACTGATGGGTGGGCTGTGTGTGATGGGTATGAACACTGATTGGTTGGCTCTGTGTGATGTGTGTGAACACTCATGGGTGGGTTGTGTGTGATGTGTGTGAAAACTGATGTGTGCGCTGTGTGTGACAGGTGTGAACACTGATGGGTGGGCTGTGTGTGACGGGTGTGAACAGTGGTGTGTGGGCTGTGTGATGTGTGTGAACACTGATGGGTGAGCTGTGTGTGAACACTGGTGAGCTGTGTGTGATGTGTGTGAACACTGATTGGTGAGCTTTGTGTAATGGGTGTGAACACTGATGGGTGCACTGTGTGTGATGTGTGTGAACACTGATGTGTGTGCTGTGTGTGATGTCTATGACCACTGATGGGTGGGCTGTGTGTGATGTGTGTGAACACTGATGTGTGTGCTGTGTATGATGTGTGTGATCACTGATGGGTGGGCTGTGTGTGACCTGTGTGAACACTGATGGGTGGGCTGTGTGTGACCTGTGTGAACACTGATGGGTGGGCTGTGTGTGATGGGTGTGAACACTGATGGGTGGGCTGTGTGATGTGTGTGAACACTGATGGGTGGGCTGTGTGTGATGTGTGTGAACCCTGATGGGTGGGCTGTGTGTGACCTGTGTGTGAACACTGATGGTTGGGTTCTTTGACCTGTGTGAACAATCATGGGTGGGCTCTGTGTGACTTGTGTGATCACTGATGGGTGGGCTGTGTGTGATGGGTGTGAACACTGATGGGTGAGCTGTGTGTGATGAGTGTGAACACTGATGGGTGGTCTGTGTGTGATGGGTGTGAACACTGATGGGTGGGCTGTGTGTGACGGGTGTGAAAACTGATGGGTGGGCTGTGTGTGATGGGTGTGAACACTGATGGGTGGGCTGTCTGTGATGTGTATGAACACTGATGGGTGAGCTGTGTGCGATGTGTGTGAACACTGATGTTTGGGCTGTGTGTGATGTGTGTGAACACTTATTGGTGGGCTGTGTGTGATGTGTGTGAACACTGATGGGTGGGCTGTGTGTGATGTGTGTGAACACTTATTGGTGGGCTGTGTGTGATGTGTGTGCACACTGATGGGTGGGCTGTGTGTGACCTGTATGTGAACACGGATGGGTGGGCTCTGTGACCTGTGTGAACACTGATGGGTGAGCTGTGTGTGATGTGTGTTAACATTGGGTGGGCCGTGTGTGATGTGTGTGAAAACTGATGTGTGTGCTGTGTGTGACAGGTGTGAACACTGATGGGTGGGCTGTGTGTGACCGGTGTGAACAGTGATGTGTGGGCTGTGTGTGATGTGTGTTAACACTGATGGGTGGGCTGTGTGTGAAAACTGATGGGTGAGCTGTGTGTAATGGGTGTGAACACTAATGGGTGCGCTGTGTGTGACCTGTGTGAACACTGATGGCTGGGCTGTGTGTGATGGGTGTGAACAATGATGGGTGGGCTGTGTGTGATGTGTGTGAACACTGATGGGTGAGCTGTGTGTGAACACTGATTGGTGAGCTGTGTGTGATATGTGTGAACACTGATTGGTGAGCTGTGTGTAATGGGTTTGAACACTGATGGGTGCGCTGTGTGTGATGTGTGTGAACACTGATGGGTGTGCTGTGTGTGATGGGTGTGAACACTGATATGTGTGCTGTGTGTGATGTCTGGGACCACTGATGGGTGGGCTGTGTGTGATGTGTGTGAACACTGATGGGTGGGCTGTGTGTGACCTATGTGAACACTGATGGGTGGGCTGTGTGTGACCTGTGTGAACCCTGATGGGTGGGCTGTGTGTGATGGGTGTGAACACTGATGGGTGGGCTGTGTGTGATGTGTGTGAACACTGATGGGTGGGCTGTGTGTGATGTGTGTGAACACTGATGGGTGGGCTGTGTGTGATGTGTGTGAACACTTATTGGTGGGCTGTGTATGATGTGTGTGCACACTGATGGGTGGGCTGTGTGTGACCTGTGTGTGAACACGGATGGGTGGGCTCTGTGACCTGTGTGAACACTGATGCGTGAGCTGTGTGTGATGTGTGTTAACATTGGGTGGGCCGTGTGTGATGTGTGTGAAAACTGATGTGTGTGCTGTGTGTGACAGGTGTGAACACTGATGGGTGGGCTGTGTGTGACTCGTGTGAACAGTGATGTGTGGGCTGTGTGTGATGTGTTAGTTAACACTGATGGGTGGGCTGTGTGTGAAAACTGATGGGTGAGCTGTGTGTAATGGGTGTGAACACTAATGGGTGCGCTGTGTGTGACCTGTGTGAACACTGATGGGTGGGCTCTGTGTGATGGGTGTGAACTCTGATGGGTGGGCTGTGTGTGATGTGTGTGACCACTGATGTGTGGGCTGTGTGTGACCTGTGTGTGAACACTGATGGGTGAGCTGTGTGTGATGTGTGTGAACAATGATGGGTGGGCTGTGTGTGAACTGTGTGAACACTGATGGCTGGGCTGTGTGTGATGGGTGTGAACAATGATGGGTGGGCTGTGTGTGATGTGTGTGAACACTGATGGGTGAGCTGTGTGTGAACACTGATTGGTGAGCTGTGTGTGATATGTGTGAACACTGATTGGTGAGCTGTGTGTAATGGGTGTGAACACTGATGGGTGTGCTGTGTGTGATGTGTGTGAACACTGATGGGTGTGCTGTGTGTGATGGGTGTGAACACTGATATGTGTGCTGTGTGTGATGTCTGGGACCACTGATGGGTGGACTGTGTGTGATGTGTGTGAACACTGATGGGTGGGCTGTGTGTGACCTATGTGAACACTGATGGGTGGGCTGTGTGTGACCTGTGTGAACACTGATGGGTGGGCTGTGTGTGATGGGTGTGAACACTGATGGGTGGGCTGTGTGTGATGTGTGTGAACACTGATGGGTGGGCTGTGTGTGACCTGTGTGTGAACACTGATGGTTGGGCTGTGTGTGACCTGTGTGTGAACACTGATGGGTGGGCTCTGTCACCTGTGTGAACAATGATGGGTGGGCTCTGTGTGACTTGTGTGATCACTGATGGGTGTGCTGTGTGTGATGGGTGTGAACACTGATGGGTGAGCTCTGTGTGATTAGTGTGAACACTGATGGATGGGCTGTGTGTGACGGGTGTGAACACTGATGGGTGGGCTGTGTGTGATGGGTGTGAAAACTGATGGTTGGGCTGTGTGTGATGGGTGTGAACACTGATGGGTGAGATGTGTGTGATGTGTGTGAACACTGATGTTTGGGCTGTGTGTGATGTGTGTGAACACTGGTTGGCCTGTGTGTGACGGGTATGAACACTGATGGGTGGGCTGTGTGTGATGGGTATGAACACTGATGGGTTGGCTGTGTGTGTTGTGTGTGAACACTTATGGGTGGGCTGTGTTTGACCTGTGTGTGAACACTGATGGGTGCGCTGTGTGTGACGGGTGTGAACAATGATGGGGGAGGTATGTGTGGTGTATGTGAACATTGATGGGTGAGCTCTGTGTGATGTGTGTGAACACTGATGCGTGGGCTGTGTTTGACCTGTGTGAACACTGTTGGGGGAGCTGTGTGTGACCTGTGTGAACACTGATGGGGGAGCTGTGTGATGTGTTTTATCACTGATGGGTGGGCTCTGTGATGTGTTTTAACACTGATGGGTGGGCTGTGTGTGATGGGTGTGAACATTGATGGGTGAGCTCTGTGATGTGTGTGAATACTGATGGGTGGGCTGTGTGTGATGGGTGTGAACACTGCTGGGTGGGCTGTGTGTGATGGGTGTGAGCACTGCTGGGTGGGCTATGTGTGATGTCTTTGAACACTGATGGGTGGGCTGTGTGTTGTGTGTGTGAACACTGATGGGTGGGCTGTGTGTATTGTGTGTGAACACTGATGGGTGGGCTGTGTGTGACGGGTGTGAAAACTAATGGTGAGCTGTGTGTGTCTGGTGTGAACACTGTTCAGCCTCCGTAAGGCAGGGGATTTTGACCTGGAGCCGCACGGTGACTCCGAGGCCATAGCCCTAAGTGTAGGAAGGCTGTCACAGACAGCAGCGCTGTAGGTGCACAGAGCAGTCAGGAGTGGCTGGAGTGGGTGGATGGTGGGGGAGATGGAGGGAGCCAGTGTTACATACAAGCGGATGGAGATTCTGTGTGGGGTGCTGAGAAGGTTCTGGAGCTGGATGGTGGCTAGGCTGCACAGCACATGATGCTCTGAAGCCCTCTTAGGGATGTGTTTAAAAAATCAGTGTGTGTGTGTGAGAGAGAGAGGGAGAGGGAGAGAGAGAGTGCGTGTGAGCACGAGTATTCACATGTGAGTGTACCTGTGTGGCTGTGTGTGAGTGAGTGTGTGCATGTATGGGAGTGAATGCGTGTACGCAGGCTTACACTCAGGGCCTGGGTGCCATCCCTGAGCTTTCCTGCTCTAGAACAGTCTTCCACCACGTGAGCCACGGATCTACTTCTGACCTTTGGCTAATTAATTGAAAATCAGCATCTCACAAACTTTCCTGCCTGGGCAGTTCCGAACTGTGGACCTTCAGCTCTTAGCCTCCTGAGTAGCTAGGATTGAAGACATAATCTACTGACATCTATCTGTCTGTCTGTCTGTCTGTCTATTACCACAATAGCAAGACATAGTTGTACAAAATTTACAAACTATAGGAAAATTAAAAGGAACAATATAGCAATCATTTGTAATCCTTACACCCAAGATTTTGACATGGATTCTTGTAATGACTTGTAATGGATGTGTAAATACACAAACGAACTGTGCCTTGCATAGTTCGTATTATACTCTTCATTGTAGTTTGGACTTTGTCTTACTCTGTATGTCTGCTAGAAGTCTTTCCTATGTATTAAAATTATTTTTTTGTTAAAGTATGTAAGATGCCATTTTTTCTTATTTAAGTAGGCCAACTAGACCCATAGAACAGGAGAAAATATTTTCAAATCATGTATTTGGTTTAATGTAAGCAATTTCCTTTTAGAAAAGTTATAAAAAATCAATGTTAGATTAAAACGAAAGCCATAAGAATCAAGAAAAAGAAAGGAAGAGGAGGAGAGATAGAGGAGGTGAGGAGAGGGCTTCATCCCTCTCCTCTCTTTCTTCATAAAGACAAAAAGTAACACATTTGAATCCTCACCATCTCTTATAGGGCCTATGAAATCATAATACAGTATTTTGTAATTTAGTTTTATCTCATAAGAGATAAATGGATAGATGGGTGGATGGATGGGTGGGTGGGTGGATGGATGGATGGATGGATGGATGGATGGATGGATGGATGGATGGATGGGTGGATGGATGAGTGGATGGGTGGATGGATGGGATGGATGAGTGGATGGATGGATGGATGGATGGATCGATGGATCGATGGATGGATGGATGGGTGGGTGTGTAGGTGGGTGAATGGATGGATGCAATGGATGGATAGGTGGGTGGGTGGGTGGATGATGGAATGGTGGATGGATGGGATGGGTGGATGGATGGATGGATGGATAGATGGATGGATGGATGGATGGGTGGGTGGATAGATGGATGGATGGATGGATGGATGGATGGATGGATGGATGGCTAGATGGAAGGGACTGATAGATGAGGGGCTGGGCAGATCAGCTGGTAATAAAGTGAGGAAGGAGCTGGTCACACCTGGCTGTTACACCGTTAAGATAGTGTTTGTGAAGGGTCTCCGTGTCCCTGTCCCTGGAGCCCCAGGAGCCTTCTCACTTGGGGACCCACTGGTGGCCCACTCCTTGGGAACCCCGCCTCCCAAGGCTGCTTGCTCCATCCCAGTTGGAGTTTCCCCATCAGCGCTCCGGTGCCTCTGGGCCTTGCTCGGGTGGGAAATCCCAGTGTGCCAGACTCTTTGAAGTGGGAGCCCCACCACGCCCGCGGGGCTCCCACTCAGCTTCAAAGGGTGCAGAGCCAGCTGCAGCCATGCGGGGCACGGGGCATGCGTGCAGCTGGAACCCTGGGAGCCAGGGGGCTACAGAGGGCCTGCAGGCGGCAGCCACGTCCTCTCTCACGGCCTGCGGGCCTCCCTTCCACTGAGCGAGGGGGGCCATGCATCCACCCACCCTCCCCGAGGGTCCGTCACATACCCTCAGCGAGCCAGGGCCAGATAGGGCTCCAGGCATACTGGACTTCCTCAGCTGTGCACACACGTGCATGCGTGCACGCACACGCGCGTGCACACACACAGCAGCTCCATGTTGTTTCCCCTCTCCTTCCAAAGCCGCCTCATGCCCCATCTCCCAGCAGGCCGGGCTGCTCCCTTGCCCAGGCCACAGACCACAGTGGCCCCCACAGGTTTGTCTCAAGTCAGTTTCAGGCTCCCCTCTTTGTGCAGGGGGCGTTTAGGAAACCGGAGGTGAGGGAGTGCTGAACAGGCCTGGCTTGTAGCTGTCGGTCACATGGCTGGGGGACAGGCACACCCTGCCTCCTGTGCGTGGATACCAGGAAGCGTGCAGGGGCCTGCGGTTAATAATCCTCTGGACAGGCCCGGAGGACGCGGTCCTGCAGCATCTCCTCCCGGGCTCTTCTCTACACAGCCCAGGTCGTCCGCTCCGCGGGGGCCTGGCGCCGCCCCCACAGCCATTCTTTTCTCCATTGCCACTGAAAAACTTTAACATCTGTGGTTGTTTGTGAACCATTAGTGGGTTTTGAGATCAATGTGGGAGGTCATGACCAGCACTTCTAAAGAAAAGAGAAAAAGAAAGGAAAGAAACAGAATAATGTAATATAGAGAGTGGCAGAGAACACCTCCTGGACATGTGGCGGGCCACACGCTGCTCCGTCTGGAGAGTGAGTGGGAATTCATCCCTGGCCCAGAAGTTTGTAGACACTGAGGGATTTCCAGAGAGAAGCTTTCCTTAGCAAGTACCCGGTTGGTTATTTTAGGATTTGCAGTTCGGCTTCCTATACAGGTGTGTGTGTGTGTGTGTGTGTGTGTGTGCGCGCGCGTGCGCGCATGTGTGCTTGTACACATGCATGTGCATCTGCACTCATCCATCCTCCTGTTCATCTCTGCTCCCACGCAGGTGTTCAGCACATTTGTGTGCATGCTGGCTGGAAAGCGTGGTTTGTGTGCACGCTGCCTGGAAAGCGTGGTTTGTGTGCACGCTGCCTGGAAAGCCGTGGTCTGTGAGCATGCTGCCTGGAAAGCGTGGTTTGTGTGCATGCTGCCTGGAAAGCGTGGTTTGTGTGCATGCTGGCTGGAAAGCCGTGGTCTGTGAGCATGCTGGCTGGAAAGCGTGGTCTGTGAGCATGCTGGCTGGAAAGCGTGGTTTGTGTGCATGCTGCCTGGAAAGCGTGGTTTGTGTGCATGCTGGCTGGAAAGCGTGGTTTGTGTGCATGCTGGCTGGAAAGCCATGGTTTGTGAGCATGCTGGCTGGAAAGCCGTGGTTTGTTGGTCTTCACTGCTTCAAAGGCAAACAAAGCAAGGTTTCTGTTCCTTTCTTTCTTGCTGATCCTAAGAGCAAGACTCTAGCACACCGCCCGACTTCACAGAGGTACTTTCTCAACAACAGGCAGAAGTTACATGCTTTCATTTTTTAAAAGACTAAACCCCAACTGTCCAGCTGTTCTCTTCATTATCCTAAAATATCTTCCATTTCATGCAAAGAAAGTCTTAACATCATTTTGATTTCTTGATGCTCTGATTCCAGATCCAATAGCAATGTCATGTCTACAAATAAGAGTCAGTTTTGGTGCCCACATACGTCTTCCTCCTGTGCTAGCGTCAGTAGAAGCAGAGAAGCCCTGTGGCACCCGGGGCTCCTCAGGGTGGCTTTGCTGCCCCCCACTCGGCTGTCTGCTCGGGCAGGTCAGGGATGGCCACGGACGGCCTTCAGCTGGCCAGGCTGCCCGCTGCCTGACAGAGCCCCACTTCCCCATGTGTTCCTTCAGCCCCTGCTCTCAGCCAGAGCCGGGAGGCCGTGCTGTGCTGGCCCCGGATGCGAAGGTTGGCCGCCGCTCCGTCCGTGTGCTGGCGGAGAGCAGAGGCCGCCTCCCTGCGGAGCGCAGCCCGGCTCCTCAAAGAAATCCCGAGAGAGTGCCGGCCTTGCCCCTGCGGCAGGCAGCCTGCCTGCCCCCCGCAGGAGCGGCTCGCCGGGCAGCCTCTGGGCAGGCCCTCCCAGGCTTCTATGGTCTCCCTGCATGTGGAGCTCTTGTCTTAAGCAGATCAACAGAGGTGCCGGCCCAACTACCGCCTAAACCCCCGTTAATTAAGAGTTGTGGCACCTCACACCCACCCACTCGTTGCGCCAGCCCAGGCTCTGGCTTCGAGCTTATTTTCTTCTTGAGTGCAGACTTGCCTGTCAGCTCTGTGTAAACATTAATTAAGTCAGGTTCTCTTCTTGCAGGTGGCTCTGATCCCTGACACAGAAGCGTGCACAGCTAGCATTTCTGCAGGGATCTGGAGAGGATACTCAAAGTCAGCTTAGAAAGTTGGGGGCCTCAGACTTCCAGGATCTTTGTTGCTGTATGGTCGGCAAGGTTCAGTTCAAAATCCCAATTCCTTAGGAAACATGGCTGATGTTTCCTGCTTAAGAATCAACTTGATTTCTGGACCTGAGTCCACATAGCACCGAAAGCAAACACCTGGAGCTCACTGCGTGCCCCGGGGCTGGGAGGCACCCCGTGTTACGACTGGGGAAATGGAGGCATCGTGATGATGTGGCTTGTCTGGGGACCCACGGCTGGCAGGGCTTGAGCCCTTGCACTGCGTGGTGGCCTCCCCGCCACTTGGTCTGGGAGTCCTTGGGGCTGGGGTGGAGAGGGTGGCAGTGGCGTCCCGCTCCCCCTGCTCAGAAAGGCTCAGACCATGCACATTGTCCTTGGCACCCTAGCAGACGCCTCCGGGGGCCCCTTGCTCTTGGCTCGGTCCCTGTAGACTCAGTACCTTGTGGGCAACATGGCTTTGCTTCTGTTTCTCTTGGCAGCACCATGCTTCAGAGATCAGTCTCTGTCAGGGGATGCTGAGGGCCCTCCAGCTCTGGCCCAAGGGTCCCCCTCGGGTCCTCTGGCCCAAGGGTCCCCCTCGGGTCCTCAGGCCCCGCTCGGGTCCTTGCATCCTGTCAGTTGAATACCTGGGTTGGGCGTGTCCTGTGACCCTGCCCCCTGCCGGGACCCTGTTTGGCCCCGACAAGCATAGGTGCCATTACGCATGCCACGTGTCTCCGTGATCGTGTCCTGTGTCCTGTCTCCTGGCTCGTCTCCATCATGGTGTCCCTGTTCAGCTCTCTCAGAGCTGAGTTGGTTTGTTGGTTTTGTTTTTGTTCTTCCTTTCCTCTCTGGCCTGTTTTCCTAGCTGTGTAACGTGTATTTGCGGGCTGCAGGCCTTTGTTACAACGGGCTGCCTGCAGCCTGCTAACTGTGTAATAAAGACTCCAGGATTTGATCTCTCACAATGTGACTTCTCTGAATTCACTGGTAATTTACCTTACAGCAGTGGTCACACAAAACCATCACCGATGAACTAGTATTCAGCTCAGCTTGCACACACATCCCCCAGTGAAGTAGCACCCAGCTCAGCTTGCACACACATCCCCCAGTGAAGTAGCACCCAGCTCAGTTTGCACACACATCCCCCGGTGAAGTAGCACCCAGCTCAGCTTGCACACACATACCCCGGTGAAGTAGCACCCAGCTCAGCTTGCACACACATCCCCTGGTGAAGCAGCACCCAGCTCAGCTTGCACACACATCCCCCAGCTCAGCTTGCACACACATCCCCCAGCTCAGCTTGCACACACACTTTGGTTTCCCCACAATGGCAGTCACTCAATGCTGTGTTTCTTTCTCAGGAGTGCGTTCATCCTGTTCACCAATGTGTGGCTACTTGTTGCCATGAGGGCTTCACTTCTTGGTGCCTGTGTTCTGTCTTGGTCAGTTTTGTGTTACTATAATAGAGCAGATTGGGTAATTCATAACATTAGTGTACTTCTCAGAGTTCTAGAGGCTGGGAGCCAAGGTCGGGGGGCTGCATCTGATGGTGGCCTTCTAATAGCAGGTAAGAGGATGAGAGAAGGCAGAGCGTGGCGCTCTTTTATAGCACACCCTTGTCCTGATAACACATTAATTTATCCACAAGGTCAGAGCCTGCACGCTCACAGATCCCTCCTCCCATGCCAGTGCGCTGTCCGGCACATGAACCTCAGGACACCTTTATCCCACAGTGCCCTTCCCTGGGCTCGGGTGACAGACTTAGGAAGAGGGAGAAGCAAGGGGCCATCTCTGGGCCTTCCTTCTGGAGGAAGGTCAGCCTGCTGCTCTCAGCACAGTCAGACCGAGTTGGGATACAGAGGTGGGATTTTCCACCATGTCAGCAGAGCTCAGGGGAGAGGGAGATGTGGAGAGGCTACAGCCCCACGCTGATCTTGGGCAGTGAGCTCTGGCTCAGCTAGCATTGCACGGTCAGAGATGCCCAGCAGTGCCCACAGCTAGACCCCCGCCCCCAGAGTCGGGTGCCTGCTGCTCACAGCCCCAGAGAGGGGCCGTGACTGTTAGTCTAGCTCTAGTGAGACTCAGTCAGCCAAAGCCCTGGCCTTGAACGTGGATTCCATGAAGACCGTTGCCAGGCCTCCTGTCATCGTGATGTGATGGGGTGATCGTTTCTGTCGGGGTGACGCTGGCTTGGGCCACTCGTTTGTGAGCCAGATGCAAGCAGTCAGATGCTGGGAACGCAAGGTCTCCACTTCCACCTGAAGTCACCACAAAGCACATCATAAAATTAGGATAAGCACTAACCACAGCAAACCAAAGCAACCAAACCACACGTGTGCCTATAAATCCCAGGTGTGGCCTACTGTTTCACGGGAAATTTAACACATTTTCATCAGCTCCTCATATGGCAGTTAACCAGATTATTTGTCTTATTTGGACTAGTTTTCAGCTTGTGATTCTTCACGTTTGCTGTTATAAATACCTTCATTTCTGTAGTATATGCATGTTTGCTTGACTGCATGCTCATGGTCAGAAATAGCAACAGCTTGGCTATTTCTTCTTTCTTCTTTGTTCATTCTCATCCTTATGGACCACGTCGGAGACCGAGGCGCTTTCCCGTCCTCGCGCAGCCATTTCCCGTCCTCTACAAGGAGTAGGTCTCCCCAGCTCTGGCACCAGGACACAGCATGGAGACCCGGCTTGGATGCCTCACAACATCCAGTTTGGTGACGGGACAAAGGCACACCGTGGCCTTTCAGAAAGGCTTCTTGCTCTGGAGGTTTCGTGTCCTTGTTCCCCATTGGTTCAGTGTTTCTGGACTTACTCTGTGCCTGGCGCTGAGCCGCCAGCTAATGTGGTAGGGCGTTTGGCTCCCCGCTTCCAGGCTCCCCTTAGCACCCGGCCCAGAGAGGAGGAGCCCAGCTTTGCCTGGGGCTGGGGGCAGAGGGTGTTGGCTCCTGTGAGGACGGGCCAGGTGTGGACGGAGAAGGAAGCAGGCATCTCCAGCCTCCTTCAATGTCACCGCACTGGCGGGGGCCCTGTGCCCCCACTGGGTTACTCCCAGTGGCCACTGCGTCTTCGTGTGAACGGCACCACTTCCAGCAGGGTCCCGACCTTTTGCCTGTGTGGCCCGCTGTGATTGGCCAAATGAAGTGGGCTCCGGTATAATGGATCAGAGGAAGTGGGTTCCTGTGTGGTTCATGCAATCACAACATTTTTCTTTCAGAAGTCAAGTTGAAATTGGCCAAAGGTGAAAAGGAATGTCAACAATTCAAGCTACTTACATATTTCTTTCCTTATTAACTCAGTAAAAACTATTTTTATTCTTCCAAGACAGCTCTGAAGGGCCTACGTAGGGGCTCTCAGATGGCACAGGTCTTTAGCACACTGCAGTTTCATAACATCTTAGAGCTGGCTCTCTAACAAAACATATAGAATTTGGTTCAGCCTTCTAAAGTCAGAGGACTGGAAAAGGGGTCCTGTGGGGGTCAGAAGCCATGGAGCACTGCTGGGCAGGAAGCAGATCCGTGACCCAGGGAAGCAGATCTGTGACCCCGGGAAGTAGATCTGTGATCCTAGGAAGCAGGTTTGTGACCTGGGAAGCAGATCTGTGGCCTGGGAAGCAGATCTGTGACCTGGGAAATGGATGTGACCTCTGGGAAGCTGATCTGTGATCCCAGGAAGCTGATATATGACCCCAGAAAACTGATATGTGGCCTCAGGAAGCAGATTTGTGACTTGGGAAGCAGATCTGTGATCCTGGGAAGCAGATCTGTGACTGCTGGGAAGCTGATCTGTGACCCTGGGAAGCAGATCTGTGATCCCAGGAAGCTGATATGTGATCCAAGGTAGGAGATCTGTGATCCCAGGAAGCAGATCTGTGACTTGGGAAGCAGATCTGTGATCCTGGGAAGCTGATCTGTGACCCTCAGGAAGCTGATCTGTGACCCCAGGAAGCAGATCTGTGATCCCAGGAAGCAGATCTGTGACTTGGGAAGCAGATCTGTGATCCTGGGAAGCTGATCTGTGACCCCCAGAAAGCTGATCTGTGACCCCCAGGAAGCAGATCTGTGACCCCCAGGAAGCAGATCTGTGACCCCCAGGAAGCAGATCTGTGACCCACACTCTGCTGGACACGTTCTCATATGCTCACCTAGCCCTGACTTCTCCAGGAAGGAGTCTGGACTCCTCTACCTGAATCTCCCTGTCCGGCCTCCTCCAGGGCCATCGCCATGCTTCTCCTCATTGGGCTCCCGCCAGCCCTTCCACTGGCGGCACACAGTACCGTCGTGGCCTCTCCTCATCTCTTACCCCCAGTCCTGCCTGCTTTGTAGACGAGGAAGCCGAGGCTCACACAGGCCACGCTGCCTCAGGACCGGGCCTCACGTGTCTCCAGCCATCACTGCCCACAGGGAAGAGCTTGCTCTTTCTGTTCACATACACGCCGGCCTGTGGCATCTGTCAGTGGTTCTGTGCCCCGTGCCCCAGCACGGAGCTCTGCCCCTCTGTGCGCGTTGCAGAGTCTGTCAGAATACAGAATACAGAATACAGAATACAGAATGTCCTCCTTCTGACACCTGCTCAGGATGGAATCTTGAGACTCTCAGATGAGTGTCCAGGGGCTGTGGTCGGGAGGACAGGAGCTGTCCTGGGGCCTGCTGGCTGCCTGACACACAAGTGCCTGCTCAGCCACACTGTGCCCACCCTGAGACCCTGCTTCTCTGATCTCTGCGTATATCCTGATGTAATTAAATCTGGCTCTAGGATGAGCTGGTGCTAGAGCAGCATCATGATGTAAAATGTGTGTGTGTGTGTGTGTGTGTGTGTGTGTGTGTGTGTGTGTGTGCACCGATGTGCATGTAAATGTGGGTGTGTGAGGTGTCTGTGTGTGATATGGTATTGTGACATGCATGAGGGCAAGTCTCTGTGTATATGTGTGTACACAGGCACGTATAGGTTCTGCGTGTGTGGATGAAGGTGTGCATGCACTTGTATGTCAGTGTGTATATTCACAGCTGCATTTAGGGGTCTATGAATACAGATGAGTGTATATGTGTGCACATGTGCATCTGTGTTTATAGTCTTAGGCCTGCTTAAGTGTCTGTATTCAAATGAGTGTATGTGTGTGCACACATGTGTGTGTTTATATTCACAGGCCTGTCTAGGTGTCTGTGAATACAGATGAGTGTGTCTGTGTGTGCACAGGCATACATGTCTGTGTGTGTGTGTACGCCATCTGTGTGCAGGAGATTGTGTATTGGGTTGGCTATGAGGGGAGGCTTGCAGGTGCTGTTGACATGTGACTCTTGATATTGGCTCCGTGATGCATCTGTGCATCCCTCATTGTAGAAAGGGCAGCACCCATGCTGGCACCTTAATTGTAGAGAAGGGAGGACCCATGCTCATAGCCTAAGGGCAAGGAGATTCCCACAGTGGTCACTTAGAGACTTCTGGGACAGAAAGTGGGCTGGGTGGCAGGACAGGTGCCCTTGGCCTGAAGTTGGAGTTGGAACACATGTGGCCTTTCCCCCGGCAGGGTCCCAGCCAGCCCTCGGAGCCCCTCCCCCCCCACCCCCGGCGCAGCGCACGGGGCTGGCACATACTCGGCCCTCCTCTCCGCTTCACGTATGACCCAGACCCGATGGACACTGCCTGTGGTGGCCAACATCTCTCCTGAACACCCTCCCACTTTCCTGGCCTGCCCACTCTGGCCTGGTGTCCACACACCGAGGGAGATGTGTGGTGTCTGCTTGTTGAACCCCTACCACCTATGCTGAGGAGGTCTTCAGACCTGAGCTCAGACCGCGGGAGGTCGAGGTCAGCCTGCACTTCCCGGTGCGTGCCTGCCCCTCCACAGGACCTTCTGTGCAGAGCCTGGACTCTGGTCACTCACCCCTGCCTTTCTTTCCTCAATAGCAGAGCCCTGGAGTGTGCATTGGTTAGGCTCAAAGGCAAGAATCCATTAGGCTATCTCTCTGTCAGCCTGCTCTCTTCTCTCTGAGCCCAGCGTTTGCCCGGCTCAGCCAGGACTCCAGCTGTCCTACTGTGGACGCGTGTGGCTATGTCCTTACGGTGTCTGAGAGCTGTTGAAGGACGGGATCCTCCAACGACAGGGCTGTGGCTGAGAGGGCCGGCCACATGTGTGCCGTGGCCTCTGCCCAGGGGCTCCCAGTGGCTACAGCAGCTCTTTGGTGGAACGTGCGATCAGGATCCCTCGCAGTCCAGGGGAGGGACACACCACCAACACAGCACACAGTCCTGCCCCTCTTCTTCCTCCCTGGTCCCTCCTCAAAGAATTCAAGTCCCCGAGTCCCTGCAAAGACGACCCAGTTTCAGGGCCGACATGCTGTGCTATTTTCCCCACTTAGGGCAGATTATTTCTTTGCCCCTTGGAATTGATGATAATAGGGTTTTGTCAAGCAGATTTCTCTGGGCAAGTCGCTTGGCCATATGGATTTTCCCCGGTGTTAATGTGCTTGCACATGACCACGAGATTTGTGCAAATGAGAATTCAGATGTGGTGGGACTGGGTGCGGTCTAAGAGCTGCGTGTCTGACAAGTTCATGGGCCATGCAGCCTCCTAGGGTCCTGAGGCCCATGTGTGATCTGTGTGGGTCCTGAGGCCCTGTGGTTCTCTCATGGAGCACTGGACAATTGTTCTCACCTGCTCAGCAAGGTGTCGTGACCGGGGAACCTTTTGCCTGTGGCTGGGTCTGGGCAAGGCCAGCGTCCGTCCTGCGGTGGCTCACAGCCCTGTGGGGAGGCAGAGGCCGGTAGCCACGTTGTCCTGTGAAGCAGTGGCTGTGTGGTCGGCAGGGCTGACTCAGGTGGAGCCTCTGCCAGAGCATACGGAGGGATTTTTCTGGATGGGGCGCCTGTGGGAGACGGATGCAGGAACATCCTTCCCGACGGTTTCGGGGCCCCGTCCCACCTTGATTCTCAGGTGGGTGTTCTCTTGTGTTTGTGGGAGGCTGTGCTCTTATGTGAATAGTCCCACAGCAAATGACAGAACATCCTTCCCCAGATGACACATCTTCATCTCCAGCCTGACTCTAACTCCTTTTTTGAAAACAATTTAAAATTCTATTGTAAAGGTGATGTACAGAGGGATTACCGTCCTGTAAGTCAGGTAACGAGCGCGTTTCCTTTTGAACAGTGTCATCCCCTACTACCTCTCCTCCCCACCCAGTTGTTAGGTAATTTCCAAGATAGTGTCTAGTGTGTTCCGCTGCTGAATTGGTTCAGCCTTTGTCCTCCATTTCTGTGCTTCCCCTTCCCCTCCCCAAATCAAATAAACTTACATACAAGACAAAGGGTACAGACATCAAAAACAGTGGCAACAGGGGATAAACCAAAGAAAAAAGGAAAGAAAAGAAAAAGAACCTCAAGCAGAAAAAAAAAACCCTCTAGCTTCCATTTCTCGGAGTTCACTTCAATAGGCATCATTTTGGGTGGTCATATGCTCATAGCTATTGAGCCCTTGTGATCCTCTCCTAAGAATATCCTCCTCTGTTCTGACAAATGCTTGGGGACTCTGAGTCTGTTCTGAGCCACCTTCTCATCACCCACCCCTGCGTCTAGGTGGGAGCCACACTCTGGGGCGCTCCAAGGCCTGCTCCTTCCTTAGCCTGCTCCTTCCTGGCCTAACCATGCCACATGAAGTGAGGAGAGGCTACTGCCAAACTGCAGAAGTCCATGGCCTCTACTGCCCTTCTCAGAGGCCGGGCTGGCCATCCAGGTGAGGGCAAGGAATTAAAGGCCCTACGGCTGAGTATGGATCCCATCTGTGAATAAACAAGTGTCCTCCCCCCCCCCCCCCCGGCCTGGTACACCAGGCTCTCAGTCTTGACCCTGCATTGATTTTCAGATGCTCAGGATCCACTCAGATGAAGCACTGGGAGCCCAGGTACCAGAGCCGCCCAACTTCAAAACTGCAGCTGAGATTAACATCAACAGTGGAGACAAGGCTCGGCGTGCCGGGCGCTACAGGAATCACGGATTCTCACCCTTTCATTCTGTGGGTAAAGTAACTTGCCCAAAGCCACATGGTTAGTGGTAAGTCTAGAACGCGAGCACCTAATTTCCAGCTCTGTGTTCCTTTTATAGCACCTGACTTCATCCTTGTCGAAAGGGAAGCTAACCATAACAAAGCAACACAGCCAAGGGCACAAACGCTCCCTGGTAAACCTGAAAAGGAAGAAAACATACTTTGAAAATATTAAGGGTTATTACCAGATGTCAAATGAATGTCATGAAAATAGCTTCAAGTTTCTCAACACACTGAGACTAATTTAATTTATTTAAATGTCTTTGTTAGCTTGAGGAATTCTGAAGAAGTGCCCTGCCTGTCATTTTATCCCACTATTAATCACCTGCAAGCTAACCTGAACTGGAAATAACTGTAAAATTTGTTAGACTTCAACTGATCAGGGTTCAAGGCGCTTGATGCTTAACAGTTTGTGTAGGATCAAAGCTGTGGCTGTCCTCCAAAAGAGTTGGGGTGTTTACATCAAAGTTGAGGTTGAATCCTTTTCAACCTCGCTCATCTCTTTAGTACTTAGACTTAAGTTCTTGTTGAAAACTTCTAAGTAGAGCAGCCCAGCGTGTGTGTGTGTGTGTGTGTGTGTGTGTGTGTGTGTGTGTGTGTGTGTGCGTGTGTGTGTGTGTGTGTGTGTGTGTTTGAATTGCAGACAGTGGTTCAGCCCAAACTCAGGCTTCTTGGAGTGGCCAGGTAGAGGGAGAGAGGCGTGATTTCCTTGCTAATTGGCCATTGTCTTGAAGACCAGCAGAGCTGTGTCACTTTGACCAAGGGCTTGGGGACCTGCAGTCCCCAGGGACCTGAGTAAGACAGCTGTGTTGACACAGGAAGTGTTTTTGACAGGACAAATGCTCATCGCCCGGCCAGTAAAAAGCAAGTAAGAATCAATCCGCTTTTCCATCAGAGCAACACAACCTGCATTCTATCTGCTTCCTTCACAGCGTGCCCACCCATCGGCTGGGCATTCACCACCTCCTCCATGCTGCCCTCCTTCCTTCTCTCCCTTTCTTCCCCCTCCACTGCCAAAGAAGAGCTGACTGCCTTCGAAAGGACTCAGGGTGGGGTGTTTTCTCTCTGGACTTGTTTGAGGCGCTGACTGACAGTGAGGCTTGATACACTGGGAACTTCCACAAAGCTTGGGGTGGACAGATCTGTCTGAAAGTGACAGTCTCACATTGCCGGTAATAACCTCAGACCTACAGAGCGGGAGAGATTCTCACTGCCTTTTAAAAAGTGTCTAAAGTTAACCTGCGTGTGGAACACCAGTCACACATACTTTCATGTCTGACTCACTTAAGCCAGAGTTGTAACTTAACATTACCATGCGCCTTTATATTATGAACTTTAAAGGAATTCCTTTCAAAACCCAATGTTTGGCTCATGATGAAAGGGAGCCGAGCAGCTTACCCTAAGTTACATTCAATAATTACATAAGTAACCCTTTAAATACTAGATATGCAAATAATGCACTATTCTTCCTGTAATTACTTTGTGTACAGGGTTTGATAAAATCCCAAGATTGTAATACATGTTTATGAGAAGATTAGAAAATCTGAGTTGAGATGTATATGTATATATGTGTATATATGTATATATGTATGTGCGTGCTCCTGAATGGGAGAGGTAAACAGGGAATTTAAAGGTGTTTGCTCTGGGCATGTCTCGCTCCTCTGAGTGCTGCGTCTGTCTAGCATTATCCAAACTAAGCAACAGTGTCCTCTCCTGATTTTTCTGCTGTCCTCTGAGAGGACAGTTCTTCTTTCTGAAGACAGGTCTGTGGGCATTTTAGGGATTTGGTCCTTGCTTCAGCATAATGGAAAGGAAGGGGCGTCCCCTCCCCCGCCGCGGGGCTGCCATGGTGGGGCTGCCCTCAGCTGGCCTTGGGCTCCTTTCCAGAATTCATCTTCGGAAACATGGTTTGTAGGGATGATTCACACTCATTGTGAAAGTAACTGAAATAACAATTCAGAGGCACTAGGATCTTATTCTTTCTCCTCTTCCCAGAGAGGGCACACCCACACCACCCATCTATGCTGTGCACACCCACACACTTGCACCTGTGCACACACTTCATCCAAGCTGTGCACACGCTCACAGGCTTCATCCAAGCTGTGCACACACTCACAGGCTTCATCCAAGCTGTGCACACGCTCACAGGCTTCATCCAAGCTGTGCACACGCACACACAGGCTTCATCCAAGCTGTGCACACGCACACACAGACTTCATCCAAGCTGTGCACACGCACACACAGGCTTCATCCAAGCTGTGCACACCCACACATAGGCTTCATCCAAGCTGTGCACATGCACACACACACTTCAACCAAGCTGCGCACACGCACACACAGACTTCATCCAAGCTGTGCACACACACACACACTTCATCCAAGCCACGTATGCACCTGCACACACACTTCATCCAAGCTGTGCACACGCACACACACGCTTCATTCAAGCTGTGCACACGCACACACAGGCTTCATCCAAGCTGTGCACACACACACACACTTCATCCAAGCTGTGCACACCCACACACAGGCTTCATCCAAGCTGTGCACACGCACACACACTTCATCCAAGCTGTGCACATGCACACACACAGGCTTCATCCAAGCTGTGCACACACAGGCTTCATCCAAGCTGTGCACACACAGGCTTCATCCAAGCTGTGCACACGCACACACAGGCTTCATCCAAGCTGTGCACACGCACACACACGCTTCATCCAATCTGTGCACACGCACACACACGCTTCATTCAAGCTGTGCACACGCACACACAGGCTTCATCCAAGCTGTGCACACACACACACTTTATCCAAGCTGCACACACACACTCACACTTCATCCAAGCTGTGCACACCCACACACGCTTCATCCAAGCTGTGCACACACACACACTTCATCCAAGCTGTGCACATGCACACAGGCTTCATCCAAGCTGTGCACACCCACACACACTTCATCCAAGCTGTGCACACACACACACTTCATCCAGGCTGTGCACACCCACCCACACACATTTCATCTAGGCTGTGCACACACACACACACACAGGCTTCATCCAAGCCGTGCATACCCGCACACACACTTCATCTAAGCACCAAGAGATGGGCCATGGTGGGAGTGCACTCCAAACATGTCGGGCACCCCTATTGTGTAAAGAACTCTGTGCTGTGACCTACTGACTTTCACTACATCTTGCTCTATGTTCTGTTACTTTAACAAAACCCACAGGGCGAGGTCCTTTCTAAAGTGAGGCGTATTTAGCATTGTACGAGTGTGCACTGCGCTCGCGGGGTCTCCCACCTCATCCAGGAGGGACACAGGAGGGAGTGGGGGACAGGTCATGTGGCAAGAGGGATGAGGGGACCGTCTTCTGCTCTTGAAAACCCCCACAGCCAGCTACTCAGGAGGCTGAGATCTGAGGGTCGTGGTTCAAAGCCAGCCTGGGCAGAAAAGTCCATGAGACTCTGACCTCTTTTCTTCAGCCAGCTACTCAGAAAAAGCTGGTAGTGGCACTGTGGCTCAAGTGGTAGAGTGCCAGCCTTGAGCACGAAGAGGTTCGGGGACAGTGTCCGGGCCCTGAGTTCAAGCCCACGATGGGAAAAAATAAAAACAAACACAAACCCCCCTGTCACGGGAGTTAAGCAGAGCCCTGTGACAGCGAATGAGTTTCCTTTTTGTGGCTTCCCCACCCCTCTGGGTGTGCACCTCCGCCCCCGGGCCCCAGGAGCCTTCGGGGCACACACGACACCTAAGTCACAGCACGGCTCGCCAGGGCGTGCTCCACTCTCCCTGGCTGCCAGCAGAGCCCACCTCACAGGGACACCACACACTCGCTTGTTCTGTGGGGTTCCAGCAAGCTGACCACACCCCAGAGCCCCAGGTCTTGGTAGAGAACTTCATCCCACCGGCATCGGGCTGGTGCAGGTGTGGCCAGGTGAGCCGCGGAGCTGCCCAGAGTCCGTCCACATGCTGCCAGGACAGATCAGATCCTGCGTCTGGCAGACAGTGTTCCAGGACTCAGGTCCAAAGGGCCTCCTGGCAGCCGACAGCCTGCAGAGTGCAGGGGCAACGCAGCTGACACACCCACATGGGTGTGTGACACCCAGTAAACTGCTTGGGGTCTGGCCAGCGGCACATGCTAGGGAAAAGAGCAGATTAAAATGAGGTGGCACAGAGGCCTCCTTCAGACGGGGACATTCGGGCCACCGTGTTGAAGAAGAGCAGAGATGGATGAAGCGTGCTCCAGCTGGAGCACACTGAGAAGCCCACCGCTGGGGATCGGCTGAGGCTGGGGATCGGCTGGGGATGGGCTGGGAGAAGCCCGAGGCTGGGGATGGGCTGGGAGAAGCCCGCGCTGGGGATCGGCAGGGAGCAGTGAGGTGGCCGGAGCCTGGAGGGAGGCAAGGGTGGAGAGGAGGGAGAGACGGCTCAGGTGGCAGCTTTTCCCCTGAGCTGTGCCAACGCTGCGGGGACAGGGCGGGAGGGGATGCACAGTGGCTGGGCTGGACGAGGACAGGAGCCCGTTGAGGCCGGAAGGGCTGTAAGCGTTCTCTGGGAGAAGGCAGGGCACCGCCCGCTGGGACAGCGCAGGCGGGAAGGCAGAGGCGGTGGGGCCAGGGGCGGTGGGGCTGGGGGCAGCGGGGCTGGGGGCGGCCGGGGGCAGTGGGGCCGGGGGGCGGTGGGGCTGGGGGCGGCGGGGCCGGGGGCGGCGGGGCCGGGGCGGCGGGGCCAGGGGCGGTGGGGCCGGGGGCGGTGGGGCTGGGGGCAGCGGGGCAGGGGGCTGCGGGGCCGGGGCCGTGGGGCTGGGGGCAGCGGGGCCGGGGGGGCGGGGGGGGGGCGGTGGGGCCAGGGGCGGCCGCGGAGCTGGGAGTCGGCTGGGAAACGCCTGGAGGTCAGAGCCAACAGAGGGAAGTAGCCGGAAGAGCTAGCTGGTAGGAGAGTTTGTTCTCCTCCACAAATGCTGTCTTTTGTTCTCGTCACTCTTGTGGCTTCACATGGTATCTTCGTATGGCTTTTGTGGCGTTCCTCTAGTAAGGAATGATGCTTTCCTTTCCGTCACCTTTAAGTAGTTGTAGGAAGGCTGCTCATTCTGCACACACCTCCCCATCAGCCTCCCATCTCTCCCAACCCCACCCCTCCCTCCTCGCTCCTCGGTCTCTTCCACACGTACACGTTGAATATTACGACTGCGTCTGCCCACCCTTCCTCTCCTCAGTCGTGCCCCACTCCCCTTGTAGGAGGGTTTTAGACACCTGGGTGAACTAGTGCCAGATGGGGAGGCGGCTCTTGGGGGTGACACAGGGATCGGAAGGATCTGTGGCCGAGCGCCTGTGGCAGCGAGCAATTGAATAGGGCCTTGGGCTCCTGGGTGAGGGGCGCGGTGGGACAGCTGCTGCTGGGAGGGGCTCCATCCAGGGAGGAAGGAGGAGGAGAGCAGAGCAGCGCTGAGCCACACCCAGCCTGACACAAAGGCAGACAGGGCAGGAGGGAGGGAGGGGGGGAGGGAGGGAGGGAACCACGAGCAGGGGACCCAAGCTGGGCGGGTGGTGTGGGGTTCCGGCGTGCGTGGGGAGGAGCTCACCGGCCTTCCAGATGAGGGAGGACAGACTTGGGAGAATGACTGCCCCCAGCCCGAGCGTCTCTGGACAGCGCATGTCGACTTCATGACTTAAAGGACTAAGGCATCTAAGGCAGTCTTTGTTTGATCTTTGGACAAGTTAGTGAAAATGGCAATACCTCCGTTTCCCTCTCAGCAAGTGTGACATAAAAATCATGATTACGCGCAGTCACAAGAACAGACGTGTGCAGGGAGTGTGTGGCGTGGCGCAGCCTGAAGGGTGAGGGCGCAGCCGCCATCCCCGCTCTGCCCCTTACCAACACGCCGTCACTCACGTCCACCGGCTCTCTCCCGGAGTTTGTGATGAGGCCACCCAAACACCCGTTCTGAGTTATCAACTCTGACATAGCTATGGACGATCAGGGAATAAAGTTTCCTTCTCCGTGCAGCCGTATCTCTCAGAGTCTGGCTACTTTGTAAGTCTGATTGCGTTTACATTGTATTCTTCAGTGCCTGGTTTGACTAAGACGACTTCATCACCCGACACCACTAGAGAACCTCGCCAGATTCTTGTTTTGGAAGCATCCAGGTCTGTCGACTTTCTGGAACTTCCATCGAGGGGTCTTGGTTAATGTAAAGTAGTGTCACAGAGAGATTGTCTTGTTGCCCTGCCCTCCCCCTCGACGGCCTGTGGAGAGCGGAGCGGTTCCAGCTACCAGGAGGGGCTACCAGGAGGGGCGCCATGCATTCGGAATTCCCCCGTGCCCATGCCTGGCCTATACCTTTTGGGTCTTGTACTTGGGCCTTCTGGAAACTTCTCCAGTGTTCTTGCTGTGAGAAGTGGTCCAGGCGCTTCTGCTCCCTGTTTTCTGAGAATCTGCTTGGTGGCAGCTGCTTGGTGGCAGCCTTCTCCAGTCATCCGAGGTGAACTCGGGAGGTCATCCACCTTACATGCCCGACCCCACGCCCAACTCACAAACCATGTCACCTTGAGAGAGTTCTTGAGTTCCTGAGCCTCAGTTTACCCACAGTCAGAGTTGATCCCGTGATGCCTGGACTTGTGAAGAGAAAGGGCTGAACTGGGGTTGTTTTTCCTGAATGTCTTCCTACCTGCAGAGGGGATATGAAAGACCACTGTGTGAAAGTGCTTGGGAGCAGAGATGATTTCAGGAGTTTGGTGCGCCCTCCTCTCCCCCCAGCCAGTGTCCAGGCTGCAGGAATGTGGGCCTCTCTCAGCACCGCTGCGGTCTGAGCGTCTGAGTGCGAGCCTCGGCCTCGGCCGGCTCCTGCCACAGCTGCGGCCCGGCACCCCCGGCTTGTGCATCCCATGCACTAGCTCTCTGCCAATGACACGTTTCAGGGGTAATGAACCAAAACCGGGGTCCAGGCAGAACAAGGCTGCAAGCGGAGCCGAGCCAAACCTTTGTGAGCAGTGTGCCTTTCAGACCCCACAGACCTGCACACCTGGCTGCAGACAAAACAATCCGGGTGACAGGAGCGCTGACAGGCCTCCTAAACCCCACCTGCCCACCGCGGGGACGCGGCCGGGGGGCTGGCTGGGGGGGGGGACACCGGCACCGGGGCAGGCTGGGGGGGCAGGCTGGGGGGGCAGGCTGGGGGGGGGACACCGGGGCAGGCTGGGGGGGCAGGCTGGGGGGGCAGGCTGGGGGGGCAGGCTGGGGGGGCAGGCTGGGGGGGCAGGCTGGGGGGACGGCACCGGGCAGGCGGGGGGGGCAGGATGCTGGGGCAGGCTGGGGGGGGTGGGGCAGGCTGGGGGGGCAGGCTGGGGGGGGGACACCGGGGCAGGCTGGGGGGGCAGGCTGGGGGGGCAGGCTGGGGGGACAGCACCGGGCAGGCTGGGGGGGGCAGGACACCAGCACCGGGGCAGGCTGGGGGGCGGGGCAGGCCGGGGGGGCAGGCTGGGGGGACGGCACCGGGCAGGCTGGGGGGGCAGGACACCAGCACGGGGGCAGGCTGGGGGGGGTGGGGCAGGCTGGCAGGGTCCACCACACTCACCTCACCACCGGGATGGCTGGGCCTCTGCACAGGATACAAAACTGAAAACAAAGCTTTGTCAGCAGTGAGCAAGCACGGGGAGGGAGCGGAGGGACCAGCACAATGTCACATACCTAGAATCCCAATTATGTGGGACTCAGAGATCCGGAGGATCATGGTTTGAGGCCAGGGAAGGCCAACATATTAGTGAGACCTGCCTCCATCAGTGTGGTAACACGCACGTGCCGAGTGTGGCGACACACACATGCTGTTCCAGCCACAGAGGATGGCGCGTGTGCACACAAGTGCACACGTGTGGGTACTAATAGGAGGGTGGAGGTCTGAGGCAGCGCAGGTGAGAAGGAGATGGTATGTTTGAAAAGCATCTAAAGCAGAGGGTTGGGATGCGGCTTCAGACGCGTAGTGTGGGTATAGTGGCAAACGTGAGCTCTGAGCTCTACAAAACAAACAGGACAAGCCTAACACCAAAGCGAAAACCCCAACCACGTAAACACCGGCGCAGAAGCCTGTGCCCTGGTGTTCGAAAGGACTCAGCGGGACTGATGATGTCGGTGTGGATCACAGGAGGAAGCGGGTGTGGGGAGCAGGAGGAGCGTCCTTGGAGATGTGTCCGTTTCTCCCTGTGCGTTTTTGCGACCGACGCTCCCTGCAACAGCTGCTGTTGGAAGTTTGGGGAGGCTCCCTGGTTTCCACGGAGAGGAGGCCCGTCTCCTCAACCCAGCCTCCAGCTCCCAGCGTGGAGCCCACCTTGCCCAGTCCCTGAGTTCACAGGAACGCTCACTGCCAGGGGAAGGAGCGGCACTCACACCATGGCGTGCTGGGAGGCCGAGGACGGCAGTGAGTGGCTGGCGCGCAGCCCGCAGGCCCTGCGGACGCCTCCGACTCCACCCACGCCATCGGCCCTCCGCAGGCTTGCCCAGGTGACGGGAGACACCACACCAGCCGGGCCGCAGCCTGCAGCCAGAATGCCAGGGACACTCAGGACCACGGCGACACACCGCCCAACGCGTGCTCTTCAAACCAAGGTTTGTAGGGCTGGGAAGGTGGCGCAGTGGTAGAGCGCTCGCCTTGCATGCATGAGCCCTGGGTTTGATTCCTCCCCCACATAAGCAGAAAAAGCTGGAAGTGGCGCAGTGGCTGAAGTGGTAGAGCGCTCGCCTTGATCTGAAGAGCTGAGGGACAGCGCCCAGGCCCAGCGTTCAAAACAACAACAGCAGCAACAACAAAAAATGAAGCTTGCGAAGCCCAGAAGGACTGTGAACTGGAATCCGTTGCAACAGAATTGAACCCATCCGTGTCTGAGGAAGGCACACCTTGTTGGAGGTTGTGGCCAGGCCTGCAACTGGCCAGGCGGGGATGCTTGAGAGACAAGAGAGCTGGGCCCATCCGTGAGCCCAGGACCGGCCCCCATTCTCCCTTCCAGCCCCGGAATCCACCCGTCCCTAAGCCCTCCCCGCCCTGCAACACGCTGCTGCTGTGACAACTGTGCAAAGTTGAGGAAAGGCACCCTGTCCGCCGGTGTGTGCCTTTACACGTTCGATGATGATAATAAGCTTGCTTTCCCTGGGTTTGGCTGCTATGTGCACCTCTACCGATGCCCCGACCAGTGGGTGCTGAGTTCAGGCCCAGGGAGAGCCGCTGCTGGCCGGCTGACTGGCGTGGGCACCGTGTGGCTGCCCGCTGCCCCCTGTCCCTGTCCCCCCCTTCCCCCTCCCCCCCGCCCCTGTCCCTCCCCCCCCCCCAGGAACAAGCCATCCATCTCCTCCCTTTGTCTTGAAGCACAGCACGCGGCGGAATGCGTGATTCGCCATGAACGCTCAGTTCTTCCCTTGGGCCGCTGTTCTGTGCCATGGGTCCCTGCGGGGCTTCCTACCGGCTGTTGGGACCTCTTGTCCGGACGCCAGCAGACCTGGCCTAACCAGAAGCCAGGGAGCCATGGGGTGGGAACAGTGAGGGCTCGGCTGGGCCTGCGGCCGTGTTGGACAGCCTTGCTGGGGACTTGAGATGAGCTCCATCAGGCAGAGGCCCCTGGACGTTGTCACCTGTGACCCCGCGGCCCGCCTCCTTCGCTGGTCTCCCTCATCCTGTGTCTGCCTCCTCCTTTGGTGAGGATGCCGTAATGCTGACAGGGCCCAAGCCGCCGCCCACGCCACAGCCCCGGGGGGGGGGGCAGCCCCGGGAGGCCAGTGCCCCTGCCCATCCAGCAGCAGGATCCACATTCTAATCAGCACCTGCCCACCAGAACGGAAGGGCAGGGTCTGCAGGAGGCCCCGCCCCCTGGGGAGGGGGAGCCAGGACGGCTCGGGTCCTGAGCCTGAGGTCGGAGGTCTGAGCCCCACGCTGGGGACGGTGCACATGGGGTGCAGCGTGGTACTTTTTATTTCAACGCAGGGAACGTCAGGGTGCATCTCAGTGTCAAGGTCCAGGCTTGTTGCTGACTGTACTGATCCCTGAAGTCCAGTGGGGAGCCCTGCCCCCGGCCTTCATGGCCACCGCTGCCCGAGCCATGGCAGGCCCGTCCAGTGCCGCGCCCTCTCCTTCCTGGGCCCGGCCACACATCACCCAGCTCCCGGGCCAGGGCACAGGCCGGCTTCAACCCCATCCCAGAGTCTAGTTGCCGAGGTACAACTGCCGCTCTGGCTCTTATTTGGAATGAGGAAGACATTTTGTGCATCTTGAGTTTCACCTAATCTTGCAGCCTATAATGATCCATGAGGGACCGTGGATTCTGTCTGTCACGAGGCCAGCAGACACGGCATCTGCTTTCCCTTGGAAGTGGAGCAGGCCTGCCCGCTGACAGAGACGCCCGTGTGTGTCTGAGACAGACGCTGGAGATGAATACTATTTGGAAAGGATGAGAGATGTCGTCTCAGGAAGAGCCACGGCGTGCCGCCGGCGAGCGCACAGAAGGCACAGGTGCGCTGACGCCGTGGCCGATCCCGGGCTCTGCTCAGGCTGCACTCACCCGTTTGCCTAACGATGGCCGCAAAGAAGACTAGAAAGGTGGGGCCCTGGGCCAGGCACCATGACACGCATGACGTCTTACTCCATCTTTGCAGCAAACTGGGAGATGGGGCGTTGACCTGGGCACAGCCCTCCTCACGGGTGGAGCGGGCGGGCTTGCTGGCTTGCTGGGGTCCTCTGCGTGACCAGCACAGCTCTAACCCACCCAGCGGCTCACCCTCCCGGCTCCGGCGTCCTCGATGCCCATCTGGCGCCCCATCACCAGGCTGGCTCTTAGGCCCTGCTGGTGAGGAAGCCTTCCAGTCCTCCCAGGTCACAGGTCCTTCCCAGGGGTCTCTGGTGCCGGCCACTGTCCCGGCACTGGTGTAGGGAATTGCCTTGGCAGACATCTTTGCTGGCCAGGTTCCCAGCTGGCCTCCGGGAGCCCTGGCGATCCTGGGCTCTGGTGGGCAGAGGTGGGAGTTCCCGCCAGTGGTCTTGCGCCTGGATGAGGCTTGTGGGAAGGAATTTGCCCGACAGCAGTGAGGAGGCTGAGGAGCCCGGCTGCCCGGGCAGACGCCATCGCTTGCTGGCCCGCGTTCCTGGCTCAGGAAGTGTTTGCTGAGCACCTTGGCCGAAGGGGTGGTCTGTGACCCTGGGCCTCTCCGAGGAAGCAGCGCAGTGCTATTTCACAGGAATAATGTCCATGGACTTGTCCGCGGAGGGGCCTGTGGTGGCCGGCAAACTCACTATCCGCCACACATTTCAGTGGCCCTGAGTTCATAAAGAACCTTTTACGCATCAATCAAGAGGCGTCTTCTTATTACGAGCTGTGGGGAATTCTTGTTCTGTTCTTCTTCCAGAGCCATTTGAGCTAAGCAAGGCGAGCGCAGCCTTCTCTCAGTACCAGCGGGGTCTCCCGGTGGTCAGAGGCCAGAGCTCCCAAGGGCGAGAGACTTGGCGGGACAGAGAAGTTGTTGGAGTGGGTGAGGCCTGGCTCCTTCCGGACCAACAGAGCCTATCATCTGACGATGCGGAGTGCAATGGCGTTTGGCTCAGGACAGACAAGAAAGAACTGAGAGAACTTTTAAACAAGCCAGCGGTTAGTGGCTCTCATTGCCCTGGCTGGTCTTCGGGACCGTCAGCCTGTTATTGTGTTATTAGAATTTCTATGGAGGAAGAGCTTAGTTTTCAACTTCACAGAAATGTCATTGGCAAACGAAATTTAGGTCCTGTGGGTGTACGGTGTGCTGTTTGGACGTGTGTTGTGAAATGACCACCACACCAGCCAAGTGGCATTCGTTACCTGTTGTCGCACAGTTGACTTCCCTCCAGATGAGAACCCTTGAGACTGACTCCCAAGAACACTTCGGGAACATAAGGCCCTGCTGTATACTCGACCCCTGCGACTGACTTACCTTGATTGGAAGTTTGTGCCCTTTGGCCCCTCCCCTCAGCCCACCCTGTTTCCTCCAGCTTGGTTGCTGTAGTTCCCACTTACAGGCGAGAGCAGGCAGCATCGGCTCTTCTCCAGTGCTTGGCTTATTTCACCTGGCATGATACCCTCCCGTCCACCCGGCCGCCGACGGCCAGGCAGGGGGCACTCCACCAACAGTGCATGCCACGTTTACCTGCTTGCTGGTTGACAGACATTTTGTTTCCACATCGTGCTGAGTGGGCAGGGCTGCCATGAACCTGAGCGTGCGTGGTCTGGTACACTGACTCGGTTCTCCTGGACGCGCACAGGCCTGGGATTCCGGAGCCTGTGGAAGTTCTGTCTTAGCTTTGCGAGGAAACCTGTGTTGGTTTTCGTCTCTCACCAACAGCATACAAGATTCCTTCCTCTCCCTGTCCTGGCGAGCGTTTACTTCTTGTCTTTTGGATAGTAGCTATCCTACTAGATGCAGAGGAGTATCTTAGGGCGGTTTTGAGGGGCATTTCCATAATAATTTTTGAGTGTTGAGTGTCTATTCAAATACCTGTGAGTGCTCGTATGCCAAGATGTCTAAGAAGCCTTGTGATTGAAGCAGGTGAGTTCCCTCACCTAGTTTGGCCTCTAACCCTTTACTGGTACACGGTTTGCAAATATTTTCCTCCCCCCTGGGTTGCCTCATCTGCTATTTTAACTCTGTATGACTAATGGCAGCTCAGCCACTTCTCAGAAATGAGATTTATGAACTATATTGTAGTTCAGCATGCTTAATAGATACTTGCAATGTCGGATTTTGGATGATACTAAAATTGAGTCAATTAACTAATTAAAATCTGACTCATTTGATAAAGCATTTGAGGGAGATGAAATGAAACATTCAAAGTGTAGAGTCAGGAGATAGAGTGCAGTGCACACAAGGCAAAGGAGCAAGAAGCCAGCATTGGCTGGAATCTGCCCACGAGAATGCTCATAGGTGACGCTGTCCAAAAAGCAATGTACTCATGACCCGACCCGTGCTGCCGTAACCCCGTGCATGACCTTTATCATGCAATACAAATAAAAAAGCTCCACAATGCTCTGTGCAGATGTGAAAGTCAAAAATCAAGGCTTGTTATGTTCTTGCAAAACAAAGAGGACAAGGCTAATTGTAAGAGTTACGGTGCCATAAATTAAAATATAGCAGTCAGAATTAATTAATTGCTAGTATCAGAAGCCCGTATGTCAAAGATCTAAAAGAAGCTATGAAAATTAATCCGGGTTAAATTAAGAAAAGAACAATTCCTCTGAACCTAATTTCAAGGTAAATGAATCCACCTTTCAAGTTAGGGACTGGGGAAAACACGGAGTGGAGCCCCGGAAGACCTGGGCAGCGCCAGGAGGCAGAGATGGGCAAGGGCCTACGATGGGCCGGCCCATTCTATTTTTACACCTTGGGCAAATAAACTAAGAAATTAAATTCCTCCACAGCATCGAGAGCCCTGTGTGTGGGCAAACGTCTTCAATTGACCAACCCACTTCTATTTTTACACCTTGTGCAAATGAACTAGGAAATGAGTTGACTAAACATTAGCCACTAAGATTGGTTTCCAAGGACATAGGAGCACACCTCCACTGCGGGCCACGGGGCTGGTCCTGACCAGACCAGGCGTGCCTGATGGAGGACAGAGGTCACCGTCACCGTGTGTTTGTGACCTGGGGTCCCAGACAGGACTAGGGCCAATGTGGATGCTGAGGAGGTCCTGGGACTCGCCGTCCCACTGGGCAGCCACCGAGCGCAGGTGGCTGTCCCAGGCCCCGGAACGTGGCCAGTCCCGGGGAGCTGTACTTCCACGCTGAAGTGCGTCCTGGAGTTCAAAGACTTGTTACTAAAATAAGAATGCAGATACCATATTCATACTTTTTAAAATTACTATGTTGGAAAGGATAGTATTCCGACATTCTAGATTAACATACTATATTATTAAACTCAACTTCACTGTCTCCTGTAATTATTGGTGTGTTTAATAGAAAAGTCAAACTTCCTGTGTGGACCATACTACTTCCTATTAGGCTGAGCTGGTCTAGACCTAGAGCTGCATCTCAGGGACCGTTCACTGAGAGGGTCTCAGGATCTCAGACTGACATGTTCATAGATGCGCATCACCCCAGAGCTAACCCACAGATGACTGAGATTGGTTTAAAAATACTTCATTATTTTATTTTTAATATAAACTTACTGTCATTATTAAGGTGTTGTACAGAGGGGTTGTCATTTCATAAGTCAGATAATGAATACATTTCTTTTTTTCTCATCAAGGTGATGTACAGAGGGGTTTCAATTACATAAATAAGGAAATGAGCACATGTTTTGTCAACCTTGTTCTTCTTCCCTCACTTTTCTCCTACTTCCCCCCCCCCCAAGTTATATAGATTGTTTCTAGCATATTCTCTTGTGTATATCGCTGTTGGGTTGCTTCCCACCTTGTCCTTTGTCTCACCATTCTGTTTGGGTTGAGGATGTGGCTCAGTGGTAGAGCGCTTGCCTCGCATGCATGAAGCCCTGGGTTCAATTCCCCAGCACCACATAATCTGGAAGTGGTGCTGTGGCTCAAGTGGTAGAGCACTAGCCTTGAGTACAGAGAGGCTCAGGGGCAGTGCCCAGGCCCTGAGTTCAAGCTCTAGGACTGGCAAGAAATGAAAAATGAGTCCATTTATTTTCATTCCTTCCTTTGCTTTCCTCTAGTTTGCACTTCTGATATGTCATCTTCTTTTGTGGCTCTCTAGAGCATTCCACGGATTGAATAGAGACACATTTTTGGGGGGGGGTCTGGTCGTGGGGCCTGAACGCTGGGCCTAGGCACTGTCCCTCAGCTCTTCAGCTCAAGGCTAGCGCTCTACCGGTTGAGCCACAGCGCCACTTCTTGTAGAGAGCTGCGAGAGGCCGCACCTGGAAGATGGCGCCGGCTTCCGCCCTCCGCCTTCCCGATGGCGAGTGCTCTCGTGGTAAACAACTCCTTCTATGGCTAAGGCAAAGAATCTGGCTTGCTTCCGCATACCTGAACCTATTGGTGGTTCCCACGTGGCTTATCAAGGTTGGCTACCCAGCGGGCACTTAAGGCTGTGGGGAATTCTCCCCGGGGTTGGGGTCAGAAGATTACTCAAAGGTCCTGAATAAACTGCAGAGAGAAGAGTCCAGTGTCGCGTCTTCCTTGCTGGTCGAGGCGGTAGCGACAACTTCTGGCTTTTTTCTTTTTGCTTAGTTGGTGCTGAGGAATCGAACCCAGGGCCTCATGCATGCAAGGCAAGCGCTCTACCACTGAGCCACCTTCCCAGCCCCACATATTTTTGTATCTTTCAAAAACTCCGATTGCATTACCAGTTTTCCCTTTCCTGGTGCAAGTTTGAAAGCAAGTGATGGTACACGGTGTAAAGCCGTGATTTATGGAGGTATAATTTCTTTGACATTTGGGCCACACTATCCCCTCATCATGATAAGTAATGTTGTGATAACTCGGGGCGCTCCTTGGCCTACAGGAGGCTGTGGCCCCATAAATCCACCGTCCGTTGGAAGTGCCGTACGTTTCCGATGTCTGGCCGGGCCCGGTGGCTCAGCCCCGCGGGGTGGGGTGTGGCCTCCTCTTTGCGGCTGCATGGCTGGTGGGGGCCCTGTCTCTCTGCCTCTGCCTGTGCGGCCAGAGGGGGTCACAGCCCGGGGGGGACTCAGCGCACAGCCCGACTGGATGTGTGCTGCCTTCACGCCAGTGAAGCCTGTGCGGCCCGGCAGGGCGGGCCACCCGTGCTTCCTGCGTGTGGAGGCGTGTCCCGGCAGGCGTGACCTCGAGGGGAAGCCTCCTGACCAGCCAGAGGGTCAGGCGCTGCAGGACTGCACACACCGTGCCAGACCGCCTGGCGTCCGCAGCTCTCGAGCTGTGCAGGGCTGACACCAGACCTGGGCGTGCTGCTCTGAAGTAGGTTTGCTGGGTTGTTTGTAGTGGAAGTGAGCTTGCTTATGTCTCCTGTGTGTCTCCTTTTTTCTCGTCCCTGTGCTTTCCTCCGGGGCTGTGCTATTGGTCGACAAGAAGGCCTGGGTGTATTAAAATAGCCTGCTGTTCCATGGAAGGCATCTTCCCAGTTCATCGTTTGCCTTTACAACTTTGTGCATCCCCTTTTTACACACGTAGTATCTGATTGCCTTCCTGTTGGGAGCACTGGCCAGTCCTGTGCTCTGGGCATCCCGTCTGGCTTTCATTCAGAGGTGGTTAAATGCCCACCTAGGATTCCCTACCGTATCGAGGAGTCCGTGTCTTACACTTACACTTCATGGGATCTGCAGGGAGTCTTGGCCCAGGGCATCAGCGAGCGCTGTGCTGTGCCAGCTGGGGTTTAAGCAGTGTCCCCGGGGAAGAGGACTGGCTTGCCACACGGCTGCTCCTGGGTGGGACAGCAGCCCATCGCCACGCCACGAGTCCCCTGGAGGGCTGCGCGTGCAGCGCGCTGCTGATGCATCTCCGGGAGGAACTTCATCTGCTGGTTTATGCCTTTGCGTGTTAGCAGTCCGGGCGGCAAGGCACAGAGCTCCAGGCTTACCTTTCAGCAGTGGTGGTGTCTGATCTGTTGTATCTTATTTATGCCATCTCACCAAACCTGGCTGTGATTTGGTATCCCAGCTACTTCTCTGACCTCCCCCACTGCTTGAAAACGTTTGCTCTGACTTGCTCTTCTTTAAGGCAGATGTCCAGAGTCTTTTCTAACATTTTAAATTAAGAGCCCCCCTGAAGTAAATTGGTTTGACATTTCTACAAAACTCAATCTTGGGAGCCTGCTCCGTCTCATCACCTGATGCCATGGTGCCATGGGCTTCACTTCTCAAAGGCTCAGTGTCAGTGGGGAAAGCAAGAACCAGAGATGGGAGATGGCAGGTGGCAGAGGAGGCACGGGCTGGGAGTGGCGCTAAATCAGTGTGACCCTGGAGGCCACGTGTGCAGCGGGACCTAAGCCTGAAGACCAGGAAAGGAAGGAGAGGCAGGTTCAGAGCATCTACAGCCAGAAGCCAGGGCGGGAGCTGTGTGCTTACTGGATCTCAGCAGAGTCCAGAGTTCTAAAGTAGCAGGTGCAAGTGTGGCTGCCACGCACGCTCCCCTGACGGTGTCCCCTGAGTGGCTTGGAATGGGCCGGAATTCCTGGGCCGGTCCTCGCCCACGCGGCCGGAGCCAAGCTGCCGGGACACGTGGCGCCAGGCGGTCCCGCTTCCCACGTGACATCACACATTTAGTGCAACCAGTCGACTCAGTCTTCTTGTTCTCCACTGAGTGGCTCAGAAGTTGCCACCAACACAGTGAGACGGCTTGACGAAGTAAGTGCCCTAATGACAAAAGCAACCAACACGCCCGTAAACCAGTCAAGAGGGGATGGCTGCTAAACGGCTCAAGAAGGCCCTGCAGCAATTTCAAAGTCCAGCCTGCGCATGAGCATGCCCCAGTTTCTCATAGACTTCATATTTTTCTATTAACTGTAATAAAGTTACAGATATGCTGGTCACACACGCACACAGGAGGACCCGAGGACACACGCTGGTCACACACACACACACACAGGAGGACCCGAGGACACACGCTGGTCACACACACACACAGGAGGACCCGAGGACACACGCTGGTCACACACACACAGGAGGACCCGAGGACACACGCTGGTCACACACGCACACACAGGAGGACCCGAGGACACACGCTGGTCACACACACACACAGGAGGACCCGAGGACACACGCTGGTCACACACACACAGGAGGACCCGAGGACACACGCTGGTCACACACGCACACACAGGAGGACCCGAGGACACATGCTGGTCACACACACACAGGAGGACCCGAGGACACACGCTGGTCACACACGCACACACAGGAGGACCCGAGGACACACGCTGGTCACACACGCACACAGGAGGACCCGAGGACACACGCTGGTCACACACGCACACAGGAGGACCCGAGGACACACGCTGGTCACACACACACAGGAGGACCCGAGGACACACGCTGGTCACACACGCACACAGGAGGACCCGAGGACACACGCTGGTCACACACACACAGGAGGACCCGAGGACACACGCTGGTCACACACGCACACACAGGAGGACCCGAGGACACACGCTGGTCACACACGCACACAGGAGGACCCGAGGACACACGCTGGTCACACACACACACAGGAGGACCCGAGGACACACGCTGGTCACACACACACAGGAGGACCCGAGGACACACGCTGGTCACACACGCACACAGGAGGACCCGAGGACACACGCTGGTCACACACGCACACACAGGAGGACCCGAGGACACACGCTGGTCACACACGCACACAGGAGGACCCGAGGACACACGCTGGTCACACGCGTACACCAGAGGACCTGAGGACACATGCTGGTCACACACACACAGGAGGACCCGAGGACACACGCTGGTCACACGCGTACACCAGAGGACCTGAGGACTCCTGTGAGTCTTTCCTGCGTCCACAACAAATGGCTGAGCAGACAGGTGACACTGGCCAGTCAGCCGTGCCCTGCAAAGAACACTGGACGCCCGCGGCTCCCTCCCCACAGCCTTTGAAATGCTCACGCTTTGTGCAGGTGCCTTTGAAGCCCGTCTCTGGCCTGTGGCGTGGCTCTAAATTAACTCTCGTCTTGGCTTCTCGAGTGCTTCTGGCCGGGAATCATTGCCTGTAAAAGAAATGGGTTCTTTGAATGCACAGATCCTTACCCAAACTGCACCAAAGGCTGCTCATGGTCCCCGGCTCCGCCCAGGCCTCGGTGCGGTGGCTTCATTGTCCTGTTTGTGAAATGCCCGAACTTCTTCCTTTGAACTGGCTGCTGCCTCTGAAATACAGGGAAGACAGGCCATGCAGGAAAGCCTTTGGACCCTGGTGGGCTGTCAACATCGCACTCACGGACGCTGCCCGCAAGGTGCAGAGTGCGGGTGTCCGTGGGAAAGACCCCCGTGGCTCTCCTGCCCGGTCCCTCTGCTGAGCTGCCCCCTGCTCTCCCGGCCTTCCCTCTGCAGAGGCAAGTTCCCTGTCAGGAAGGTCGGGAGCACGCTCAGGAAAGATCGCTGCAGCTCTCTCTCTGCTAAGCTGTGGGGAGGCCCCACGGGGCCTCACAGCCGTGGTCTGGATGGGGTGAAGAGAGAAGGTTCAGGTTCCGCAGGAGTTTGACACTAGGAGGGAGGGGGCGGTGGGAGGGCCAGGAGCCGGGGCGGGGCGGGGAGGAGCAAGTGGAGCCACGCCCACCCAGCCCCTGAGAGCTCTGTGGACCAGGGCTGGGGAGGGGTGAGGAGCGGGGAAGCAGAGCCGTAGACGGACCTTGGACATCAAGGTGGGATATTTATGGTGCACCTCATTCTGCAGATGACAGGCGGGCGGCCTGGGCAGGGGTGTGTCTGTGTGCTTTCTCCTGAGGGGAGCATTTGTGCAGACCCGTCGTCCATGGCTGCGTGGGTGCAGCGCGGGCCGCACACCAGAGGATGCGCGCCCCTCGCACACACCACCGCTGTGGCCCGAACACAGACCTGCAGCAGAGACAGCGGCGGCCTCAGGGAGAGGAGGACGGGGCGCTGGGCGAGTGGGGGTCACTGCCACTGGGGCCCAAGGGGCAATCCTGTGCCTGCAGAACTGGGCACTCCAGCCCCTCTCCCATGCCCTGCAGAGTCAATGGCAGAGAGCCCCGGGCAAGAGCGCTGCCCAGCCCCGAGAGCATGAGTGGACGGAGGGCTTCAGGTCAAGTGCTGAACACGCCAGAAACGAGAACCGCCGGAGTAGGGTGCAAAGGGAGACGGCATTTGGAGCCTTGAGGGGCGGAGAGGATCAGCGGGAGTGTTATTGGCGGTGCCCGAGGAGCCTCGGGGAGGAGGGAAGTCACCCGTGGATGACGGCAGTTACAGCATGGGTGTGGCAGGGCGGGGTTTGCGGGGTCCCCCCCGGGGCAGTCTGCCAGAGTAAAGGCTCGGGCGTCTCCCCTTGCTCCTGACCCTCGCTGTCCTCTGGGTCTTGGGGTTTCCCTCCACCGTACCTCCTTTGCTTGCACTGTGTGTGTGTGTGTGTGTGTGTGTGAAGTTGATCACAGACGTGGAAGTCTGACACCAGCACCAACCTTCCAGCCTGGGTGTCTGCAGGTGCCTGGCTTTAGCAGGGTTGCTGAGAATGCTTTGAGACTCTGAGGTGGAGTTTGGATGGAGCCAGGAAAGCGGATGCCGTGACCAAAGAAGGGTCACGTGTGCGACCCCCCTCTGGAATCCTCAGCCTGGAAATGTCTTTGGCTGCTTTGCCGCCCCTGTGACACTCCTGTCCGCGAAGTGTCCCTCCTGGTACCCACGGCAGGTTTTCACAGCGTCACAGGACCGTGCTGAACTGTAACCAGCCTTCTGGAGCGAACTGCGCAGTCTCTGAAGGCCAAGGGGAAGGAGCGTGTGGCCCGGGACGCCCCGTGGCCACACATGCGTCCATCAGGAAGGGGACAGGAGCAAGGGCTCTGCATACTCACCTCATTCTCTCTTCACAAGAGCCGTTCTGGTTTCGGGGATACAATCCTCAGAATTTAGGGATGGTTTTGTCTCCAGGGCTTTCTTAGAGGACAGACGTCAACACATCACCTTCACCACCACCATAACCACTACCGTCATCGTCTCCACCACCGGCATCATCTTCACCATCGTCACCCCTGTCACCATCTTCATCACCACCACCACCATCACTACAGATGAGAAGATAGATCACGGTTACCAGGAGGGATGACGGCGGAAGCCAGCCTCCTTCTTCCCACCCAGCAGTTTCTGTGAGTTAGCACGTGGGTGTTTTTGTGAGACTCCTGCGCAGGCGGGGAGGGAGAGGTCGGCTGCCCATCCCGCTGAGCTGTGGGTTTGCAGCTGCTTACCCTTCGTGCGCGATTCCAACATGTCAGCTGTGGGTGAACTGAAAGAGAAGAATCCCGTATCTCGGAACATCAATGAGTGTGTGAGGGCTATGACTTGGAGAGACCCCGCTGCTGCTTCTGACAGCTGCCCACCGCTCCAACCTGGAGCCAAGAGGGCACTGTTGTGTAAAGGAATCATTAAGACAGAGGAGAGAGAGTGCAGACTGAGTGCTTTTTGGAGACAATCAAAGTAAAGAATAGAGAAGAGTTTATTTTGGCAAAAATTCTTGATTTTCTTTTTTAACAAAGAAAGTTCAAGCCATAATTCTCTAGGTGCAAACTAGAGCCTGAAATACCCTTGCCGCAGAGTACACTAAATCAGCTATGTGGGTGAGCAAAGAAGAACTGTTGTTTGCAACTGGGTCAGAACCAAACCCAGTCTGCCCTGAGGATACCTCCAGGAAACGTTTCCACTTCAAAAACGAAGTATTGTACGGATGTGGAAAACATGAGCCAGCTCCAGTCTTCCTGACAGTGTGAGAGGGAAAGAGAAAGGCCTGGAAGAGAAGAGGAGAGGCGGAGGCGGGGGGGGGGGGATGGAGGGGAGGCTGGGGGGGAGGGAGGCTGGGAGGGGGAGGGAGGCTGGGATGGAGGGGAGGCTGGGAGGGGGAGGGGAGGCTGGGAGGGGGAGGGAGGCTGGGAGGGATAGGGGAGGCTGGGGGGAGGGAGGCTGGGGGGGAGGGAGGCTGGGATGGAGGGGAGGCTGGGATGGAGGGGAGGCTGGGAGGGGGAGGGAGGCTGGGAGGGGGAGGGAGGCTGGGAGGGGGAGGGAGGCTGGGATGGAGGGGAGGCTGGGAGGGGGAGGGGAGGCTGGGAGGGGGAGGGAGGCTGGGAGGGGGAGGGGAGGCTGGGAGGGGGAGGGAGGCTGGGAGGGGGAGGGAGGCTGGGAGGGGGAGGGAGGCTGGGAGGGGGAGGGAGGCTGGGAGGGGGAGGGGAGGCTGGGAGGGGGAGGGGAGGCTGGGAGGGGGAGGGAGGCTGGGTGCCTGACTCAGAGAGGCAGGGCTCCCCATGGAGAGTGCATTCCAAGTCCAGGGAGGCCTGGGCGCAGGTTCAGATCCAGCCAGCTTACACATACCTTTCCTTTAGACAGAAGGAACCGACCCGTCAATTCAGTTCTACAAATATCAGACAGAAGGGGCGTCCTTTGTCAGGAAAGGCGTCTTTATGCCGATGTGGGTGCGGCGCTGAGTGTGGGCTCGGTGTGGATGACCGCGTGAGTGAAGCTCTTCACTGTGCGGGTTGACAAGGAGAAATGCATGCGGCGTCTGTTCAGGAAACGGAGCCTCTCGGAGGGACGCGGTGGACAGGACTGGCAGAGGGACACGGTGGGCAGGCCTCACGGAGGGTTGCGGTGGACAGGACTGGTGGAGGGTCACGGTGGACAGGACTGGTGGAGGGATGAAGTGGACAGGACTGGCGGAGGGTCGTGGTGGACAGGACTGGTGGAGGGTCGTGGTGGACAGGCCTGGCGGAGGGACACGGTGGACAGGACTGGCGGAGGGACACGGTGGACAGGACTGGTGGAGGGACGAAGTGGACAGGACTGGCGGAGGGTCACGGTGGACAGGACTGGTGGGGGGACGCAGTGGACAGGCCTGGCGGAGGGTTGTGGTGGACAGGGCTGGCGGAGGGTTGTGGTGGACAGGCCTGGTGGAGGGTCACGGTGGACAGGGCTGGTGGGGGGACGCAGTGGACAGGACTGGTGGAGGGTCACGGTGGACAGGGCTGGTGGGGGGACGCAGTGGACAGGCCTGGCGGAGGGTTGTGGTGGACAGGACTGGTGGAGGGTCGCGGTGGACAGGACTGGCGGAGGGTCACGGTGGACAGGCCTGGTGGGGGGACGCAGTGGATGGCTCCCAGTGGACAGGAACTCCTCCCTGCCAGGGAGAGGGGCTCCAGAGCAGCACAGAAGCAAAACCTCCATTCTGCGTGGATTCTACAGTGTGGCGCCATCCCCCGAGGAACATGAGGCTTGGCCCAGGCCCCCCCCTCCCCCGTGAGCCCAGTGGCCGCTCCCAGACCCTCCATTCCCAAGACCTCTGGATGTGCATGGAAGCGTGATGGCTGGCTCTCGGCCTTCTCTTCACTTCCTGTGACAGCCAGTCTGCTGCCCATCCTCCAGCTTTATGCTGTGCATTCGGGTCAGGGCTGGGTTCCTGGAAGTTCTAGAACACTCCAGTTCTGAGAGCAAAACTCTCCCAACATTAAATCAACAAGGTATTATATACCAATGTTGTATAATATATTATGTAGCAAGCCTCCAGTGGTGTGCAGTGTGTGTATGTGTGTGTGCATGTGCGTGCATGCATGTATGCATGTGTGTGTGCGTGTGTGACATGCACATGCGTGTAGTGTTTGCACACATCTGTATTGTGTCTGGGGCAAATGGACGGGGGCAGGTGAGGAGGGGGGAAAGGTCTTTTGATTCAAGGATTGTTCTAGAACATTTTGAAGGTCATTTTCATACTTCCTGTCAAGTCTGGGAGGCATTCATAGGATGTACCATGTTAAATGTAACACTAAGAGAGCAAAGACTCCATCAAATAACGCGGTGTCTTTATTTGTGAGATATATTCTGATCTCAGAAAATACCAAAGAGATGCCAAATGTGAAATTGTTTCGGCATCCCTAAAATGCAGTAAGTCCACGATGCAGAGATTTGAGTTGTAGAGTGCGTACAGAGGTCCACATGGCATGGCTTTCTCATAGATGGTGTGTGTGTGTGTGTGTGTGTGTGTGTCTGTGTGTGTGTACTGTGTCCACATGGCGTGGCTTTCTCGTAGATGGTGTGTGTGTGTGTGTGTGTGTACTGTGTCCACATGGTGTGGCTTTCTCATAGATGGTGTGTGTGTGTGTGTGTCTGTGTGTGTGTACTGTGTCCACATGGCGTGGCTTTATCGTAGATGGTGTGTGTGTGTGTGTGTGTGTGTGTGTGTGTGTATGTGTGTGTACTGTGTCCACATGGCGTGGCTTTCTTGTAGATGTGTGTGTGTGTGTGTGTCTATTAAAAGTTGGTTTTTCCAGCTCTTCTCTCATCATCTATTTCCCTGACCTTCTCCAGTGTTTCTGTCTTGCGTGCTGGTGACCTGATGGTAGCCGCGCATGGTCATGCTGTCCATCTGCGATGGTGGAGAGTTGCATGCAGGGAAGCTGTTTGCTGCAGGCCGGGCCCTGTGCCCAGCATGGGCGGGTCAGACTGCAGAGGTCGGACCTTCCTCTGAGGAGCGTGGAGCCAGCTTTGCAGACACAGGGGGTCATACCAGTCCTTCCATGCTCTGCCCTCACGGCTCCCCATGAACCTTCGCTGGTTCCGCTTACCCAGTGTCACCGCTTCCTCCTCTGTATTTTGGATTTCTATTAAATAATTCTTTTGTGTTTGCCGGTACTGGTGCTTGAACTCAGGACCAGGACGCTGTCCCTAAGCTTTTGTGCTCAAGGCTCGCACTGAATCACTTGACACAGCTCCGCTTCCGGGATTTCTTCAGGCTAATTGGAGGTGAGGGTCTCACGGACTGTCCTGTCGGGGCTGGCTGTGGCCGGGGATCCTCAGGTTCCGTCTCTTTTGTGGCTGGGATTGCAGGTGTGAGATGCCAGTGACCAGCTCCTCTCAAATGTGCGGGTCTCCACTCAGAGCCCGGCAGAGTGGGAACGCTCTACCCTGCACTCTGTTTTCTCCCATAGCTTTCTCTCCAGTTGGTTTGCCACTTCCAGAACTTAGCACAGCAGGATAGCACAGCGGCCTGCCTGCAGCAGGAGCTGAGCAGGGGTGCGTGCGGCCTCCCTGTGCTGGTGAGGGAGGGCCTCAGGCCACGCATCAGAAACACGCTCTCGCAGGACGCTGTTGGCCACGTGGTACAGGGAGAGCTGCAGGGGGCTTGGAGCTGGAGCATGGGCCGCGTCCCACGCAGAGGCAGGCCGCGCCGGCTCCCAGGCTGCCTTTGGAGTGTGCTCATGGGAGCTGGGAAGTGCAGTCAGGGCTCAGCTGATGCCAAGGCCTCAGGGAGGCGCAGACCCGGGCACCGGAAGCCCAGGCCCAGCCGGGGGAGCTCAGCACAGCGGGAAGGAAGCTAGAGAGGAATGGGGTTGAGCCTGCACACTTGGCAAACCAGCTGAAGACCGGGGCCCACACTTCCTAAGGCCCCTAGGCTCCTGACCTCCCCAGCATTTCCCCAAGGCCATCACAGTCCTGACGAATGAGGTTGTGTAGCTAAAGAGTAGACAGAACATGACTGGGAAAGGAAGGGGGTCACTGTCAGAACAAGAACATGGGTTCTGTAGGAGCCGCATCTTTGGAGGAAACCTCCAGAACGAACTCACTCGGTAAGGAGCGAGCCAGCGGGCTAGCTCGCTGTGTCCCCCGCTCCAGACGTCCAGCTCCAGGGAGACATGAGGTCCGGCCACGTCAGGGGCGGTGGTGTGGAGAGGCCTGGGCCTGGCGCCCTCCCTCCCTCCCTCCAGCCGTGATGAGCAGCAACGTTGGGTCATGGGTGGGCGGCACAGACTCACTCACCAAGCTTGGAGATCTTCTAACTCCCAAGTTACCCACTCCAAGTTACCTCCAGAGAAACGGCACCTGACGGGCGGCGGCCTCCGTGGACACGGGCTGAGGGTGGATGAGCCCAAGCCCCGCTCATCACCCACCTCCGCCGGTGTCTTCCCCGCCCTCGTGGCACAGTGACTCCTCGGGAACCTGGGTGTCGGTGTCTGCCAGACCCCGGCCGAGGCTCTCCCGACGTTCCTTGTGTTTGCATGCCTGCAGCTTCGGTAACTGTTATCGCATCAGCCGGCGACCTTGAGCTTCAGCCTGTCTGCCGAGGCCCAGCCTCTACTCATGGAGAGCGTTCTGCATCTGGGGCCTGGGGCCGAGGGTGCGGTGCGCTCTGATGCTGCTCCCCTCCTCCTGAGCGCGTCTTGGGCGTCTCTGGGTTCGTCAGACGAGGCAGTGTCATAGCAGCCTCTCCTTTGCCGCCTTCTGTCTCCTTGGCAATCTGGGAAGGCTCTGAACTGGCCTCCCCCGGCGATTCCCCTGCTGATGGGGAGCGAGCTCTGCCCGCCTCTCCCTGTGAAATGCCCCCATCTCCACTTCTCTGTCAGCACCTGGTGGTGGTGGTTTCTCCTGCCCCTGAGGAGAGGCACTGGTGATGGTGAATTCTCTCGTGCTGGTTGGACTAGGTCAGATATTTGATCACACATTCAGGGTGTGTTCACACAGGTGTTTCTGGACAGGATTCATGTGTGATTGGTAATGACCCTCCCCAGCAAGGCCTCACTGCCTAAGCAGTCGTAAAGGCGAACAGGATGAGAGGTAGGCCCCGAGTGAGTCACGGATTCCCTGCTTGCCGTGTGAGCCGGCCAGAGCGCAAAGGCTCTCCCTCGCTCACCAGCTGCAAGAGGGCAGTCGCTATCTAAGGGCTGCGGGGAGACCCTGGAAGCCCGCCTTCCCTTAGGATGGCAGCTAGACCCGCTCTGTCCTCCTCCAAAGCTACAGTGTTTTCACCCAGCCCAGAGGACAGCATCTGACTTCACAACCATAATTCCTATTTTCTCTTCCCTCTCAACACCTGGAGGGCCACACTGGTACACATTGCCTTTCCTGAGGTCCAGTCTCAGGGCCCGACCAGACCATTTTAATGAATATCATCTCCAAAGAATGCCAGCAGACAGACTTTCCACCTCCACTGAGCCCCAAAACAAAGAAAATTTAAACTATGAGAATAGAGGTCAAGTAATACTCATTTCTTTATTTCATCATTTTAGTTTATTCTAACAGATTGCCGTTCTTTGAATCATTGGAAATAATACTTGTGTTGTTCCAAAGAACAGATTGATCTGGGCTAATTTTCTTGTTGTTGTAAAATCAGTATTTGTGTTTCAAAAATTCTAAACTTCTTAAAAGTTTAAAGCACATGAGCTGGTTATTGAAAGAAAATAGAAGACTGAAAAGCGAGGGGAGAGAGAGATGGAGAGAATGAGAATAAAAAGACCCTCTAGTAAATCTAATCCCTGGTGCCCCCTCCTCCAAGTTATATCAACTACCCATCAGCCCTCCAGCAAGAAACTTAATCTTTTTGCACTAATAAAATGAAATGTACTTACTTAATAAGGTTATTATGAAGATTAACTAATCGCTGGGTGCCAACGGCTCATACTTGTAATCTTAGCTTCTTAGAAGGCTGAGATCTGAGGATTGCTGTTTAAAGCCAACCTGCATAGGAAAGACTATGAGACACTTATCTTCCACTGACCACCAAAAAGCTCGAAGTGGAGCTCTGGTTCAAGTGGGGGAGTGCTAGCCTTAAGCAAAAGAGCTTAGGGGCAGTGCATAGGTCCTGAGGTTAAGCCCCAGCACCGTCTCACACACACACATACACACACACACACAAGATAATGTGTTTAATGTTACTTAAGCACATTTCTTGTTATATAATGTGTCCAAAAATGGACTATGAAAAAATGGCACAGTTTGAATCCTACAAGCTGATTTTACCACTCAAAAGTAGATGCAAAAAATCTTGAGTAAAACATTAGCAAGCACTTCCTTAACATTAAATTGAAAGATTTATTACATAAGTCCCAAAGAGAATATTTCTTATATTGATTTTTTCAGTTATGTGTTAATGTAATTTAACATATATCAAAATAAAAAATAACAGACACTAGAAGTGTATGTAGCAAAAAAAAAATTTATTTCGATTAAAATTAGAAAAAGAAGGTCCTCTTAATAACCTAGGAATATATCTCTAACCTGTGCGTAGTTCTCTCAATGCAATATCTAAAATCACACCTTATGGTAAGTTGGCCTCATTGATTTTCACAAGAATAGTAATGTTAATTCAAAGATTGCTATTGGGACAGTTGCTATTAATTATTCATAACATTAAGGCAAAATGATAAAAAATAAATTGGAGCTATAAATATTGGAAAATCATATAGGTTGAGTTATATAATCCCCAAATGCCACTGTTAAAATTCGGGATTCTTACATCAGATGGTGAAGTTGCTTGGAAAGGGGTCTTTGCGGAGGATTGAGTTGATGGTCACTGGAGTGGATCCTAACCGGGGTGGCGGGCGGTGCTGTGAAGGGAGTTTGATGGGGAGGCCGGCTCCCAGAGGAGGCCACGTGGAGACGCAGGCCATGCAGAGACGCAGGCCACGCAGGACCTGTCTGAACCCGGGCACTCAGGGATGCCCGAGGAGGCCCTGGCTGGAGCCGCGTGAGCGCCTGCTGCCCTTCCTCTGGGCTTTTCCCGGCAGCTGCATGCAGGTGGCTTTCTGCTGCCAAGCATGCAGTTTCCAGTGCACTGTTCTGACAGCCTAGAAATGTAGTACTTCAAAATAAACCACACCATTTCCCCAAACCCAAAGTCGTGAGTGAAACATCTACATCTAATGGATAACGTGAGATGGCTAGATAAAAAATAAACATACAGAATCTTACACAGAGGATTTAAAAATGAAAGAGGAAGATCTAATGGATGACTTTAAAAGGATGCAACATTGGCGACACCTCTAGTTGCTCTTCCCTGGGTGTGTGGAAGAGGCACAGCAATCTCCCAGAGAGCAGCAGACAGGACCAGCAACACAGACAGACAGCGGACAGGACCAGCAACACAGACAGACAGCGGACAGGACCAGCAACACAGACAGACAGACAGGACCAGCAACACAGACAGACAGCAGACAGGACCAGCAACACAGACAGACAGACAGGACCAGCAACACAGACAGACAGACAGACAGGACCAGCAACACAGACAGACAGCGGACAGGACCAGCAACACAGACAGACAGCGGACAGGACCAGCAACACAGACAGACAGACAGGACCAGCAACACAGACAGACAGACAGACAGGACCAGCAACACAGACAGACAGCGGACAGGACCAGCAACACAGACAGACAGCGGACAGGACCAGCAACACAGACAGACAGCGGACAGGACCAGCAACACAGACAGACAGACAGGACCAGCAACACAGACAGACAGACAGGACCAGCAACACAGACAGACAGCAGACAGGACCAGCAACACAGACAGACAGACAGACAGGACCAGCAACACAGACAGACAGACAGGACCAGCAACACAGACAGACAGACAGGACCAGCAACACAGACAGACAGCAGACAGGACCAGCAACACAGACAGACAGACAGACAGGACCAGCAACACAGACAGACAGACAGGACCAGCAACACAGACAGACAGACAGGACCAGCAACACAGACAGACAGCAGACAGGACCAGCAACACAGACAGACAGCAGACAGGACCAGCAACACAGACAGACAGACAGGACCAGCAACACAGACAGACAGCGGACAGGACCAGCAACACAGACAGACAGCAGACAGGACCAGCAACACAGACAGACAGCGGACAGGACCAGCAACACAGACAGACAGACAGGACCAGCAACACAGACAGACAGCAGACAGGACCAGCAACACAGACAGACAGACAGGACCAGCAACACAGACAGGCCTTAAATTTAATCATAGGAAAGACAGTGAGCAACAGGTGAGAGGGCAGGCAAAGCGGAGCACACACATTTATACACTCACTCTCTTACACACACCTGCACACACGCAGTGATTCACACTCACGCTCTTACACCTGCACACACGCAGCGATACACATTTACACCTGCACACACGCAGCGATTCACACACACACACACCTGCACACACGCAGCGATACACACTCGCTCTCTTACACCTGCACACGCAGTGATACTCTCTTATACACACCTGCACACACGCAGTGATACTCTCTTTACACACCCGCACAAGCAGTGATACACACTCACTCTCTTACACCTGCACACATACACAGCAATTCACACTCACGCTCTTACACACAACTGCACACATGCAGTGATACACACTCACACTCTTACACCTGCACACATGCAGTGATACACACTCACTCTCTTTATACACCTGCACAAGCAGTGATACACACTCGCTCTCTTACACCTGCACACACGCAGTGATACACACTCGCTCTCTTACACACCTGCACACATACACAGCGATACACTCACTCTTACACACACCTGCACACATGCAGATACACACTCGCTCTTACACACACCTGCACACACAGTGATACACACTCTTACACACACCTGCACACGCACAGTGATACACACTCACTCTCTTACACACACCTGCACACATGCGGTGATACACACTCGCTCTTACACCTGCACACACGCAGTGTGCTTCTCTTTACATTTTTGGGGGGGGTTCAGTCGTGGGGCCTGAACTCTGGGCCTAGGCGCTGTCCCTCAGCTCTTCAGCTCAAGGCTAGCACTCTACCACTTGAACCACAGCACCACTTCTGGCTTTTTTTCTTTTTGCTTATGTGGTGCTGAGGAATCGAACCCAGGGCCTCAGGCATGCAAGGCAAGCACTCTCCCACTGAGCCACCTTCCCAGCTCCCTCCTTACATTTTTTAAATCTTAATTTTTACTTTTGAATTAATATGAAAATGTTCTTCTTTAAGAAGACAGGTAAGCAAAAAGGGTACACATTAGAATGGTGTCTGGTCCAGGAAATAGGGGATGGGCCGCAGGTGAATGGAGAAATAAATAAAGCAACAGCTAGTGCTGCTAACAGCATTGAAAGGAAGGCTGCTGTTAGCCCACTCCATGCCCTTGCGGTAAAATCAGCACGGCATGAATTTTAGAATGCCACAGTCCAATCCTTGCTACCTGTTTGCCGTGCTGATGGTGTGCAGGCTTAAACTACATCCCATGTGGAATGAGTTCATAAAAGAGAAAAGTCAGACCAGGGATGGAGGTCACAATGGTGGTCCTACTACTTCTCAGAGAAATGCTCCAAGTTAGATATTCTCATCCCCGAAACTAGCTGCATCACTCCCAGTGACAAGATCACCGCGGGTACAACCCAGGGCCAAGGTCACCGCAGACATGACCCAGGGCCAAGATCACCACAGACACGACCCAGGGCCAAGATCATCGCGGGCACAGCCAAGGACCAAGATCACCACGGGCATGATCACCGCGGGCACGATCACCGCGGGCACGGCCCAGGGCCAAGATCACCACAGGCACGACCGAGGACCTTGAGATGGGGGGAGGACCTCAACTCTCTGGATGGGGCTGACGCCACCATGAGAGTCTTTATGCAAGGAACAGAGAGGTGTCAGAAAGGCAAGAGTGGATGAGGAAAGGCTTGAAGGGACTTGGAAGATGGAGGAGAAAACTGCGAGTCAGGCAATGTTGGTGTCTGCAAGACGTGGGAGAGAGGCCACCAAAGGACAGCCGTGCGGCCCCCGCGGTCTTCGGATGGCCATCCTCAGAGCTCGGGGTGACCAAGTGGTGGTGGTATCTCCCTTGGTTTGAAAGATAACTAGAAGAGTGACAGGAGAGTCTGAGGCCGGGCACTCCGGTGTACTGCGGGCAGATCTGCCTTTTGAGCATGTGCGTTGGGAAACACACCAACATTCTTACTTCGCCTAGCCATCCTGCTTCTAGGGCGGTCTCTAAGAGATGCCCGGAAATGCAAAAAGGCGTCTTCATGCTTATGTGCTCATTGTTTATACTAGGGCTCAAAATGAGAAATAACCTAAAAGCCCAGTGATACGAGGTAAGCTAGTGATTTCGTACACATCTCAGTTGGAGGTACCACTAAAGCATGGCAAAATGCATCTGTCTTCATTGGTATTGGCCAAGAGCTCTGTCATGCATAGTTCAGGAAGTCCAGGGCAACAGAGCTTCTGCATGTTCTACACTACAGTAAGAAGGAAGGAGAGACAGAGCTACCTGGCTAATAAAAACCTGAATAAAACCCACTGACATCTCAGAAGCAATCGTGTAAAGGCAACCAGACAATGAGCTTCAATTTTCTGAATATTTTCATTGCTTTATAACTCCCGGCTCTTTCTGAAGATGGAATCTTTTCTCAAGGGATGATCGAACGCCAGCAAGGGAGGCTGCCTCTCACCTCGGCTGCCCTGCCTGGGCGGCATTACCATGGCGGCAGCCTCGGGGCCGGCTCTGGGAGCCGTGTCTGAGCTGTGTGCAGTGTGCTGTGCTCGCAGCCCCGGTGCTCAGCTGGGACGCGCGGTGCGTGCCGTGTCCAAGGCCATGGTCTTGTCCACCACTTGGATGAAATCCCACTGAAAGCTTTCTGAAGACTCTTTTTATTTGATTAATTTCTCCGATTTATAAAGCTGGGAAGTTTTTTTAAGCGCAATTGCATTATCTCATGGAGTCTTTATAGATTTGAACCACCAATATGCATTAAAATAGCCACAATGAAAGGAAACGAAATGTCTTTGTTGGTAGGGTCTCTGCTCTCTAGCCTTCAGAACCGCTATCTATATACTTTATCTTCAGTGGTGGGACAGAATGTTCCGCTCAAATACGCCATTCATCAAAGCGGAGATGGAGCTCAGCTTCAAAACCGTGACCTTGCGGTGGAGTGCGTTCTCAGCCAGCGGGAGCCAGGGAGGATTATGGGAATTCTGGGGAGACCCTGAAACAGGCATGCAAACAAAACAAACAGAAGAACCCAGCGCCACCCCAGGGGGACACTGCGCCCTCTAGCAAATTCCTCTCCTCCCTAGCTCCCGAGGCCTGAATTTCTCTGCCCAGGGTCAGCACAGACACGCGCCGGGCAGGCGGTGCATGGTTTAAACTGGGAACTGGGCGTACAGGACTGACACCGGGCCTCTGCCAAAACCAGAGAGACTGCGTGGACGGGTGCGCTCAAACACTACCATACAGAGACGGAGAGCCCAGGCGCATTGGCAGGGCGTGTTCAGGACAGGACACATGGGCCGGGGAGCGGGGACAACAGCGTGGCCGAGTTATCTGAGATGCCATGCCACCACCCACTGAGACATCTCTCTTCATCCTTGAGGTTGAAGATGAACATCGGGTGTCTGGAGTGGAAGTTGCACTAACGAGAAACCAATGTGGCCACGCAACTAAAAGGCAGGCAGCAAACACGGAAAACCAGACAGGCCAAGTGCTCTCCATCAGATAACCCCATCTCATCCTTTCTCCCCAGCCCCTGGGCAGGTGAGTTGCAACCACCTTCCGAATCTCCCCGTGCGCATGGCCGGCTTCCCCACCAGGGAAGAAGACGGAGCGGAGCCTCCACTTCAACTCCCTCCACAGTGTGTGTGGCCTGCTCCCGAGTCTGTGCGTCTGTGCTCCGAGGCATTCGACCTCTAGGCAAACGCACCTGTATTATTTTACCAGGATGATACGATAAAATAGAATTCAGACGCTGCTAATCTTTGGAGAGCCACTAGGCCTACTAGTTATTTTGAGATTTCAAGGAGATTTGAAGGTGACACCGAGAAACAGCCGGGAACTGCGTGCTGCTATTGAAAACGTGAGGCCGGGACAATCATCTTGTCACTTTCAATTTTTAAAAACCACACTGACACGGATGCACTTTTGAGAATGGCCGCGGTCACGGCCGGCCCGCGGAAGGGTCGAGACGTGGGGAAGAGCTGCCCGGGCCAGCGCAGGTCTGCTCTGCCAGGCGGGTGGGCAGTGTGGACACGCCACGGAGCGGGCCGTGCGCTGTCCTCACAATGAGGGCCACAGCTCCAGGCCAGCCTGGGCAGGGAGAGCCCTCGGGTCTCCATGTCAGTGGAAGAGGCTGGGCTTGCCGGCGGGCGCTGTCACACCAGTGGCAGCCTGCCGGCGGAGGACTGAGGTTTGGGTGCATTTCCAGAGGAGTAACTACCCCGTGCGAGAGAGGGAGAGGGTGTGTCTGCATGGCCGAATGCCTGCCAGCAACCGTGAGCCTCTGGGTTCAAACCCAGCACTGCCAAAGAAGTATGGGAGGCTCACAGGGGGTTGAGGCCTGGTGGGAGCAGAGGTCGCCCCGACAGCTGCTGGTAGGAACTTTATAGTTCTGTTTCCAGGCAGAAGTCCTAACCCCGGGCCAGCGGCCACCTCTTGGACAAGGTCCCTGTTCCCCTGTGCGCGGAACCCCAAGCCCCGGGCTCCAGGATCTGTCCCATCCCCTGGATATTTTGGTGTGGTCTGGAGTTTTCTGAGCCCTCCAAGACCCTTGTTCAACTCCTCCGGTGCAGGTCTTGGCTCCCTTACAGTTCTACCCAGAAAGCGAGGCCGGGCCAGGTGGGGGCTGCGGGCGTGGAGGGGCGGCTGGCTGGGAGACGAGAGAGGGCTCGGTGGGGTCGACGGACAAGTCCAGGGGACGGGGCTGTGGGGGGCTGGAGGTGGGGGAATGGCCGGGCGTCTCCTCGCCTCCCAGGGTCAGAACCTCGCTGGGAAAGCCCGCGTTTCGCTCAGCTCTCATGCTCGGAGGGCGACGCCCTCGCTCTGTTGTGGTTTGCATGTGTGCCCTACGGTCACGGGCTGGGAACGAGCCCGGGGCCGGCTGGTGTCCTCTCTGGGACGGGGGACGGGCCCCGCCCCAGCGCCAGGGGTGAGGGTGAGCCTGGCTTCCTGGGCTTTCTTGGGCTCCATTTCTCTTCCCTCGGGTGCCTTCAACTCGTCCTCGGGTGCCGGGGTCAGGCCCTTGGAAATGGGCGACGTGCGCGTGGGTGAGCTCTCGGCGTGGGGTCTCTGTTGTGTGAGTGGCAGTGAGTCTCTGGTGAGCCCAGCGTCTCCCTCCCTCGGTCATGGCGTGTGTGGGAGGGAGGGGCCTCCCCCACGCCTGGTCTTGGGGAGGGGCTGAGGGGGCTGGGGAGCCCCTGGCTTCTGGGGCTTCGTCCTCTCTGCTTCCCCAAGCAGGGGTCCCGCACACCCTGCTCCCGCACCCTGCTCCCTAACCGCCACGCAGCGTGGCCGCACACCTGTCTCACGCCTGCTCCTTGTGCAAACAGGCCACCCCGTGTCACCTCCACGTCTGGTAGACACTGTCTGGGGTCATCCCCTGGGTCCCTTGGACGTGGTGAGCCGCAGGACGGGGGGGGGGGCGCCGTGGAGAGCTGTGGCTGCGGGAGCCGTCTGGCTTGGGGCGGGGGTCAGGGTCGCCCGCAGACCCTCTCCTCTGCCGCTCCGCTGGCTTGTACATTTTATACAAGGAACAGGAAACCCCGTGTGTGGGGGGGGTGGGTGCAGCAGCGCCCACCTGCCTTCCCGAGTGGCGCCATGGAAACGGAGGCCCCGGAAACCATGGCAACTGAGCTGTGGGTCAGGCCGGGCGTTCCCGCGGGAGGATCGCGGGCCCAGGGCCCACAGGCTGCACCCACACCGCTCTCGTGCACGCCCCGGGCGCATGGGTGAGTTCCAGTGAGTTCTCCTAGGGGTGGCTCCTGCAGAAATCACACCGTCCGCATGGGCAGCACCTGGCTGGAAAGAGCGAGACTCAGACAGCTGCTGCAGGCCGTGAGCTCCCGCCCCACGAAGGCAGAGTGACAGGCAGGGCCGGCCGGCCCTGGGCCCCGCCCCATGGGGGGTGGCCGCGTGGCGCCAGGCGCACCGGCTCACACCTGCGATCTCAGCCACTAAGGAGGCAGAGATGAGGAGGACCGATTTGCAAGACCCCATCTGAACCAATCGGCCGTGTGGTGCCATCGACCCGAGGTTCCAACGAGGTGGGAGGCCAGGGGTACGAACAACTCTGAGGCCTGCTCTGGTAGAAACACTAGACCCTTCCTGAAAATCAGCCGAAGCACAGAAGGGCTCGGCCAGATGAAGGGGTAGAGCACCTGCCTAGCAGGCACAAAGCCCTGAGTTCAAACGCTGGTACTGCCAAAAAGAGCCCCAGCGAGTGAGCCCGGCCTCCGCACACGGTGGGGATGACAGCAGCGTTAGTTGTCTGACCGCATCCTGGTGGCTGAGGAGGTCGCCGTGTGGTGTGGAACGTCACGTGGGGGGGGACAGGGTGTGAGTGGCTCTCCTGTCCCCCTGCGTCTCCTGTGCTGCCGTCCCCCCCCACCCCTCCACCGCCCCAGGCGGCCCTGCCTGCTGCTGGTCAGCCTGGGGGGGCTCACCCTAGGTCCGCCTTGTCCCTGCCTTGTCTTCTGTCTCTCAGTCATTCTGGCCTGACCCCATGATCAGACCCCTGTGGCGGCCGCTGCTGCTTCTAGCAGGCTCGGGGGGCGGTGAGATCTGCCCAGCCCCCACACCCCTCGAGTCCTAGAACCCAGCCCGCCTGCCCCCTCCATGACCGGAGCCCGGGCGGGCATGCCGCTCCGCCCCGCAGCGGACTCAGCCCCCGCACCTCAAGGGTCTCTGCAATGAGTCTGGCCCACCTGCAGCCCGCAGTGGCTGGAGCCTTCGCAGAGCCTCGCGCTCTGCCCACAGCCCCGGGGCCCTGCTGCCCAGCCTGCCTCCTCTGCCTGCGCAAAGGCGCGTGGCTTCTCTGTCCAGGTCGGGCCGTTTTCAGCATTTTCACCGTGGTTGGAACCAAGCCAGGAGCCAGACCAGAGCCAGGCCGTGGCCACTGCCCCGTGCAACCGTGGCAGCCGTGGCCTCTGCTCCCCCAGTGACCGTGGCAGCCGTGGTCTCCACGCCCTGTCTTCCTCAGCACAGACCAGCAGTGGGAAGGGCTTTTCGCCTGCCCTCTCAGCATGGGGTGGGGTGGATAGGGACGAGCGAGTGTGAGCCGGAGTCACCCGGCACCACCCTGGAGGAACAGGTGCAGGACGGGAGTCTCTGCCCCTGAGGCAGAGGGCAGCGGGCCCCAGGTTAGAGGAGGGACCCCAGGCCCTATGTGAGTCCAAGATGGCAGCCTCCAGGCCCGGCCCTCACAAATCCTTGCGAGTTAGAGGTCAGACTCTGAGTCGCAGCCGCGCCCAGGCATGGAGCCTTTGTCCACTTGGTACTCGAGTCACCCTATGGGAAACAGAGGCTGCCTCCGAGCCCCTGTGCCGCCCTCCTAAGGGAATCCAGGCCTGATGAGTAGAGTCTCCATGTGTGACGTGTTCACCCCAATATCATTCCTCACAGTATGCCACCAGAAATGGGTGCCAGCCCAAAACATTCATTTTTAAGCCATGGTAACTATGACTGATAATTAGTGACAAAATTCTTCTGTTCATCTTTTAGGCAAGTGAAAGATTTTTCTATTCTTTACATCTGCTAAGGACATGAGCAAAATGGTTCCACCTAACTCCCAATTACAATCTATTAGGCTCCAAATGTTTATTTGCACGTCAGTGGCTCGCAGTTGAGAATACAACATCCGTTTGGACCATGTGCTCCAGCCAGCTCAGCAAGGGACGAGTACACGCAAATGGGGCATTTTATGTTGTAAACATTTACAAGTTTCTCGTGTCATAGGAAGAAATGACTAAATACAGCAACAAGCTCTCTTCCAGGGTAAGAGGTCTCTGGCGAGCCTGGAAGCCTGATTTCTGCCTTGACATTATCTGGGTTTATAGAAAGGGACCTTTGTCTCCACGCTGCTGTTGGGGGAGTGCGCTCACCCCTCTGCCCCTCGCCCCTCATAGGCTGTGGTATTTGTGTGGTTTTGGCTTCCACATTGATGTAGACTCTTTTTCATATGAAGCTATCCTAGGGATCGTTAAGCAGCTTGAATAATGAGAGAGCATCTTTGCTATACCATGGTACACAGCACGCAGGGCCTAGGCAGGCACAGGGCCATGAACGAGAAGCTGGGGGCACCCGGGGCTACTGTGTGAGAATCGCTGGGGGCACCTGGGGCTACTGAGTGAGAATCGGCGGGGGCACCCGGGGCTACTGAGTGAGAAGCCATGGCACTGCACCCGGGGAGCTCACCCGCCTGAAGAGAGCTCTGGGAACAGAACTGCGCAGGATTCTGGTTTGGGAGCTCTTTTCCTCAACATCATGGAGACACTAGATCATGGTCTCCTCATGTCTTTGTTTGCTAGTTGCTTGCGTGCAATATGATGAGTGTTCTGTTTGGTCATCTCTATTTTCTCCTCAGCCAGTTTTGGAGCTGCTCATTCTTGGTTGTGTAGTTGGCACATTTACAGAAAATCATCTGTATTTTCTATCCTCTGCCTATATTCGTTATCATTTGGTGATTTATGGTCTTAAGTGATGTTTTTGGAAAGGGATTTTAGAAAATTACGATGTATTATAGTTACGAAGGTGATATACAGACATACAGTGTTATTATACAACGTATATACAATGTATTACAGTCACGAAGGTGATATACAGACGTACAGTGTTATTATACAACGTATATACAATGTATTATAGTCATGAAGGTGATATACAGAGGTACAGTATTATTATACAACGTATATACAATGTATTATAGCCATGAAGGTGATATACAGAGGTACAGTATTATTATACAACGTATATACAATGTATTACAGTCACGAAGGTGATATACAGACGTACAGTATTATTATACAATGTATTATAGCCATGAAGGTGATATACAGAGGTACAGTATTATTATACAACGTATATACAATGTATTACAGTCACAAAGGTGATATACAGTGGTACAGTATTATTATACAACGTATATACAATGTATTACAGTCACGAAGGTGATATACAGTGGTACAGTATTATTATACAACGTATATACAATGTATTACAGTCACGAAGGTGATATACAGATGTACAGTTGCCATCTCATCAGCCAGGGACTAAGCGAATTCTTTGGGCAGCATCGCCCCTTCTTTAGCCTTCCCTGTGTCCCTCTCCCGGCCCTGCTCACAAGTTACATAGGTCATTTTCCACAGGGCTGCAGTTGTTCACCCTCCCTCCCTCCCTTCCTGCACCTACCCCTCTTTGGCTCCCCTGAAAAGAAAAAAAAAAACCAAAGCAAAAACAAACACCACCACTGACAACAAAACCCATGCTTCCATTTCCCGAATTCATTTCCGTAAACAGGACTTTAAATGCTCAGAGGAGTTACACCTTTGGGTTCCTCCCCTAAGGGCAACTTCCTTTAGTCTGACTGTTTGGGTGTGCGTGCATGGAGTCCTGAATAGGTTACCATGTCCAGTTCTGTTTCAGATCTAGCTTCCACATGTGAGAGCAAACATGCGCCATTCCTCTCTCTTGGCTCACCTCACTTAGCATGATTTGTTCTAGGTCCATCCATTTCCCTGTAATGATGCAATCTTATTCTTTGTCATGGAAATTCCATTGTGTGTAGGCACCTCATTTTATCAATCCCTTCACCTACTGTTGGCCCTTGAGAGCTTGTTTGGAGGTTCTAGCAGGGGAGCGCAGCTACTCATTTACCCTTGACCGAAGACCGGTCCTCCCCTATCGGGGCTGCTCGTCCTCTTCGACCGAGCGCGCAGCTCCGGGAGGGACGCACATGGAGCGGTGAGGGAGGAAGGGGACACCCGCCTAGCCAGCCAGAGCAGCCGAATCAACCCCGGCGGTCAGTAGTGTGACAGATGTCGCAGCCAGATCGCCCTCACATCCCCTGAGTTGTCTCCGTATCCTGGCCTGTGATGATCCGGGTGGCGGCCCAATAGCAGTATGGCTTGGTCACAGGGAGTTCCATGTTTAGTGTTTTGAGGAGCCTCCAAACCTCCTTCCGCCGTGGCTGCACTAGTTCACATTCCCACCGTGGAGCCATAGGGGTTTTCTTCCCCACATCGCCACTAGCATTTCTTGTTGTTCAGATTTTTGATGTTGGCCAATCTAGCTTGGTGAGATGGAATCTCAAAGTTGTTTTGGTTTGGAAGGAGGCCTGGGAGGTTGAGCATTTCCTTGTGTGTCTATTTGCCTTTCTTACTTCTGAGAAGTCTCTCTTACGCTCCTTTGTCCATTTAGTGATTGGTTTACTAGTTTTGGGGGTGTTAATTTTTTGAGTTCCTTGTGTGTGTTGGATATTAGACCTTTGTCGGATGTATTGCTGGCTAAGATCTTCTCCCAGTCTGCTGGCTGTCTTTCTGGTTTAGTAACTGCGTCCTTTGCTATACTGAAACTTTTTAGTTTGGTGCAGTGCCCTTCGTCAAGCCCCTCTCCTATTTGCTGTGCCCCTAGGACTGGTTTCAAAAGGTTCCTGCCTATACCTACAAGTTCTAATGTTTCTCCTGTTGATGTTAAGGTCTTGGATCCACTTTGACTTGATATTGGTACATGGTCACAAACAGGGATCCAATTTTAGTTTTCTACATATGGATGTTTAGTTTTTCCAACACTAAATTTTGAAAAGGCTGTTTTTTTTTCCAGTGCGTGTTTTTGGCTCCCTTATCAAATATCAGATAACTGAACATGTATGGTTTATTTCTGGGTCTTCTAGACTGTTCCATTGATCTTCAGACCTGTGTTTGTGCCAGTGCCAAGCTGTTTTTGTGATAAGCTCTGTGGTGGAGCTCGGTAGAAACTCATTTTATGTAAGCTTCTTTAATTTCCGAGTGTACTTTCAATGTGAGAACTGAAATCTTTTTGTCCTGGAAACTTTCCCTTCATTCTTATTTCAATACTGCTCCTTCACTGTATGTTCTTTTATTTTGGATCCCTTCTCCCTCTTAAGCTAGCCTGCTGTCCACATGCTTTGTTCTGGGCCTCGCTTCTGTCTCGGGGGGATCTTGTGCTCTCAGGGCAGAGCTCAGGTTCCCCGCTGCACTCGGTGTCCAGCCCCTGCGCGTCTGCCTTCCCTGCACGGGCCCTTTCACTTGGTCACACTATTCATATCTTAGGTGCCTTTTTCATACCTGCCCATGGTGACTTAGTTTTCGCGTGTGATTGTTTGCTGTGTGTCTAAGGTGAGCTGAGTGCGTTCTTCACTTTCCTGTTCTCCTGGCTGATTCTCGGCCGTTCTCACGTGGGTGTCCTCGTGTGCGATGGTTGCTCGTCACATCCTCGCGTGCTGTGCTTTTTGTCTCGGGTCTCCTGTGGAGTGGAAGCCCCTCCCCCTCCGTCAGGCCTTCCCCGGCTGCTGCCGGCCCCACAGAGCGTGGATCGCTGGGACATCTCAGGACTAGCGGCTGTGCCTCCCGGCGCCTTGTCTTAGTCTCTGCTCCAGGGTTCCATCTGTGTCCATCTCTTCTCACACCTGCAGTTTCAGCAAAGCCTCTCTCGTGGTGTGCGGCGGGTCCCTGTCTCAAGTGACCAGATTTTGGTGCTGATCCCAGGTCTGGTCAGTGCCCTGGCGTGGAAACTCAAGATATCCTGTCATAAATCCAACCAGTGACCTCTGGGAACTTGTGTCCTGGCCCGCGGCCCGCGCCCTGCGTTTCAGTGAGGTCGCTGCAGATGTGTGGATGAGCCACCGAGCGCCGCTCTCCCGTTGTCCAGGACTAGAGCACGTTTCCGTCCCAGGACCTCAGCCTTCACATGGGTGAGATGCAGGACCATCAAGAAAGATTCCTCAAGGCCGGGCAGTTGCTCACCTGGTCTCTTCCCTCTTGGTGAACGCAGTCGCTTCAATATGCTTGTGTAAATGGCTCATATAGTGCGTAGCCATGTAAACTTTGAGGGTTTTTGTCACTTAATGAGATTCCCTGAGATTCATTTACCTTACAAAGTGTATCAGTAGGAGTTCCTTTCTGTGGCTGCGTGTTTAATGGCATGGATACAGTGTGGCTTGTTTCTTTGTGAGTTCTCAATCACAGAAGGACACCGGAGTTGTCTCCGCAGTGCGCGGTTCTAATGAGTGAAGCTGAGCGACACATCGGTGGGTGCCCAGGTTCTTATGTCAATGCTCTTCCTCACTTCCTGCGGCGGAGGCCCGGAGAGCGCGGCTGGGCTCCCCAGCGGCCAGTCCCCCGGAGAGCGCGGCTGGGCTCCCCAGCGGCCAGTCCCCTGGAGAACACGGCTGGCTGGGCTCTCCAGCAGCCAGTCCCCTGGAGAGCGCAACTGGGCTCCCCAGCGGCCAGTCCCCCAGAGAGTGCGGCTGGGCTGTGTAGCGGTCAGTCCCATGGAGAGTGCGGCTGGGCTGTGTAGCGGTCAGTCCCATGGTGAGTACGGCTGGGCTGTGTAGTGGTCAGTCCCATGGAGAGCGCGGCTGGGCTGGTAGTGGTCAGTCCCATGGAGAGCGCGGCTGGGCTGTGTAGTGGTCAGTCCCATGGAGAGCGCGGCTGGGCTGTGTAGTGGTCAGTCCCATGGAGAGCGCGGCTGGGCTGTGTAGTGGTCAGTCCCCTGGAGAGCGCGGCTGGGCTGTGTAGCGATCAGTCCCCTGGAGAGAGCACATGGGCAGCAAAGATGGCTCTGGGAGAGGGTAGAGTGGGCAGACCCCAATTGATCTTCTGATCAGTACCTAACCAGCCCATGAAGGCTCAGGTGAATGATAGGGTGTGACCTTGACAGTGATTGGTTCCTCTTCCTCCCTTACCATACCACCCACCCTCTTTGTCTTTAAAAGGGGCTGCTCTGTGTTAATGAGTTTTTCTACCTGCTGGATTTGGCTCCCCGCTGTGTCTGATTGTCTCCTGGGCTGAGGGAGGCTAGGGAACGGGCGAGCGCCGCACTTACCTTTCCTCGGACCCCGTCCGTCTTTTGTGGGACGGACGAAGACCCAACATCTGGCGCCCAACGTGGGGCACGAAAGGAAAAGATACCGGCCGAGGCTAAGCGGTCTCTCGGGGTAAGTGAAACCCTAAATATGGGTAATGCTATATCACAGAAGGAGGAGGAAGAGGCAACAGCAGGCCTAGAAGGGGTACAGGAGGATGTGGGAAGTGAGAAGGAAAAGGAAAGGGTCAAATCCAATCGAGAACGCACTGAGACGTGCATAGTAGAAGTCAAAACGAGGGTAAAAATTACCCCCTCTGACCCAGCTGATATTACCCCCTCTGACCCAGCTGATACTGACGGTCCTAGGCCCCCTCCCTATTCTCCTGATTGGAGGGGAGGTACGGCGCCCTACGAGACCTGCGAGAGGGACTTGCAAGACCCAGACCCCTACCAGCCTTCTATGGAGGGGCCGAGGGCCGGGAAAGTAACCTCCTCGGAGACCTCCTCTGGAAAGGAAGGGCCACCCAAGAGCCCAGACTCTCGGCCACAGGATTCGCTTCCCCAAGCGTATCCGGTCATTGTGGCATCTGGGGCTAACAGGCCCCTGGAATGGTATCCATGGGAAGCTAAGGATCTTAAAGAGCTCCGCCAGGCGGTGGCGGAGGATGGCCCAAACTCTACCTGGGCCCAGACCCTATTACAAGACATTGCCTATCACCCTTGTGTCCCTAAGGACTGGATGGATGTGGCCAAAGCCATTCTTACTAGTTCTCAGTTTATTAAATGGTGTGCTTTCTTTAAGGAGGAATGCAGAGTGTGGGCAGAGAGTAACCAGGAGGCTCAACCAATGATACCTATTACTAAGCTGCTGGTCTGGGAAGGGATGAATGCAGACCACCGCATAGCCTGCGCGGGATTGAGAGAGAGTTCCCTGAGCAGATGGGTGGTGGCCTCACAGGATGTGGGAATGCAACATCACCAGTCCCAATCACTAGCTTTAGCTTTACAGGCTCAGGCGTTTACAATGACTGAGGCTATTACTCAGGCGCTGGCAGCCCAGGGCCAAGAAACCCCAAGACTATCGGGAAGAGGGACTTGTTTTAAATGCAGGCAGGAGGGGCGCTTTAAGAGGGACTGTTTACAACAATCCCCCGCCAACCGGCCTGAGGGCAAACCGCCCCCTACATCCTGCCCCAGGGGCATGGAGGGATACAAGTTTGATTTAGATGGGAAGTCTTTAAACTTGGGGAGGGGCATCCTCCAGCCCCTTTAACTCAAGGAGGAACCCCCTCTGCTGTGAGGCCCAGGCAGCCTCATGGCAGGGCAGCCCAGGTCCATTGGACCATCCCCCTGGTGGACGGGCTCCACCCTAAAATGAGTATTCTCATAGGCGGAAAGAGGTTTCACTGCTTAATTGACACTGGGGCAGACCGAACCATACTCAGGGAGGAGGAAGTGCCCTTGGACTGGAAGCTTGCACCTGGGCCCCCGATATTGGGGGTAGGGGACAACTCCCAGACCAAAGAAACGGTTGCCCTTATGACATGGACTAGCCCAGATGGAGAACAGGGAAAGATACGCCCTTTAGTGGCAAAGAACCTCACTGCCAATTTACTAGGGCAAGACATGCTAAGACAAATGGATGCCGTGGTCACTACAGACCATCGAGCATCATATGATGATATCCTGGATGGGGAAGAAGCACAAATGCTTAAACAGGATGGAGAGGGAGTTAAGGAAGGGGATTTTTTTAACTTTCATAATTACAGAGAAGAACATAGGGGGCCCGCTCGGGTGCACCCCCAATCCTAAAGGCCACTGCCCCCCAGGTACCTCCCATTAGGTGGAAGCCGGGAAGCCCAATCTGGGTGGAGCAGTGGCCATTGACTAAACCTAAACTTGAAGCCCTCCACCTTCTGGTGGAGGAGCAGATAAGCCTCGGGCATATCCGCCCTTCTATAAGTCCTTGGAACACACCCGTATTTGTTATTCAAAAAGCCTCCGGGGCTTGGCGGATGCTCCAAGGATGGAGCTAGTAGGAACGCCCCTAAGAGGCATGCCCTGGACTCCTGCTATACCTTCAGAATATACCTTGGTTGTGATTGATATTAAAGATTGTTTTTTTTCTATCCCTCTGCATCCAGATGACTGCGAGAAGTTTGCTTTCTCTATACCTTCTCTTAATTTTTCCCAGCCTGATCGGAGGTTTGAATGGACAGTGCTGCCACAGGGTATGGCCAATAGCCCAGCCTTCTGCCAACAATACTTGGCCACACTGTTAGAGCCTGTGCTGGGTTCAGATACCTCCCTTGCCTATGCCTACATGGACGATATAATTCTGGGGCACCGAGACCCAAGCTGCCAGGAGGGCCTTCTGGCCCAGGTTCTGGACATATTAAAAAAGGGGGGTTTTACCATAGCCCTTAATAAAATTCAAAAGGTGGCTCCTTTTAAGGTGCTCGGGACCCACCTTACCTTGACTCAGGCCAGCCCCCTTAAGCCTTTGCTGGATATTCCAGCCTCTCTGACCTTAACCCAACTTCAGAGTCTTTTAGGGGAAATCAACTGGCTGTTGCCATGGGTTTCTGTCCCTACAATTACAATATAAGGAAATACTGGCCATAATTATGGCCCTTCAGGACATTCAAAAACCCTTTAATTTGTATTCTGATAGCCTATAAAACAAAAAAGGGGGAGTTAGCCCCCATATACAGTTACAGATAGCTTTGATTTTAAATTTTTCAAAAGGGGCAATTGAATCCAGATTTCAGAAGCACTGGGGACAACTAAACCCTAAGCCCCAAGTGAAAGTCAGGTGGAAGGACCCCCTGACACAACAATGGAGAGGACCTGACCCCCTAGTTACTATGGGCAGGGGATTTGGATGCGTTTTCCCCATAGGGGAGTCCGCTCCCATTTGGATCCCTGCCAGGAACCTAAGTTTTTACCCATTTCCTCTATACAGGAGGATGCCCAAGAATAAGCTAAAGACAAAAGCCAGAAAGACAATTATTAACCATCCCCAAGGGCAACCAGCCCTTGAGAAGCTCTCTTGTGTTCTCTAACAATTGCAGATGCCGATACTCCAGCTGTCCTGACACTCCAGCTGTTGGCTGTCCTGACTCTCCCGATCCTGTGAACGGCCCTATGGAATCTGCATCAACCTCAGCGAGTGACCTGGGCAGTGATCAACGCTGGCAATGCAGAAATCGTCAGGAGCACCACAAGAGAAGCTGTCCCTTCGACCTGGTTGCCTGACCTTCATTTTGATCACCACCCTATGGACTATTTAATATTTTTTTAGGAGTTAATTATTTTAATGTTACCTGCTTTAATTGTTCTTTTACTAATTGCTCGTATAGCGGCATTGAATCCATACTTATTGTTAAACAACCACCTTTTGTTATGCTTCCAGCTTAGATTTTGTCCAACCCCACAGGCAAATAGCTGGATTAGAACAATCCCCACCTCTGGACTCTGAAGTGGCAAAGACTGCTATCCCATCCTTCACTAAGGTTAAAGGACTAGTAGTGACATTTCCTGGCCTGGGAATGCTTTTGCTGATGGTTTTTCTATGCCTTCCTTGGGTTATACGTGCACTGCAAAACTCTTATGAGCTTAGCCAGCCAGTTATCAAGCTCCAAATGAATGAATTCCCCCCCCCCCCCCCCGAGAGGAATCGCAGCCAGAGACGGGTAAGAGGGGGTGTCAGTCTGACCAACCTAAGACAGGGCCTTCAGCTTCGCTCTGAAGAAGTTCCCGATGACGGGTAAGGCAGACAAGGCGATCCACCCAACCTAAGACAGGCGGGTTCGCTTCTTTAAGCAAAGATGGGGGGAGATGATGTTGGGAGCAATTGGGAGCTGACAGTAAAGCTCAAAGGTCATCTTGACTACTGTGCTAGCTTAAAGGCACGTACAAGGAACTGGCTTACTTAAGACACCAGGTGCCCAGGAATTAATTGAACTGCTTCGGACATTTCTAACTGTGGTGGGTCTGATGTTTATTACTGTGCTAGGTGGGTCTGTCATTAAAACAAAAAAAAAAAAGGGGGAATCTGTGGAGCACATGGGCAGCAAAGATGGCTCTGGGAGAGGGTAGAGTGGGCAGACCCCAATTGATCTTCTGATCAGTACCTAACCAGCCCGTGAAGGCTCAGGTGAATGATAGGGTGTGACCTTGACAGTGATTGGTTCCTCTTCCTCCCTTACCATACCACCCACCCTCTTTGTCTTTAAAAGGGGCTGCTCTGTGTTAATGAGTTTTTCTACCTGCTGGATTTGGCTCCCCGCTGTGTCTGATTGTCTCCTGGGCTGAGGGAGGCTAGGGAACGGGCGAGCGCCGCACTTACCTTTCCTCGGACCCCGTCCGTCTTTTGTGGGACGGACGAAGACCCAACACCCAGCGGCCAGTCCCCCAGAGAGTGCGGCTGGGCTGTGTAGCGGTCAGTCCCATGGAGAGTGCGGCTGGGCTGTGTAGCGGTCAGTCCCATGGTGAGTACGGCTGGGCTGTGTAGTGGTCAGTCCCATGGAGAGCGCGGCTGGGCTGGTAGTGGTCAGTCCCATGGAGAGCGCGGCTGGGCTGTGTAGTGGTCAGTCCCATGGAGAGCGCGGCTGGGCTGGTAGTGGTCAGTCCCATGGAGAGCGCGGCTGGGCTGTGTAGTGGTCAGTCCCCTGGAGAGCGCGGCTGGGCTGTGTAGCGATCAGTCCCCTGGAGAGCGCGGCTGGGCTGTGTAGCGGTCAGTCCCCTGGAGAGCGCGGCTGGGCTGTGTAGCGGTCCATGGCAGTTTCATAAGAAACCGACCTCATTCTCCAGAGTACTGGCTGCACGTTTGCCACTGGCAGCGTGCGACCGTGTTCCTGGCATGTCCAGCGTCCTCGCCGTGGCCTCACCCCATTCAGCGTCCTCACCAGTTTTGTTGTTTTTCTCTTTTTTTTTTTGTCCCAGATATCTTGGTGTTTTTTTTTTAAAGGTCACATAAAAATTTGGGTATTTTAACAGTGAAACAGTTGAACACACACACGCATGTACACACATACACACACACACACACACACACACACACAGAACGACAAAAGTATAAAACAGCATTTTATTTCCCTTCTCTGTCCCAAATTAGAACAATGTATAAACATAATGCAGAGCACCGGAATCAAATACAGTGACAACAGGGGTTATACCGTGGGGGAGAACATACAAGAAAAACAAAAGAATCACATGGTGTATTATAAATACATTGAAAACAATAGCAGGAAAGCAAAAACAAGTTGTGTCCCTATCTTGGGGTTCATTTTGCTTAGCACCATCTTATCTGGTCATATGTACATAGCTTTTGACCTTTTCTGCTTGACTAGACACATACTAGTTATTGCAGATAAAGGAAACCATGGGACCTGTTTCTTTGGGTCTGGCTTACTTAATATAATTTTTTCCAAGTCTTTCCATTTCCTAACAAATGGGGAGGTATCATTCTTTCTGATGGAGACACACACACACACACATATGGATATATATATATATATATATATATATATATCACATTTTCTTGATCCAATCATCTATTGGGTTTGTAACAATGAGATGTACAAGACATTATGTTGAAAATGAACTTTACAACTTGGCGGGGGCAGGGAGAAGTTGGGGGAGGTGGGGAGGGAAAGGATGGTAGTGGAAAAACAAAGGAGGAAGTAATAATGCTCGATAGGAAATGGACTCATTACCTTACTCATGTCACTGTAACCCCTCTGTACAATATCTTTACAATAAAAAATATATACTAAAAATAGTAAAACAGATCCTTTCAGGGTTGTGGGTATAAAGGGTGGGGAGCGAGTGAACAGAGGGATGAAGAGGACACATGAGGCCACTATACTGTCTGTACATGAAGCTTATTGAGACTGATTTGGGAAGGGGGGAGGGGAATACAGGGAAATGACAACTAATTGATGCTAACAACAACAATTAAAGGAGAGTTTGGCCAGGCGCTCTCGCCTTTTGCTTCCTCTCTAAGCCTGGGGCTCACAGCTGTGGACGCAGCTCTACCCCACAGCTGGGCTGGCTGCAGCAGGGCCTGTCCTCCAGAGCTGCAGGTCTCTAGGAGCTTGCAAGAATACTTGAGGGGAGAGGTGACATTGTCCAAAAAGAAATGTACTCTTTACTGACTTACGTAACTGTGACCCATCTGTGCATCACTTTTATCTTAACAATAGTTGTTTAAAAAAAAAAAGAGTAGTTTACTTGCAGAAAACTAAAGCTAGATCCTTATATATCACCCTGCACCAGAATCAACTCCAAATGGATCAAAGACCTCGGAGTCAAAGCAGACACTCTGAAAACATTATAGGATGGAATAAGAGAAACCCTAGGTCTCCTTGGCACAGGCCCAAATTTTCTTAATAGAGACCCAGAAACACAACAAATCAAAGACAGGTTGGACAAATGGGGTTGCATGAAATTGCAGAGATTCTGCAAGGCAAAGGACATAGCTAGCAAGATCAATAGAAAACACACAGATTGGGAGAAGATCTTCACTAGCCATACAACGGGCAAGGGTCTCATAACTAAATTATACCTGGAACTCAAAAAATGAAATCCCCCAACAACAAATCCTCAAAGAAACAACTGCCCAATGAATAAGTGGGCTAAGGACTTACAGAGAAACTTCTCTGAAGAGGAAAGAAGGATGGTCAATAGACACATGAAGAAATGCTCAACCTCCCTAGCCATAAAAGAAATGCAAATCAAAACAACATTGAGATACCACCTCACCCCAGTTAGAATGGTTAAAATCAAGAACTCTAATAACAACAGATGCTGGAGGGGATGTGGACAGAAGGGAACCCTACTGCATTGTTGGTGGGAGTGTAAACTTGTTCAACCACTTTGGAAAGCAGTATGGAGGTTCTTCAAAAGACTCCACATAGCGCTCCCCTATAACCTATCAATCCCACTTTTGGGCATTTACCCAAATGATCACAAACAAGACCACACTAAAGCTACCAGCACGACTATATTTATTGCAGCATTATTTATCATAGCTAAGATATAGAACCAACCCAGATGCCCCTCAGTAGATGAATGGATCAAGAAAATGTGGTATATATACACAATGGAATTCTATGCTTCCATCAGAAAGAATGACATTGCCCCATTTGTTAGGAAATGGAAAGACTTGGAAAAAATTATATTAAGTGAAGTAAGCCAGTCCCAAAGAAACATAGGTCCCATGGTTTCCCTCATTTGCAATAACTAGTATATGTTTGAGTCAAGCAGAAAAGGTCAGATAAGTTGATGTTAGGGAAGTGAACCCTAAGATATGTATTCAACTGTTTTTTTTCTTTTAGGTGATTGTTTCTAACACATTTATAAGATGATTTCTTTGTTGCTTTGTATGTCCCTCCCCCATGGTATAACCCCTGCTTTCACTGTATTTGATGTTGGTATAATTTGTGGAAGGGAAGGGAAAAAAGAAATCGTTTTAAATAGGAATACAGGTGGATCCATTGCAACAATGAATGTACAGTCGTTATGTTGAAAAACGAACTATACAACTTTGGCCGGGTGAGGGGCGGGGGGGGGGGGGAGAGGAGGGAGATGGGAAGGGATGGAAGGGGAAACAAAGGAGGAGGCAACAATGCTTGATAAGAAATGTACTCATTACCTTGCCCATGTAATTGTAACCCCTCTGTATGGTATTTTCACAATAAAAAAAAAAAGAGTAGTGTATATCCTCTGGGTTTTGAGCCTAGATGGTTCCAATAGGACGCCCCGATGACGCCAGCAGCCCATACTCCACACCCAGCTCTGTTTTAGAAGGTGCACGTCTTCCCTTTCCCCTACCTCCTTGGGGCCCTGTAAACCACTGCAACTTCTCTTCATGGACTTCAGTAGGATTGTGGGCTGCTGCTGTGCAGCCCTGCGCGCAGCGTGACCAGGCAGAATGCTGAGAGACACAGCCTCCATATTCTGTCTTACTGTGTCGAGACCAGCCATCGAGGGATGGACGATGACCCCAGAGACACTCTGCACAGCATGTGACCAGCCCCCAGCTGGAGCAACAGGGTATTTTCTGGTTTCATAGAACACAGAGATGGGCTGCTTTATAACTCAAAAGCCTGTAGTGGGAATCACTGTTATCTACAGTGGGGGAAAACCTTTCTAAAAATGGATACTGGGAACACATATGTAGGATGTTCAGGTTTAGAACCTTGCATGCTCGCGTTCACCCTGTGGTTATATCTAGAAATCAGTGTCCTGAATGAACTTTCCTCTAGTGTGCCATTGTGTGCCAGATGTGTTTTTAGCCTTTTTTTAAAAAATGTCAGTCCTGGGGTTTGAACTAGGGGCACTGATCTGAGCGGTTTTTGCTCAAGGTGAGCACTCTACCACTTGAGCCACAGTCTCACTTCTGGCTTTTTAATGGTTTCTTGGAGATAAGAATTTCACAGACTTTCCTGCCCAGACTGGCTTCAAACCACAATCCCAGATCTCAGCCTCTTGAGTAGCTAGGATTACAGGTGTGAGCTACGGATGCCTGGATATTGTTTTTGTTGTTGTTGTTCTTTTTTTTAATGGGTCTTAGGGCTTAAAATTAGGGCCTGGGTGCTGGCCCTGAGCTCTGTGCAACGGCTTTATTTCTGTTTTTTTAGGTGGTTATTTGTAGGTAAGAGTCTTACAGACTTTCCTGCCTGGGCTGACTTCCTACCGGTTGGCAATATCCTTATCCTTGGATCTCAGCCTCCTGAGTAGCTAGAATTACAGGAGGGAGCTACCAGTGCCTGGCCCAGCTATTATTTTTTAATTAATTTATTTTCTTGTTATTATAGAGGTGATGTACAGAGGGATTACATTGACATGAGTCAGGCAATGAGTGCATTTCCTTTGGTACACTCTCTTCTCTTCCCTCACTCTCTCCCTCCCTCCGGACTCCACCCACAAGTTGTATAGTTCACTTTCATCAGTGTCCAGTGGGCTCCAAGGCTGCACGTTTTCACCCTTTTTCCTCGAGTTCTGTGCCCTCCCCCACCCTCCCACAGCAACTCTCTCAATGACCAGTCCCTCTCCATGTCCCTCTGTGAGTCCATGAGCAAGGGCGCGCTGTCAGGGCCCCGCCCTCTCTCTGACATCCCCCTCCTAATCCAGGCACACCGGGGGTCAAAGTTTCAACCCTTACACAGGTTTCCGCAGTGTCTTTCACGAGCATTTTAGTGAGCAGTTACAAATGGTGTCCTATTTTAAAGCGGGTCTCTAAGGGACGCAGGGCCAGGAGCTCATCCGGGAGCTCGGGCAGTCTCCTCTAATCTCTGCTCCTCTATAATCTGCCCCTCTTGCCCTGCCTACCCCTCCCCAAGTCGTTTTGCTGCAGTTTCTAATTTGTGTCGGTAGGTCAAGGTTTTCCTGTGATTAGGGAAAAAGCACTTAATCACTCACCAAAGCTCGATTCCTTTCCCCCTGCACATAAACCCTGTCAATTAGGTTAATAATAGAAGCAAACTTCATCATGAAACAAAATCTCCCCCAACATTTAAAACCAGCCGTGGTCTCCGGGCCTAATTGTATTAATAAAGTTTTTAGCAACATAGCTTTGGGGATCAATGCAGTAGACCCTGCCAATCAAAGACTTTTCTGCTGACTGAAAAGGTGCTAGACTTCTTAGTTCCTTTGTGACAGACTAAGGAAAAGCCGAGTTGCCCCCAGAAGATTAAATCTTTAATTTCACATTATTTCCAGCCATCTCTACAGAACAAAGTGGGCTTTACCTGTTGAATGTGGGCTGACACAACTTGAAGGACCCTTGAGATGCTTAAGAGGCGGCCGAGAAGGCTCCCCGAGACTGAAGCGGAGGGAAATTCTAAAGGGATTACCACTGCATTTTCCATAAAACGAGAAATAAAAACAGACTTGGGCGACGCATGCTCATAAATGCATTCCTGTGGTGTGAAGGGTCCATTCCCACTGACGCTCAGCCCCAGGCAGGAAGCTTACGGCCCCACACTTGTGAGGGTTTGTGAGGCTCCAATTCATCACCAAGTTGGGCTGAATGCTTTGCAGATTGGCTACTTAAAGAAAGAGAGAGGAAAAGAAAGATACTCTTCCATCTTCTCTGGCCCAAAGGTGAGAAATGGGCGCTTTATTTTGACATCATTAAGATATCTTTTGTACTGCGTGTTAACCTGCCGTGGCCAGGCCTGCATAATTCTCTCCACGAATGAGTCAGAACAAACGATTCCTGGGAAGATTTTTTTCTTGAGTGATTAATTATGTGAGTTGCAAAAAAAAAAAAAAGCCACCCTGATGTCTTTCCAAGACTAAAAGAAAACAGGGACCCCAATTAAAATCTCATCCTTCTAATCAGCTTAAGAAACTCAACTAAAACAAAAGCCCTATTAAAAATGTCGCCGTGCTCTGGGGCCAGCACAACTGCTTAGCAAAGGCTCACATTTTATAGTCTCTACATCCCAAACACATCCTGCTCTGAAAGCTAATGACTGAGATAGAAAAGAAAATGACAATACATGCTACATTGGCTGGTGGGATTTAAAGATCTGAAGGGTGAGGGAATAAAGCGGCCCTACTCCCAGGACACTGCTGAAAATGAGCTGTGCAACTCGTGGGTCAGATGAGAGGGCAGAAACGGGAGAGAGCAAGGGAAGGGGTGACACTGTCCAGAAAGAAATGGACTCACGACCTGACTTGGTAATGTGTCTTTCTGGTTTTCTTTCTAGCATTTTCAAATAAAAATAGAAAAAAATTATGAAAAAGAAAGAAAACACTAAAATTCTTGTATCCCTAAAAAAATCTGAGCTGTCTTTAAGTCTAGCTGAAATAACAATTTCCTTCCTGAATTTGAGGGAGTTTGGAGAGGAGAATGCTCATCCACACGTTTGACTGGGAAATGAATGCATCCGCCTGACCGTAGCTCACAGAGAAAAAGTGAAAGCGACCCTCCCGGTAACAGTTTCTCACGGCTTCTGGGGACAGCGTTGATGGTTGGATAACTTTTGGTATGATGTATGATACGATGTTTTTATGATCTGATGTTAGTATGATTCTGATGTTTTTCAACAGGGCTAAGACAGACTAGGCTATGACCAGAGGACCCAAGAGCGGTGTGACTTCCAGAGGGGAATCTTCCGGAGTCCTGTGGCTCTGAAGCTGCCTAGCTCTAGTTGGTGGAAGGGCTGGGTGTCCCCCGCTCCTCCACAGCTCCAGCCTCACCCACCCTCTCCCCCGTCCTCCTCCGCTCGCTTGGATAAAGGCTGCTGGCTTGTAGTCATCCAGACCCGCTCCCCTAGCCCTTCCACCCAATATTCTCAGAATCCCCTCCCACCCTAGAGAGTTGTCCACATTAAGATGGCCGCTGACGGGTGAGCCCTTAGAAGGTTCCTCTGGTGTCCGCTCGCAGCGTGTGCCCGGTCAGGGCCGCGGTGGAGGCGCCTGGGGAGACCTCTGTCTAACCCGCGCCACAGCCGCGTGTGTTGTGCTGGCAAGCTCCGTCTTCGCCCGTCGCCAGGGGTGGGCTGTGAGGGCGGAGCCTTTGGAAGGTGATCTGTGAGGCCTAGAGATTGGCCCTCCCCGGAGCAGGCTTGACGCCTGCCTTGTAAGGATTGGAGAGAAGTCAGACAGACAGCCCCGTGCGGGAGGAGCCCTGCCGAGCACTGGGCCTGCAACACCTGGTCTTGGTCCTGCTGCAGGCGCCTCCCCGGTGCTCCTCCGGACGGCGGCCTGCCCGGCGCGGGAGCCCCAGCGAGGCTCAGACGCTGTAACGCCAGGGAGGCGTAATGAGTGCTGCGAAGAGAAAACCTCACATAGAGAACCTAACGGCGGCGGAAAATACTGCTGGGCACTGCCGGTGGGGCAAGGTGAACCAGAGAGAGGGTATCGGGCTTCAAGGCCCTGAACTACACGATAGACAGAAAAGCCACCCATGGATAGGCACGAATAGGAGATTGGGATGATGTGGGGAAGAAGCCATTCGGGAGAGCAAGATGCTTACATAATAGCTGGGCTCCGAAACTCCTGGCATTTAGTGGGGGGTAGAAGCTGAAGTGCACGCTGAGGGCAGAGCCCCATGCCCACGCGTGGAAGGCACCGGTAGGTGTGAAGCTGGGGCGCCCTGACGTGCTCGCGGCACACGTGACGGGGCAGAGTGTGGGCAGACGAGCTGCGGCCATGGCCTCCAGACCAGTCTCCCTGGAAGCTGGCGTGGGACGGGACACGGGAGCAGCACCTGACCCAGCACGGCGAGCCGGGCCATGCTCACCACGGAGCGCACCTGTTGTGGCCACACAGCACCCGCTGACCTTCAGAGGACACAGCACCCGCTGACCTTCAGAGGACACAGCACCCGCTGACCTTCAGGGGACACAGCACCCCGCTGGCCTTCAGGGGACACAGCACCCACTGACCTTCAGGGGACACAGCACCCGCTGGCCTTCAGGGGACACAGCACCCCGCTGACCTTCAGAGGACACAGCACCCAGCTGTCTGGGGACACAGCACCCCGCTGGCCTTCAGGGGACACAGCACCCGCTGGCCTTCAGAGGACACAGCACCCTGCTGACCTTCAGAGGACACAGCACCCGCTGACCTTCAGGGGACACAGCACCCGCTGGCCTTCAGGGGACACAGCACCCGCTGACCTTCAGAGGACACAGCACCCGCTGGCCTTCAGGGGACACAGCACCCACTGTCCTTCAGGGGACACAGCACCCCGCTGTCTGGGGACACAGCACCCGCTGGCCTTCAGAGGACACAGCACCCTGCTGACCTTCAGAGGACACAGCACCCGCTGACCTTCAGGGGACACAGCACCCGCTGGCCTTCAGGGGACACAGCACCCCGCTGACCTTCAGAGGACACAGCACCCAGCTGTCTGGGGACACAGCACCCCGCTGACCTTCAGGGGACACAGCACCCACTGACCTTCAGAGGACACAGCACCCAGCTGGCCTTCAGAGGACACAGCACCCCGCTGACCTTCAGGGGACACAGCACCCGCTGACCTTCAGAGGACACAGCACCCCGCTGACCTTCAGAGGACACAGCACCCGCTGACCTTCAGGGGACACAGCACCCCGCTGGCCTTCAGAGGACACAGCACCCGCTGACCTTCAGAGGACACAGCACCCGCTGACCTTCAGAGGACACAGCACCCGCTGACCTTCAGGGGACACAGCACCCGCTGACCTTCAGAGGACACAGCACCCGCTGACCTTCAGAGGACACAGCACCCCGCTGGCCTTCAGAGGACACAGCACCCCGCTGTCTGGGGACAGCACCCTGCTGGCTTTCTACTGGGTGCGCCTGAACGTCTGTTTAAAGAGCTTCGCTCCTTATATTAAAAACTTTCCTGTTAAAACTTCCATCCCCGGGAGGAGATCGTATCTTCACACTGCCACGGTGTCCTATGGTTTTTAAGGACAAGGATTAGAGCTTCATGTTCTGGAAAGGAGAGGCTCAGGGCTGGAGCTCGGGGTGCCAGAGAGGTGCAGGTCGCCAAGGGAGCACCTGCACCATAGTCACACCTGTGCCGTAGTCACACCTGTGCCATAGTCACACCTGTGCCGTAGTCACACCTGTGCTGTAGTCATACCTGCACCGTAGTCACACCTGTGCTGTAGTCACACCTGTGCTGTAGTCACACCTGTACCATGTCATAGTCATACCTGTGCTGTAGTCACACCTGCACCATAGTCAGACCTGTGCTGTAGTCACACCTGTGCTGTAGTCACATATGCTGTAGTCACACCTGCAACATTGTTACACCTGTGCTGTAGTCACACCTGCACCATTGTCACACCTGTGCTGTAGTCACACCTGTGCTGTAGTCACACCTGCACCATTGTCACACCTGTCCTGTAGTCACACCTGCACCATTGTCACACCTGTCCTGTAGTCACACCTGTGCTGCTGTCACACTGCACCAGAGTCTCATCTGCACGTGGTCACAGTGCCTGGTCATCACACCTACACTGTAGCCACGGCTGCATTAAAGTCACATGTGCATTGCAGTTGCCTGCACTTACACACACTGTGCTGTACTCCTACCCGCATTGTAGTCACACCTGTCCCGTTGACACACTGGCATCAAAGTCACAGTGACACAATTACCATCATCATACTTGTGTGGTAGTCATGCCTGAGCCTATATCGTATTCATACCTGTACTGTAGTCAGGCCTGTATCAGTCACTTACACTGTAATCACACCTATACTACAGCCATACAGGCATTGTAGTCACATCTCTATTATGGTCACACCTCGATAGTTATATTCACACCTGTATTGTAATTGTAGAAGTACTGTAGTCACAGCTGCATTATAGTCAAACCTGTATGGACACACCTGCAGTGTACTCACACCTGTATTATAGTCACCGCTGTACTGTAGTAACACAGTATTGTAATCAAACCTGTACTATTGACACACCAACATTGTAGTCACAAGTACACTGTAGTCCCAGCAGTGTTGCAGTCACACTTGTAGTCACACCTCTAGTGTCGTAACACACCTGTATTGTAATAGCACCTATGTGGTAGTCACACATGTGTTATTGTCTGCGACTACAACATACTTGTAACCACACCAATATAGTAGTCACACCTGTACTGTAGTCACACCAGCATTACTGGCATTCGTGCACTATAATCACACCTGCACTGTGGCCGGGCCTAAGTCATTTTAGTCACACCTGTCCTGCAGTCACATCTGTGTTATTCTAGTCACGTCTGCATGGCTTTTTGGTGGCCACTCTTCTTTTTGGTGGCCACTCTTCTTTTTGATGGTCACTCTTCGTTTTGGTTCTTACTCTTCTTTTTGGTGGTCACTCTTCTTTTTGGTTGTCACTCTTGGTTTTAGTGGTCACTCTTCATTCTGTTGGTCACTCTTTGTTGTGGTAGTTACTCGGTTTTGGTGGTCACTTTTCGTTTTGGTGGTCACCCTTGGTTTTGGTGATCACTCTTGGTTTTGGTTGTCAGTCTTTTTGGTGGTCACTCTTCTTTTTGGTGGTCACTCTTGGTTTTGGTGGTCAGCATATTTGGTGGTCACTCTTCTTTTTAGTGGTGTGGTCAGTCTTAGTTTTGGTGGTCACTCTTGGTTTTGGTGGTCAGTCTTGGTTTTAGGGAATCACTCTTGGTTTTGGTGGTCGACCTTTGTTTTGGTGGTCACTCGGTTTTGGTGATCACTCTTGGTTTTGGTGGACACTCTTGGTTTTGGTGGACACTCGGTTTAGGTGATCACTCTTGGTTTTGGTGGTCACTCTTGGTTTTGGTGATCACTCTTGGTTTTGGTGGTCACTCTTGGTTTTGGTGGTCACTCTTGGTTTTGATGGTCAGTCTTGGTTTTGGTGGTCAGTCTTGGTTTTGGTGGTCACTCTTGGTTTTGGTGGTCAGTCTTGGTTTTGGTGGTCACTCTTGGTTTTGGTGGTCGACCTTTGTTTTTGGTCAGTCTTGGTTTTGGTGGTCACTCTTGGTTTTGGTGGTCACTCTTGGTTTTGGTGGTCACTCTTCATTTTGGTGGTCACTCTTCATTTTGGTGGTCACTCTTCTTTAGAGAGTCTCAAGCAGTCCATCTTTTCTCCCTGAAAAACGAATCCCAAGCACATGGTGAGACTTCCTTTTAGAATGAGAGCTCACTCTGATTCCATGTTCTGTTTCTCATTGCACCCTCTATCAGTGGTTCTCAACTCTGAACTCGCAGAAGCAAAGACCTGGGGACCTGGAAGGACCGCTCAGACTTGCCTGTGCCCACGTCGTGGACCCTGGCTGCCCGATATGGAGGGGCCCAGGGCCTTGGTGTTTTTACAGTTTTCCTTCCTGATGGTTCTAATGCGCCCACAAGAATAAAACCTGCAGACAAGAGAAGTCCAGGGTCATCTGGTGTCCTCACCTGGCTCCACGCGCATCTCTGCGTGGCGCTGGTGTGATCCCTGCAGACGAGGGGGAGGACTCAGGAGCAGTCAGTGCACTTACTGAGCGTGCGTCTCGAGCCGCACGGGGTGCAGGCCGTCATGACTGCTGTCCTCACTGTGCTGGAGAGGAGAACCAGGCGCGGCTGGCCTGGCGCCCTCCGCCGGTGCGGCTAGTGTCTGGGAAGCGAGAACTCCTGTAGGGATCAGAGGAGCGACTTCCAGGCTGTGTGCTCCAGCCGGCACCTCTCGCCGGGCTCATGCTGATCATCTTCACTAAGCTGGAGTTCCTTCAGACCCGGTCACCTCAAAGGGGAGGCTGGGGTGGGGCATCCACCGTGAGGCTCCTCCAGGTGGTCTGTGCCTGTGTGCCCCCCGCTGCCTGCCGGGCCCTCCATTCTGGCCTCCCGTGTGGCCCTGCCTTCCTCTGCTGCTCCTCTGGCCTCATCTGGTTCCCGGAGGAGGCCACTCCTGCCGGCTCCTTGCCGGCTCACCCGGGCACGCGCTCCGGGTGACGGGCAGAGGACCGCATTGCGTCACTGGTCACTTTGGTTATGAATGGTTCAAAGGCGCATTCCGATTTCCAAGTCAGCGTTTGTTCCTCTCTGTCTGTCTCTCTCTCTTCTTCTGGCTCTCTAAAGGCAAAGGTTTGTTGCTGACTGATGGACCCATTCTACCTAGTAACACGTGGCACATTTGTTTCCCCTCAAAGAAGGCGCTGTGCCGTGGCCGGCGTCACTGTCATGAGAAGGGCTGACTTGTCCTCCGGGGGCCGGGGGTGGCATCGGGGCTCACTGGGGACCCGCGAGAAACCCACTGTTTTCCAGCGGCTCAGCCTGCTCGGACTGCGTGGACGGCTGTGCCGGGTAATCGCTGTTTTGTTGTAAGGCAAATGATATCTCAAGTGATTAAATTTTTTTACAGATTAAAGACATTTTTGTCATTTTTAATGTCTTACTACTAGTACTTCATGAAAAGTATTTGAGATTATGTTGACACATGTTTTGGAACGGGAACGGTTTCGGGTGTACGTAATGGATGACTTATTACTGAGGAAGCTGGCCTCTCCGTCCGGTGCTGTCTTGAGCGTCAGCGCGGGCCTTGAGGAGCACTGGACCTGGAAAGGCGCTGCTTGTTACCTTCCGATTAACACAGCTTGACCGACTCCCAGGAAAGCAAACGCACTCACTGCTACCGAAGCTTAAAAGCCCTCACTGCTACACATCCGATAAGACTCAAAAATGAGGTCAGAGGGGACCCGCAGTAAGACACGTCCTGTCACATTGTGAAGACGGCTGTTTGTCTTGGTGGTGGTGTGAGCCTTCGGACAGTTTGAATTGCGTTACTCCACTCCTTGAGCCACGCCCTGGGCCTTTGGTAATTGGGCTGCTGCTCTTTTTCAGATGGTGTCCTGCGTTCTGGTCTGGGACGGCCCACAGACCACGCTCATCCCGCTTGTACCCTCCTGACTGTGACCTCCACACCAGCCCCAAGATGCTTCAAGCGTTAGGAAGGAAAACGAGACCTCACATTCCATTTAATTTGCCTTCTAACACCTTGAGGAGTAGCCACGCACCCTTCCCATTTCGGGGGGAATTGCTCCAGAGAGTCCCCGGTGGGACCCAAGTCCTTCTGACTGGGTCTGGGTTGATGAGCTGAGGCGCCGCCCGTCCGAGGAAACCGGAAGGAGCACACCTTCTGACCACGCCCCTCCGGAGCCTCAGCTCTGAAGCCCTTCCAGCGAGGTTACCACGCAGAGGGTGTGTGATTCCACCGCAAGTGTGACCAAATAGTGCACGGAACACACTTCTCGTAAAAAAACGTACGGGTTGTTGATCTGGATTTAAGATCAAACTGGATGCCAGCTAGACACCGTCTGTTTTTGTGTGCAAATTTGAACAATTCAGCTTCTCTCAGAGCACGCACCCAGAAGATTCCGAGAGGACAGTGAGCTCTGTCAACGCCGGGAGCCTCCGGCGAATGAGACCCAAACTGCACTCTGTCGTGGGGGCCACCGGGACAGAACCAGCAAGCGTGCTGTGCCGCAGGGAGCCCAGGCCAGGAGCACGCGTGGGCCCACCGCAGCTGGCAGCCCCCGCTGGACGCCGAGCTGCTCACCTGATTCTCACTGGGATATAAGAAACGGGCACGTTCGCCCTCGCTTGGACTCAGAGAGATTACGTGAGAAGGCCGTCAGGATCCTCCCCTTCGTGCCCCCACCCCGGCAGCCCATCACAACACTTCAGAGAAAGACAGCAAGAGCGCGTGGAGCTGGCGTGAGCGGGAGGGCGCTTCTGCATCGTGTGGGCGAGGTTGGGGACCGTGCTGGGTCACATGATGTGAGCCCGTCACCCCGGCATTGGGTCCTCACAGATCTGTCTGCCAATCTGCAGCCAGAAAGACCTGGAGGCCAGGAGGAAAGGCCTCTGCTGTGAAGGCCCGGACAGGCACTGAGATTGCAAAGTAACTTCTAGAACTCTGAGGGGAGTGCAGGGCTGGTACCACGGTGCTCACGCACCACTCTTGGGCACTGTCCATAGTTAAGGCTCTCAGGAGACCCTGGGAAGGGGAGGCAGAGGCACCAGAGGAAATCATGTTTTCTCTGATCACAGAGTCACCTGGGAAGGTCAGGAGATGCCACACCGAGAGTTTGATGGAAGGCAATCTTTTCCAAGAGTCAGTCTGGCAGTCAAGAGCTGTTAGGAGGGCACCGCCCCAGCTGGACTCTGAGGAGGTCAGGCGTGTGAGACGGTCCAGGGTACGTGTGGAAGGGCTGTGGGAATCGGAGGCAGATGAGCAACAAAAACTGAAGGCCACCCTGACTTTCTGGAGGAGGAGGGGATGTTTGGGGCTTCCAGTTATAACACCACCACAGGAAGCATTTTAAAATTAAAAAATAATCTTCAAGAACATCCAGAATTCCTTAGTAATAACCTACTGTTAAGGTTGACAAAAGGTTAACACTCATCTAAAGAGCTTTTTTACACACCATGTATCTATGCACACCCTTTCTTCCATCCATCCATCCATTTGCCTATCCTTCCATCCATCCATTCATCCATCCTTCCACCCATTCCCTCCATTCATCCATGCTTCCATCTGTCCATCCTTCATCCACCCATCCATCCCCTCCATCCTTCCTTCCTTTCATCCATCCTTCCATCCATCCATTTGTTCATCTATCCATCCATTGTCCATATTTCCACCCATTCCCTCCATCCATCCATGCTTCCATCCATTCATCCTTCTCTCCATCCATTCATCCTTCTCTCCATCCATCCATCCTTCCTTCCATCAATCCTCCCATCCATCCTTCTATCTATCCATCCATCATCCATTTATCCTTCTAATCATCCATCCATCCTTCCATCCATCCATCCATCCATCCATCCTTCCATCCATTCTTCCATCCATCCCATGCTTCCATCCATCCATGCTTCCATCCACCCATCCATCCACCTATTCATCCACTCATCCATCCCCTCCATCCTTCCTTCCTTCCTTTCATCCATCCATCCATCTATCCATTCATCCATCCAACAAGCTCATTCCAGGTATCCAGAAGAAGTGAGACCTAGGAAGCTCAGCAGAATGTTGGCAAGACACAGTCTCAATCAACAGGGCCAGCAAACATTTTCTGCAAATGACCGGGTAGTGAGTACTTCAGACTCTGCAGAGTCCGGTCTGGTCTGGACCCTGATGCTCAGCTGTGCCTTGCAGCGCCAATAGCAGAGCTTCTCCAGAAAAGAGCAAACATAGCTATGCCCACAGAAGAATACACATGGGCCATGAAATAGGAATTTCAAAAAATTCTCATGTGTTATGTAACAATGGTCTTTTGAGTTTTCTAATCATTTAAAAACAGTCATTTTCATGCATGGATCACAGAGTGATGCTTCAATTTCATAGTCGTAAGAACACTGAGAGCACTGCTACCGCAGGGCCAGATGTAAATATGCAGTCTTGCAAGGCTGGCAGTAGGAGACCAAGCATAGGGCCGGGGCGGGCACAGGGCCGGGGCGGGCACAGGGCAGGGCCGGGGCAGGGGCAGGGCCGGGGCAGGGGCAGGGCCGGGGCAGGGGCAGGGCTGGCAGGGAGGCTCATACCGCAGAGACAAAAAGAGGCCGGCTGCCCTGTGCTCCCCCGTGACTCCTTACCCCTCCATCTCCCAGGACAGCTGGTGAAGGGGGCAAGTTGAGGGAGGCCTGAGGCTGTTTCTGCCCATGGCCTGGGATGAGACCCGTTTCCAGAGAGAGCGAAACCCGGGCTCTGGAGACCTGAGCTCCCTGGAGCCCAGATGGCTCCGTGCTGCAGATGAAGATGCAGATGAGTAACTGGGCAGAGGGCCAGGAGGAGGCCGGCAGGGAGACGTGCTGGGCTGCCATTTGCGGTGTCTCTGATTGACTTAAACAGGGCAAAATCAACTGACTTCTTCAGAGCTGGAAACAATGGCTGCTTTAATTTGGGCTTGCTGCAGAGCAATTTGCTCCTAGACTCCCGCTGTTCTGGCCACCCTAGGGGGTGGCGGCTTCCTCCCCCCCGCCCGGGTCCCTCACTGGGATCCGAGTCCTCCTGCTGAGCCCTGCTGTCTGTCCACAGCTACTGCCCCTCTAGGGTCTCTCCTGGCAGTGTCTGCCCTCCTGGCTTTGTCTTTGTGGATGTCTCAGCTCTCCCTTCCTCTGTGCCTCCGCTCAGCTCTGCCAGGACCGGCCTGGTGAAATCATCCCCAATCTACTTCCTGGCTGATTGTGGCCTCATGACACCCTCAGTCCTAGAACATGTGTCTTTGGTTGGTGGATTTGCACAGCGCATTGGCCCAGTGCATCCAACGGGGCCAGCACACCCAACCCGCATCTCAGCGCCACCACTCACCAGACTTTTCAAAGACACGGGCGGCCTTGGGGACGAGCAGAGGATGCTGAGAGGAGGAAGGGAGCCCCCTCTCCTGCAGCAGGTGAGCGTCGTAACCAGCCACCTGCCCCCGAGCACATCTGGATGTCAGGCACTGAGTCTGACGGCCACAGCCGGCCTTCCGTGGGAGCTGGAGGGCTTGGGTGGCCGGGCGCTGGGGGAACAGCAGAAGCTACTGTTCCGAGGAGGCAGAACAGGAGAGAGAGAGACCAAAGATGAAAGGGAAGCACTGGGGAACCAAAAGACGCTGCCTCCGGCCAAGTACTGCCCGGCTGGGGAGGAGACGCCTCTGCAGAGCTGGTCCAGCCGCAAGTCAGCCGTGCCTGGACAGGGTGGAGGGGCCCGGCTGGGGCGGGGAGGAACCTCTGTTCTCAGGTGACATGCCTCATGGAGCCAACAGCAAAACAGAATAGGTTCTGGGTAAGGAGTCGTTGGTGGCTGGGTCCCGGTACCATACCTGCGGAGTCCGTGGCTGGAGTTGATGCACCAGAGACGGGGTGCGCCCGCCGTGGGGAGGGATCTGACCTGGCGATCACTTCCTGCCCACCCGGTGGGATGAGCAGGCTCCGGGAAGGGCACAGTGTCTGTGTGACCCCGGAGGTGACCCAGCTCGCTCGGCTCTCCTCTCCCTGCGGCGGGAGCCCTAGCGCGTGCGGACCCGGGAGCCCCGGCCGTTCCCCGCTCTCTACCAGGAGCAAGCACAAGGAGAAAGCGAGCTGCTGTCTCTCGACAGAGCTGTGTGCGGAGATGGAGGCCCGGAGGCTCGGGGGAGAGTCGGAGCTGGGGCGTGGGGCAGCGTGCACTGGCTGAGCCCCGGAGCTGGCTTCCGGCACAGGCGGGCGCCCTGTGCTTCCTCGGCCGGGCACAGAGGGCTGCGCCCCTCTCCCAGCCCCGAGTCCGCTCTGCCCTGCCCTCCCTCATCCCGTCGTCCCTCACAGCCCTGCTGGGGGCTCCATGGGTCTTGGCCTCTGAGCGGTCATTTTCCAACTTCTCTCTGAACTACGCAACTTAGTCTCCGAAACAGCAGCGCAGGATCGGCAGGGTGCTTCCCCTTGATTGCTCTGGACGGGGTGATGACAAATGCTCTTGAAAGCAGAATAGCTTTTCATGTTAATGAGAAATATTTCGGGTGAGGATGAAAATGTGCCGGGCTGCAGCTTGGATCTGTGCCCCCAGAGGCCATGTACTGAGGGCCTGCCCCCAGACGGGCGGGGCCACTGAGGAGCAGTGGAGGCGGTGGGGGCGGGGCTTCACGAGGGGAAGGCAGGTTATTGGGGGGTGTCCTTGTTAAACCCTGGGCTTCCTCCCCTCCCCCTCCCTCTCCTTCCTCTCTCTTCCTCTACCTCTTCCTCCCTGATTCTCCTTCTCTTCTCTTCCTCCTCCTCGTCTTCCTCCCCTCTCCTCCTTTTCCTCCTCCTCCTCTTTTGTTTCCCTATTATTCTATTCTTGTTGTTGCTCTCTCCCTCTCCCTTTCCCTCTCTCCCTCCCCCACTTCGTCTCTGTCTCCCTCCCCCCCTCCTTGTCTGTCTGTCTGTCTGTATCTGTTTGTGTCTGTCTGTCTGTCTCTCTCTCACTTACACCAGTGGCCACTGTACTCAAGATGAAAACAAAAACCTCTGCTGGGCACAGAGGACGCATGCTGCATGCCAGACTGCAGAGGGCCAGAGGATAGTGATGCATCGCCAGTCCAAGCAGGAGCATCTGCGCACACACACACACACCCCCTCCCTCACGTAGGCGCACCGGGATCGAGGCCTGTGCTCTGTGCCCGCCCCTCGGGGCTCAGGGTTGAGCACTCGGAGCCACTGTTTGAGCAGCTCGAGCCGAGGACTCCACCCCAGCAGGTGACGTTGAGGACTCCAGACCGTGGGGAAACCTGCCTGCTGAGTGCAACAGGAAGTTCTCCAAGCTAAGTTCCTTGGAAATAAATGCTTAGTAAAAGCATCTCAGGCCGGCAGCTGTAACTGTCAAACCAGCAGCACCTGCAGCACAGCGGTCAGCCAGAGTCCCGTCCAGCTCAGCCCTGCGGACGCAGCCGGGACAGCCCGCGGAGGCTGGTGGCCGTGCCCCGGCGCGCGCCGGTCCCCACAACAGTGCTCCTGTTATCCTGTTTTCTGTAGCAGGGCCTCTGCCGTGGGCACAGGCCCAGTCAGCATGCTCCGCTCACCCAGTCCACTGTCTGCGGCCATATTCACCTCCCTGAGGCTCTTCTCTGAGCACTCACAAAAGCACCATGGAGCTGTTTCCTGTTACACCCAATCCAAACTCTGCAGCTCAAAGTCACCAACTTGCAGCTCAGCGGCCCCGCCCTCCCCAGGGCCATCTCCCACTGTGCCTGGCCTCAGACACTCCGCCCTCCCTCCTCGGTCCCTCCCCACGCACCTTTGCCTGCGAAGCCCTCTGCTCTGTGCACGTTCCCCACCCAAACCCCACAAGGCTTACCTCAACTCTCCGTCCTTCCTCCGGAGTTCCACGCTCTCCCACAGGTGGCGTGACCATTCCTTGGATAACCGATCACCTGTCTTTAAAAACATTTTTATTATCTTTAAGTAGTTGTCCGAAGGAGCTGGCATTCACCAAAGCTGCTTGTGAAGACAGTGCTCCTGAACACTCACCCTCTCCGCGTTTTCACCCACCCCTCCCAACCCGCCCCTGCCCTGCCCTTCCTTAATTCTAGTTTCGGTGTGAATTTTTTGCCATTTGACAGAGCGGTTTATGTGAACACGCGTCTTGATCTGTGTCCCACCTCCTACCCCCCTTCACATGCATTTCTTAGTTCTGACACATGATGGATCCCTGTCTTCATTGTCCCTATGGTCACCTTCATTCTTCTCCCCTCTCCCCCTGGCCCCACCCCTGCAGGTACCCATTTCCTGGCACTTAGTTTGTTGGGCTTTGACTTAGTCTTTTTAAAGTCTATTTGAGCTCTCCATTGAGTATATTACACTTCAGACAATTCATTTGCATCCACTTGCTTACCACCCAGCATGCTTACTTGCAGATTTATAGGCACATTCTAGCTACCATGAATGAGGGGGACCAGGCAACCTGTGCTTCTCTGGGTCCAGCTTACTTCACTGAGTATAATTTTCTCCAGGTCTATTTCCTTATGAATGGTACAATGTCATTTTTTTTTTCTGATGGAAGCATAGAATTCCATTGTGTATATGTTCCACATTTTCTTGATCTGTTCAACCACTGAGGGGCATCTGGGCTGGTTTCCTCTCTTGGCTATGGTGAATAATGTTATGACAAACATGGTTGTGGTGGTAGCTTTAGTGTGGCCTTGTTTGTGCTTTATTGGATGACCACCCAGAAGTGGGATTGCTGGGTCATAAGGAAGCTCTATGTTTGGTTATTTGAGGAACCTCCATACTGTTTTCCAGAATGGTAGAACAAGTTCACCATCCCCCCAACAGTGCTATAGTATTCCCCTTTGGCCACATCCCTGCCAGCATCTGTTGTTAGTTTTCTTGATAATGGCCATTCTAACTAAAGTGGGGTAGAATCTCAGTGCTGTTTTGATTTTACTTTCCTTTGTGGCCAGAGGTGTTGAACATTGCTTCATGTGTGTCTATTGGCCATTTTTACTTTTTATGAGAACTCTCTCTTCAAGTCATTAGCCCATTTATTAATTGGGTTATTGTTTTCTGAGCATTTATTTGGGGGAGGGATAATGTTTTAGCTCTAAGTATGTTTTGGATATTAGGTATTTGTCTGATGTGTAGCTGGTAAGAATCTTCTCGCATTCTGTGAGCTCTCTATTTAGCTTCCTGGCTACGTCCTTTGCCATGCACAAGCCCTTCAGTTGGATGCAGCCCCATTTATCCAGTCTTTCTTTGATGGGTTGCGATTCTGGATCTTCACTTAGGAAGTTTTGACCTGATCACATGTGGTATGTACCACATCCATTATATGTCATGCACATGTATCTCCCCTCCACAGAAATCACAAGGGTTTACCTTAGATGGTTCACAAAATCTAGCAGTGTTCTAGGCACACATGAGTGCTTAGAGGAAGTTAATATTAGTCTGAGCCAAAGACTTGGGTTTCTTGGGTTGAAAGAGGAGGTCAAACCCCAGCCACATCCTGGGCCCTTCCCGTGCAGGAGCGGCTGCTGGGAGCCATGACAACCAGCGCCAACGCCACGGCGTCTTGGAGGTGGCCGCAGGCGGAAGGACGCTAGCTCTCTTCACAGTTTGCTGCTGTCATCACAGATCCAACAGCGCCCACACCGGGGTCCTGCACCTGCCAGCCTGCTGCAGACCAGAGAGACGCTGAAGATGTCCCCTCCACACTCCTCCTCCTCCATCAGTCTAGGCTCCTTCCCAGGGTTCAAGAGAAGCCTGTGGGGGTGGGGAGGGGCGACCTCTGCACCCGTCTACCTGTCCCAAGCCACACACTTGCCTGGACGCAGCCTGCCGATCCATACACCTGGGGTGACATTGCCCAACAAACGGGTGGCGATCCCCGGCACCCAGACAGGTGGTCCAGGCAGTGACCATATCAAAAACCAGAGCACGTGATTCCAGAATGTTCTGCGTGCAGAGCAAGCTCTGTGGGCATCCTGCATTCTGAGACTGAATCATTCCACTTTGGATGAGCAGAAGTGGGCATGCCTTGAGTGAGGTGGGAAGGCCCTGAGCGAAGTGGGAAAGCCCTGAGCGAGGTGGGAAGGCACTGAATGGAGGTGGGAAAGCCCTGAGTGAGGTGGGAAAGCCCTGAGCGAGGTGGGAGGGCCCTGAGCGAGGTGGGAGGGCCCTGAGCGAGGTGGGAAAGCCCTGAGTGAGGTGGGAAGGCCCTGAGCGAGGTGGGAAGGCCCTGAGTGAGGTGGGAAAGCCCTGAATGGAGGTGGGAAAGCCCTGAGCGAGGTGGGAAAGCCCTGAGCGAGGTGGGAAGGCACTGAATGGAGGTGGGAAAGCCCTGAATGGAGGTGGGAAAGCCCTGAATGGAGGTGGGAAAGCCCTGAGTGAGGTGGGAAGGCCCTGAGTGAGGTGGGAAAGCCCTGGGCGAGGTGGGAAGGCCCTGAATGAAGGTGGGAAAGCCCTGAGCAAGGTGGGAAAGCCCTGAGTGGGGTGGGAAAGCCCTGAGCAAGGTGGGAAGGCCCTGAGCAAAGTGGGAAAGCCCTGAGTGAGGTGGGAAAGCCCTGAATGGAGGTGGGAAAGCACTGAGCGGGGTGGAAAAGCCCTGAGTGAGGTGGGAAAGCCCTGAGCGGGGTGGAAAAGCCCTGAGTGGGGTGGGAAAGCCCTGAGCGGGGTGGAAAAGCCCTTAGCGGGGTGGGAAAGCCCTGAGCAGGGTGGGAAAGCCCTGAGCGGGGTGGAAAAGCCCTGAGTGAGGTGGAAAAGCCCTGAGTGGGGTGGGAAAGCCCTGAGCGGGGTGGGAAAGCCCTGAGCGAGGTGGAAAAGCCCTGAATGGAGGTGGGAAAGCCCTGAATGGAGGTGGGAAAGCCCTGAGCGGGGTGGGAAAGCCCTGAGCAAGGTGGAAAAGCCCTGAATGGAGGTGGGAAAGCCCTGAGTGGAGGTGGGAAAGCCCTGAATGGAGGTAGGAAAGCCCTGAGCGAGGTGGGAAAGCCCTGAGTGGAGGTGGGAAAGCCCTGAGCAAGCTGGGAAAGCCCTGAGCAAGCTGGGAAAGCCCTGAGCGAGGTGGGAAAGCCCTGAGTGAGGTGGGAAAGCCCTGAGCAAGGTGGGAAGGCCCTGAATGAAGGTGGGAAAGCCCTGAGTGAGGTGGGAAAGCCCTGAGTGGGGTGGGAAAGCCCTGAGCGGGGTGGGAAAGCCCTGAGTGAGGTGGAAAAGCCCTGAGTGGGGTGGAAAAGCCCTGAGTGGGGTGGGAAGGCCCTGAATGGAGGTGGGAAAGCCCTGAGCGGGGTGGAAAAGCCCTGAGTGGGGTGGGAAGGCCCTGAATGGAGGTGGGAAAGCCCTGAGCGGGGTGGGAAAGCCCTGAGTGGGGTGGGAAAGCCCTGAGTGGGGTGGGAAAGCCCTGAGCGGGGTGGGAAAGCCCTGAGTGGGGTGGGAAAGCCCTGAGTTGGGTGGGAAAGCCCTGAATGGAGGTGGGAAAGCCCTGAGTTGGGTGGGAAAGCCCTGAGCAAGCTGGGAAAGCCCTGAGCGAGGTGGGAAAGCCCTGAGAGGTGGGAAAGCCCTGAGCAAGGTGGGAAGGCCCTGAATGAAGGTGGGAAAGCCCTGAGTGAGGTGGGAAAGCCCTGAGCGAGGTGGGAAAGCCCTGAGCAAGGTGGGAAAGCCCTGAGCGGGGTGGAAAAGCCCTGAGTGGAGGTGGGAAAGCCCCGAGCGAGGTGGGAAAGCCCTGAATGGAGGTGGGAAAGCCCTGAGCGGGGTGGAAAAGCCCTGAGTGAGGTGGGAAAGCCCTGAATGAGGTGGGAAAGCCCTGAATGGAGGTGGGAAGGCCCTGAATGAAGGTGGGAAAGCCCTGAGTGGGTTGGGAAAGCCCTGAGTGAGGTGGGAAAACCCTGAATGGAGGTGGGAAAGCCCTGAGCGGGGTGGGAAAGCCCTGAATGAGGTGGGAAGTCCCTGAGTGAGGTGGGAAAGCCCTGAGCAGGGTGGAAAAGCCCTGAGTGAGGTGGGAAAGCCCTGAGTGAGGTGGGAAAGCCCTGAGTGAGGTGGGAAAGCCCTGAGTGGGGTGGGAAAGCCCTGAGTGAGGTGGAAAAGCCCTGAGTGAGGTGGGAAAGCCCTGAGTGAGGTGGGAAAGCCCTGAGTGGGGTGGGAAAGCCCTGAGCGGGGTGGGAAAGCCCTGAGCGGGGTGGGAAAGCCCTGAGTGAGGTGGGAAAGCCCTGAGTGGGGTGGGAAAGCCCTGAGTGAGGTGGGAAGGCCCTGAGTGAGGTGGGAAAGCCCTGAGTGAGGTGGGCAGGCTCTGCCTCACGCAGTGGGTGGTTCGCAGAGGCCTCAGAGAATCTGGCTACTGAGGGGCTTACTGTTTTGTTTTTTTTTTTTATCATCTTCACCACCAAAGGCTCTGCTGCAGTAACAGAGTCGGCCGTCAATTCTTAACCATATATACATTCCATTTTCATGCCAATACGATTTTTAAAAATATTTTGGTGGGGCAATAATGGGATTGAACTCACACTTGAGCCATGCCCTGAATCCTTTGGCTATTTTTGCTGTTTTGTTTATGTTTGTTTTTTGTTTTGGGGTTGTAGGGCTTGAACTTAGGGCCTGGGCACTCCTTGAACTCTTTTTTTTAATAAGACAAATATTTATTTATAGAATATTACATTTCTATACATGTATACATTGTATAATGTTTAAATCAGGTTAAACATACCTATTGTCTCATTTTTATTTATATTTCATTTTATTTACTTTAATTTTTATTGGGATTAAGTGATTACATACATTTCACAAATTTCACAACATTGTGGGATAGTGATACTTAAAGTCACAAACACATTTTAACCTTCACAAGGCAAATTGTCATTATCTTGGTCTAGAAAGTTTATGAATTCTATGAGCTTTGACAATACAACTATTTCTTCCACATGGGGTGATATGTACATTCTTTGCTTTTGCTCAGTGTCAGCTGTTCCCTCTTTCCCTCTCATTCCCTCCCTCCCATCGCTGCCTGGAGTTGCTTAGTTCATTTTCTGCTTGAGCTCTTCAGCTCAAGGCTAGAGCTCTACCACTTGAGCCACAGCGCCACTTCCAGTTTTTGAGTGGTTAATTGGGGTTTGAGGGACTAGGCCAGCCTAGCACACATGTTCCTATTTCTCTATGGCAGGCATGGAAAGACTGCTCTTGGCCGAGTTATCCAGGACTGGGCTGGATTAGGAGCCAGACAGTCCAAAAAAAAAAAAAAAAAAACACAAGTGCAAGAGAAAGAGGGAGGCAGGCAGGGAGGGAGAGAGGGAGGGAGGGAGGGAGGGAGGCAGACAGTGAGGGAAGGAAGGAGGGAAGGAAGGAGAAAAGGAAGGAAGGAAGGAAGGAAGGAAGGAAGGAAGGAAGGAAGGAAGGAAGGAAGAGAGCAATAGCTAGGGAAAGAGGGAGGGAGGGAGAGAAGAAAGGGTGCATTTTCCAGTAGCTTCATTTTAAAAGTACAAAGAAACATGTTCAATTAATTTTAATGCTATGATTAGCCCAACAATCAGAAAGATTAGGTTTCAACATATGTCAACATAAATTCCCGGCGATGCAGTTTATAAGAACCGATCTCTCAGATGCTGCTGAGCACCAGCCAAGTGCTCTGCGGCCCGGTGGGGTGGGGCGGGGCGGGAGGCGCACAGGGGCTGCAGCTCTGGGCACACAGGTCATGCGCCATGAGTGCATCTGAGCGGCTTGTGGCAATTGGTGCCACCCTGAGACTTCACGTGATGCGGATGTGTCAGGATGCAGTTAGCATTCAAGCCGCGTCAGGCCGCTGTGTGTACCCCACCTGCACTGGCGGACTGAGCACGGTGCTCCGGCAACCAGAGGTGTGCTCTTGCTCGGGGCCCTTTCCCTAATGGCCTGAGACCATACCTGAGCTATACACAGCTGACAGAGCCGGGCCAAACCACGGGCATGTGCGTGACGTGCCCGTGGAGCCACGTGTCTGTACAAATGAACTGGAAGCTGCCGATCCCAAGGGCAGGGCACCAGTGCCGAACCACAGAGACCCTGGCTGCTCTGCTTGAGTAAGAAGATGTTTCTGGACAGTTCCTTAAGCAGACAGTTGATGAGGAGTAGACGTAGAAGCTCATTGTGGCCAGGGGTGGTGGGGCGTGTCTCGGGAGGTGGAGACAGGACCAGGGCTGACTCCAGTCCAGCCCAGGCTTCAGCCAAGGGCCTTGTCACAAATACTTGGCCATTTCATCTTAACTCCCCCCCCCCCAAAAAAAAAACCCTGTGCTTCAGCCCATGTGCAATTAACCTCTGCACACTGCAGTTCTGCATTCGTTTATTTTAAGACTTAAGGAAAGACATCACAAACTGGATTTTCAAATCTCTTTGGGAATTTCAAAGGCAGAAATCCAGAGTTGCCCCTCACACATCCATAAACTCACGTGAGGAAAACCACCGAGCCCAGGACCCGAGCAGCAGGGGGCTTTGGTGCTGGCCAGCTCAGGACCCGAGCAGCAGGGGGCTTTGGTGCTGGCCAGCTCAGGACCCGAGCAGCAGGGGGCTTTGGTGCTGGCCAGCTCAGGAGGAAATCTGCACCTCTTCCTCATGCTCTGTCAACTCCACCTTCTGCAAACTTAGTGTCCAGCTCTGTGCTCTGATGGCAGTTCATAAACACACAGCCCCCTCTGTGTGCACTGAAGCACCTGCCTTTGGGTCCTGTTCAAGGCAATTCATAACCACAGAGTTCTGAATTCAGAAATCCCTCTAATGGCAAACAGGGCCTCCACCCTCTGCCCTGGCCTTGGAAGGGGAGACTGCTGCCCCGGCTCCTCCAGGCACCGGGAGCAGCTCACGGTGGCCTCCTCTGACAGGTGCACCTGCAGGTGCTGCTGTGGACCAGGTGGCCAGCACCTACCTGGAGCGAGGAAGCCTACGCTGGACCCGGGAAGGTGCCGAGCCACAGAGGGCCTCCCATCCTAGCCAGCTACTGGAAATACCCCGCCACATCCTCTGGCTGCATGTTGTAGCCAGAGTGAGCAACATCTGGGGAGCCAGGGAGTAGGCTGGGTGCCAGGAAGTGCCACACTGCTTCCTCGTGGACAGTCTGCCCCGTGGCTGAGCAGGTCACACTGCTTCCTCGTGGACACAGCCTGCCCCGTGGCTGAGCCACACTGCTTCCTCGTGGACAGTCTGCTCCGTGGCTGAGCCACACTGCTTCCTTGTGGACAGTCTGCCCCGTGGCTGAGCCACACTGCTTTCTCATGGACACAGCCTGCCCCGTGGCTGAGCCACACTGCTTCCTCGTGGACACAGTCTGCCCCGTGGCTGAGCCACACTGCTTCCTCGTGGACAGTCTGCTCCGTGGCTGAGCCACACTGCTTCCTCATGGACAGTCTGCCCCGTGGTTGAACCACACTGCTTCCTCGTGGACACAGCCTGCCCCATGGCTGAGCCACACTGCTTCCTCGTGGACAGTCTGCCCCGTGGCTGAGCCACACTGCTTTCTCATGGACACAGTCTGCTCCGTGGCTGGGCCACACTGCTTCCTCGTGTACAGTCTGCCCCGTGGCTGAGCCACACTGCTTCCTCATGGACACAGTCTGCCCCGTGGCTGAGCCACACTGCTTCCTCGTGGACACAGTCTGCCCCGTGGCTGACCTGCCCTCAGAGCCCCTCACTGCCTGGTTGAGTGTCCCTGGCCCCTGGGCCAGGCAGTTTAGAAGCTCCCCAAAGTGACAGATGAGCACAGAGTGTGGCCGTAGGTCTCCCGCTGCTTCCCCAACCCTGCCGGTGCTTCCTGTACCCACAGGATGATGCCTTGCTAGGAAGGTTCCCGAAGTGCCAAGGCTGGTGACAGGGCCACGGCTGACTGTGGGAGGTGACATGGGTGGTGACAGGCCACGGCTGACTGTGGGAGGTGACACGGGTGGTGACAGGCCACGGCTGACTGTGGGAGGTGACATGGATTGTGACAGGGCCACGGCTGACTGTGGGAGGTGACACAGGTGGTGACAGGCCACGGCTGACTGTGGGAGGTGACACAGGTGGTAACAGGCCACGGCTGACTGTGGGAGGTGACACGGGTGGTGACAGGCCACGGCTGACTGTGGGAGGTGACACGGGTGGTGACAGGCCACGGCTGACTGTGGGAGGTGACATGGGTGGTGACAGGCCGTGGCTGACTGTGGGAGGTGACACGGGTGGTGACAGGCCACGGCTGACTGTGGGAGGTGACACGGGTGGTGACAGGCCACGGCTGACTGTGGGAGGTGACATGGGTGGTGACAGGCCACGGCTGACTGTGGGAGGTGACATGGGTGGTGACAGGCCACGGCTGACTGTGGGAGGTGACACGGGTGGTGACAGGCCATGGCTGACTGTGGGAGGTGACATGGGTGGTGACAGGCCACGGCTGACTGTGGGAGGTGACACGGGTGGTGACAGGCCACGGCTAACTGTGGGAGGTGACACGGGTGGCTGTGGCATAGTCACTAAGGGAGATTGGAGCTTGAGGCCGCTGTCTCGGGCCTATCTCTGCTTCCACGGTGCAGGGCAGCGAGTCTGAGGGCCAGAAGGGAAGTAGGGTGCCTTCAAGGCTCATTTAAAGAGCCCGTGGCCTACCTTGCTCAGTGGTGATGAGGTTTGGCTCAGCCCCAACTAGGCCAGTGGGCATCAGGGGCGGCGTTGGCAGGTCAGGTACAAAAAGACAGGGTCCTTGCTGTGAGTGCTTCTAGAACACAGGGTGCAGACTCTCCAGCCGGTGGCAACGTAACTGCAACGTGTGAAGCATATCACAAGTGACTCCAGCCCTTCCAGAGCAGCAGGAGAGGAGACAGGGCCACAGAGAGTCCTGCGCGGCTGCCGGGCACCCGGCCTCCCGAGCCCAGCGCTGCCGGGCGTCACCGAGACCGCGCTGAGGCCTTCCGCGGGACGATCATCAAGGTGGAGAGATGAGGCGGGTGCTGGGCCCAGCTGAGCCCTACGCCGGAGCCGGAGGCCTCGGCCCAGCAGACGCGCCCGGTTCCTCTGCCTCTCCTGTGTGGTTTGGACTCTCTTTATTTGAGAAGAGCCAATGAGTGGATTTAAAAATGAGATACGTGCGTTCGTTCCGACAAAAGGAGATTCTGCTACGTGCATCAAGGTAGCTGCGCTCAGAGGAGGGCCCTACACTGAGTCAGACGAGCCAGAAACAGAAAGACAAATGCAGAAACACGATCCTGAGACAGATACAAACCGAGGAAGAGGTGTCCAGGCAAACACGTGGAGCCCTCCGGGATGAAGTACAGACCCTCCCCGCAACACCAGAGCACCATGGTTGACAAATACTGCTGCGTGCCGACATGATGCACCTTAAATATATATACAGCAGAAAATGGTTTCCTAGCACGCATTGCTCAGGTCTTCAAAGAGAGGATAGGCAGTGCTGCTTTGGGTCAGGGCCTGGCCCCAGTTTGTCCTTGGACCAGGTCAGCCGTGGGCAGCCGCAGAGCACCAAGCCCCAGGCTCAGACCAGTGCCACAGACCGAGCAGAATGCGGGCCGAAGCACAGGCCATGGGACTTTTCTTCACCACCCGGACGGTGAGGAGAGTTGGACAGACGTGGGCCTCACAGGACAGGAGTGGGCCCTCAGAGGCACGGTGCCCCCGGCCCAACCCCCTCCTCTAGGGAATATTGTGGGGACTGCAAGCATCCAATCCCGTCTCAATACTGACCAGGGCACAGGCGATGGGAGAACTTCCCACAGTCAGGAAAAAACGCGACAGGATTATTTAAGGACACACAGGGAGAGAGCAATGTCCTTGGGAGCAGAAATGATGTAGCACGGTGTCCTTATCACACATAACTGCAGTAACTACCATGGAAGTAATTCTATGTTGTGATGATCACAGGTGATGGCCAGAGTCATGTGGAGAGGGCAGGAAGCAACCAGAGACTCCAGAACAGAGAGCCCCCGGCCCACACCTGCCGGCCTCCACCTGGTGGCAGCGGCAAGGAGGTCACGCTGGAGAAGCACAGGTGGAAGGGGGTGTGCCCGCACCCCAACTCCTGCAAGAGCCTGTTTCCACCTCCCCCTGCCCATGAGCTGACGATCACGTGCCCCGATGCAGCCCCTCAGTCCCAGGTGTGGTTGCCTGGGTTTGAGCACTGACATAGATTTTCTTTGTCACATTTCAGGAGAAAGGGAAAGAGAATTGAAAGTGGCAGTGAAAAGCCATCAAAGCCAGTGTGAAGTGTGAAACTGCAAAATTGCTTCTCATTTTCTCCACTCCAACCACTCCAATTGCCATCCGCCCCTGATCACGCCCCTCCCGTTCAATGCCCAGCCTTTGATTAGCTTGTCTGGCTCCATTGTCCCTCTCCAGGCTCACTTGGGGCCTGGTACCTGAGTCTGGGCCAAGCCAGTCACGGCTCTGAATGAGGGCTTCTTCCAGTGACAGCTCCAATTTAAGGCTCAGCCCTGGTCCTGTTCTGCAGCAAGACTGCCATGCTCTCTCTTCCCCCATGTCTCCGTGTCTCCATGTTGCATGCTTATTTGTTTGTGAGCCTGTGAGAGAGCATATGCATGGGAGGATGGCTCCTGTGCCCACCCAGGCTCAGTGCTGATGCACGGTGCATGTCTGTCCCCGGTGCTGAGTAGCACTGCGTGCACGGTGGAGGCTCTGTCCCCAGCGCTCAGCACTGCATGCACGGTGAATGTTCTGCGGATAGGGGACAAGATCTGCCACTCTGTCCACACGGGGGGACAGGAAATGGCATCTGTCGATGGGGGGGACAGGATGTGGTGTGCTCTCCATTAGGAGGGGGTGACAAGATGTGATACTCTGTCTACGAGGAGGGGGGACAGGACGTGGCATGCTGTCCATGGGGGGAGGACGTGGCATGCTGTCCATGGGGGGAGGACGTGGCATGCTGTCCATGGGGGGACAGGACGTGGCACACTGTCCGTGAGGGGTGGTCTCCAGGATGGGCAGGTTTTGAAAACAGTACAAAGAGAGGCCCTTGCCCCCCCTCTTCCCCCTTCTTTCCTCCCCCCTCCCTCCTCCCCATTCTCCTCCATCCCCCTGCCCCCTCCATTCCTCCTGCCCTCCTCCATCCCCCCACTCTTCTCCCTCCCCCTCCCTCCCCCTTCTTACCCCGCCCCTGCCCCACCCCTGTTCCATCCCGACCTTCAGCCTTTCCTCACAACAGGCCGCTATAGATGAGGACGTCGGTGAAATATTGACGCAGTGCAGCCATGCCTTTTTAATTTCTGATTGTGTCACTAAGAAAAGCAGAACAATTGGCTAATCACTTCATTATTTAAACGCTGAACGTGTCTGTGACACAGCAAGTTAGATGACATTGGGTGTCCCCACGGATGGAGGCTTCGTTATCCTGTCTGCATTTCGACCTTGGTTTGCAGGAAGGCAGGTTGGGGCAGGAGGGGGGTGGTTTGTGGTCACACAGGGTCCTGCCCCCTCCCCCCCGCAGCCCTCCCCCAGGTCCCCCCCATCCCCACTCCATCCACTCCCTCAGCGCCCGGAAGAGGAGCCTGGCCGGCTGCAGGAAGGAACGGCGGACGCCTTGCCACCCGGAAGACTGGCACCACGAGGCTCTGGGAGCCCCGCCTTCTGTCATGTTATTCAGTTCCGTGGCAGCGTGGAGATCAGTGAGCCAGTGGGCTGCCTTCCAGAAAACCTTCACACCCACTGACAGACAGGGCCGGGCATGGGCTGGGGCTGAACCACCCGACTCTGCTCTTCCCTCTGGTCAGCTGTGGTGGAGGAGGACCTGTGACCACAAAGACCCGCCCTCCACACTGACCACCTGCCCTCCACACGGAAGACCCGCCCTCATGGAAGACCCGCCCTCACATGGAAGACCCGCCCTCCACACTGACCACCTGCCCTCCACACTGAAGACCTGGCCTCCACACAGAAAGACTGGCCCTGGACACCCTGATCTGGGACTGAGCCCGAGGACTGTCCCAGGACTGAGGGTTGCCGCTCAGTGCCCGAGTCTGTCTCGGAGTCCACTGCACCCCATGCATCTCCCTTTTGCAGCATCCCTCATGGTGATCGCTGCGAGGTGCTGCTCCCCGATCTCCTCCCCCCTCCTGTCCCCCTCCCTCCTGTCTCCCTCCCCCGAGGAAGCTGCTTCTTCCTGGGCACTGGCTGTCTGGCGTCCTGCTCTGCTCAGACTCCCTGCACACAGTCGGCCAGGCCAGAGATGGCTGCGGAAGGCCGGGCCCCGGGCCCGGTTGAAAGCCATGAGGCAGACGTGGACCGCAGTCTTCGCTCACTGGGTCTGAAGTGCTGTTTGGCTCCTCTGTGTGTGCAACATGCTGCATGTGTGCATTTCACAATACGAGCACCAATCCTGGAGTCTCGGCGGATGTGGGACATGAGGAAAATCATTAAAAGACAAGTGCTGGGGACTGTGCTGGGGAACGAGCTCTGGGGCTGGGCAGCCACTGCAGGTGTGGACTTGGTCCCTGCAACCATCCCTGAAGGGGGGTGCTAAGGCCTTGCTACTTGGAAACAACTAGCCGCATTCTCAGAAGGTCCTCTGCATGTTTTCAGTCTATACTTCTGGGGCTGATGCCACCCTTGGTCAAGTCTCTTGACCAGGTCAGAAGACCCGACCCACCGTTGGCGCTCTGTCCGCTTCCTGCCTCCCTTGTCCCATCTTGGTGTCCTGGAGCCTCTGGAGGCAGGCCGGGGAGTGGAGGAGGCGAGGCCTTTCTGCCCGTCCTCCTGGGTGATGCCCAGGCCAGCTGCTGACGCTGCTGCCTCTCTTCCAGCCCCGGGCGTGTGAGGCCCCCGGGGCTCCCAGCCTTCGTGCTCTTCCATCAGTGCCCCACGTCCCTTTTCCTACTGAAAGGCGGGAGCCCCTGGCCCAGCTCCTGCGTCCCGGCTCACAGGGCTGGGCCTGGCTCCGAGGTCAGACCCTGTGCAGAGGAGGGAACTCTGAGACACCGTGGCATATCCACCATCAGGAAGCCCTCGAGTGGGCAGTGGGTCAGGAGCTGCCCCTTAGGGTTTAGCAGCACCAGGGAGCAAGTGCTGGTGGGAAAGGAGCCGGCTCGTTCTCTGTTCTTCTGAGAATTCAAAGCCCAAAGCCAGCTCTCCACCAAGACTGTCTCCCTCGCTGCCCTGGCCCCGGCCCCGGCCCTACCCCAGACTAGCCGGGAAGAGGCACTGTGACCCCAGGGAGCAAACCGGACCCCCTCCTCCCCGGCAGAGCTGTGTGGTGACCGGAGGGCGGCCAGCGGGGAGGCAGAGGGCTTCGGAGGCGGCCGGGCAAAGGCCGTCCCTTGCCCCAGGACTGGGAGCGGCGCTGGGCCTGGAGGGACGCGTGCATCTCCTCTCTTCTTCCTCTCCTTTTCTCTCATCTCTTCACCTTTCCTCTCCTCTTCCTCTTTTTTCCCCTCCTTGCTTTTCTCCTCTCCCCTGCCTCCTTCTCTCCCTCCACATCCGCATCTCAAACCAAAACCAAACCCAGGAAAGAATAAAACTCACTGCCCTTCCCCCAGCCGCGCAGGGACCAGGACGCGTCTCACAAAGGGAAAGGCGGGAGTCTCGCCCGGCTCACAGCACACCTGGGCCGGTCCACGTCCTGCCTCGCACTAGAGCTCACAGACATCCCGAACAAAACCCGCAAATCCACACCGTCCCCGAGACACGCACTCCCTCGCTGCTAATGTTCCCTTTCTGATCACTAAAAAGCCTGTACACATTAAATAAAAGGAGATTTAATTTCTAGTTTAAATACAGCTGCGGTGGCTCCGCACTCCGCACAGCTGTCTGGGGCGAGGCTGAGGAGGGGCCACGCGCCCAGCTGCCCGCGCCGCGCCCAGGCGTGTGACACGCGCCCGCAGAGCATCTTGGGGTGTTTGGAAATGTTCCTTCTCAGGTGGACACTGCATCCCAGAGGCCGGGGCCCGCCCGCCCCACACCTACAACTCCTGCACCTGTCAGCATCTTTCTTATCCCCGCGCACACTCGGCCTGCGCGACAGAGGAAGATAGTTTGTCTTCCATCCTAACATGATTCATTTTTGATGCTGGGCTGGGACACGATTATCTCCTAACACGTCACTCATATGAAGCACGGTGTCTCTGAGCCTTCCTTTAAAACAATGTTTGCTTATTACTAGATTGGAAAAGTCCCGGTTGCATGTTTCTATTTTAGAAACCACAGGAGTCGAATCTGAGGCTGCCATCAATGCCGTCTGTGTTTTCTGGGGTGCAGGGGAGGAAATCTCTGCCAGCCGTGTGTCACCCTCAATCCCGCCCAGAGTGAGCATGATCTCGGGAGACGCGGCAGAAATGAGAACGCACCCAGGCTCCAAGGACGCCCGCCATCCGCAGCCCCGCGGCCACGAGCATTTCCTGTTGGAGTCCATGGGCACCACTGCCATGCCAGAGCCTCTCACCCTGGGAGGAGAGACCCTGAGGTGGGCCCCAGGGGACCTGTCAGCAAGGCCAGACCAGGGTAGCCAGCCATGGGGGTGCTTGTGAGGTGTGCTCAGTCCCCCACAGACACAGAGGGAGGTGCTCGTGGGGGGTGCTCAGTCCTCCCCTCCATATTTCCCACATCCTTTTTTTTTTTTCCATTGTGGGGCTTGAACTCAGGGCCTGGGCGCTGTCCCTCAGCTCTTCAGCTCAAGGCTAGCGCTCTGCCACTTGAGCCACAGCTCCACTTCTGGCTTTTTCTACTTATGTGGTGCTGAGGAATCGAACCCAGGGCTTCATGCATGCAAGGCAAGCGCTCTACCACTGAGCCACCTTCCCAGCCCGGGAGGTGCAGTTTCCCTGGAGAAGGTGCCCTGGTGGCTCGTGTGAGTGCCCTTCGCGTAACCGTGGCAGAGGCAGTGTGGACACCCATGGGCGGTGTCTGGAGCCCAGATCCCAGTTCCCCTCGCCACCAGCCACGCCCTTATGCCAGCAGAAGTGGGGGCAGCCCCCTACAGAGATGCCTCACACGCAGGGGGAAGCCCCTGGAGGCTTCTGGGCCCCTCACGCCTGGCACAGGCCTGGGGCTGTCCCAGGGGAGCCCAAGATGGCCTCCCTCCTGCTGGACTGCGTGGGCCACTCAGCCTTTCAACTCTGGGCTGGGGTTGCTCCAGGAACCCTTGTCTACACATTTGGTAAACTGAGGAACCACGCAACCATTCAAGATGAAATAAAAGGTTTTCCTATGGACTGGAGAGGTTGTGGAGACTCCCAGCTTCTGCTCAAAGGGAGCATCAAGCGTCGACATCCTTTGTGTGCAAGGATCTCTGGGGGATGTGACAATAGGAGGCGTGTTGGCCATTTCTACTCTGCTTGAATAGAGGGGTTGAAACAGTGAAGTACAAGGTGTCTTGTTAATGAAGAGAACCCATTGGAGCCTTACGACAGGAAAGCCTCCAAGCATAGGTATAAAGACACCCACAGCCCAGCCCAGTGCCCCAGGCCCACACCCCAGGCCCACAGCCCAGCCCCAAGCCCCAGGCCCACAGCCCAGCCCCAAGCCCCAGGCCCATAGCCCAGCCCCAAGCCCCAGGCCCACACCCCAGGCCCATAGCCCAGCCCCAAGCCCCAGGCCCATGCCCCAGGCCCACAGCCCAGCCCCAAGCCCCAGGCCCATAGCCCAGCCCCAAGCCCCAGGCCCACGCCCCAGGCCCACAGCCCAGCCCCAAGCCCCAGGCCCACAGCCCAGCCCCAAGCCCCAGGCCCACAGCCCAGCCCCAAGCCCCAGGCCCACACCCCAGGCCCATAGCCCAGCCCCAAGCCCCAGGCCCACGCCCCAGGCCCACACCCCAGCCCCAAGCCCCAGGCCCACAGCCCAGCCCCAAGCCCCAGGCCCACGCCCCAGGCCCACACCCCAGGCCCATAGCCCAGCCCCAAGCCCCAGGCCCACGCCCCAGGCCCACAGCCCAGCCCCAAGCCCCAGGCCCACGCCCCAGGCCCACACCCCAGGCCCACGCCCCAGGCCCACACCCCAGGCCCACACCCCAGGCCCACAGCCCAGCCCCAAGCCCCAGGCCCACAGCCCAGGCCTACACCCCAGGCCCACAGCCCAGCCCAGTGCCCCAGGCCCATGCCCCAGGCCCACAGCCCAGCCCCAAGCCCCAGGCCCACAGCCCAGCCCCAAGCCCCAGGCCCGCGCCCCAGGCCCACAGCCCAGGCCCGCGCCCCAGCTCCTCTGGAGTTCTCAGGTGTGGCTTCTATTGTCCAGAAACCTAGAGTCATGAGGAGGGCGGCCATCATTCCCGGTGGTAGACACACAGGTGGCCGCCAGGCCCTGGCATCTGAAGGGCCTTCCCAGGAAGTCCTTCTGTGTTGAAATATCCCCACAGGACGGGACCCCCTCCCTTGGGCTAAAGTGCAGGTATTTTTTAGTTGTTTCTAGTTGTATCAAAGCTGGGCACCAGTAGCTCATGCCTGAAATCCTAGCTACTCAGGAGGCTGAGATCTGAGGATTGAGGTTCAAAGCCAGCCTGGGCAGGAAAGTCTGAGACTTATCTGCAATCAACCACCAGAAAACTGGAAGTGCGCTATGGCTCAAGTGATAGAGCACTAGACTTGAGCTGAAGAGCTCAGGGACAGCGCCCAGGCCCTGAGTTCAAGTCCCACAACCAACAACAACAACAAAAAAGTAGCAGAAATCAGCAGCTGCCTTCTACCGGAAGCTGGAGGAAGCCATGCCCGGAGGGGAGGGCCTGTCCCAACGTTGGACAGGGCAGCGGGCCCTGGTGATGGCAGGCTGGCAGAGGGGCCAGGACGGAGATGTGGGGGTGGGAGACGCCCACAGATCCTCCACCGTTCCCGGGTAGACCGTCTCCACAACAGCCATCCTCGCCCAGTGCTGGGAAGGTGCAGCCCCACCGTGCTACAGAGGCTGCAAAGGTTTATGAAACCCCGGGGTTGGGCACAGGCTGCTTGACCAGATGCGTCATTCATGACCTGCGGTCAACTAGAAACCCATCCTACAGCCCCTGGCCTTGCAGACCAAGTGTCCCTGGCCCGGGGAGCGCTGAGTTTGCTGAAATGCCATGTCCCCCGAGGGGGCTGTGCATCGAGAGGATGAGATGCCCAGCAGCTCACAGCCCGTCACGTGGCCAGCAGCTCACAGCCCGTCACGTGGCCAGCAGCTCACAGCCCGTCAGGTGCCCGGCAGTTCACAGCCCGTCACGTGGCCTGCAGCTCACAGCCCGTCACGTGGCCTGCAGCTCACAGCCCGTCATGTCCCCGGCAGCTCACAGCCCGTCACGTCCCTGGCAGTTCACAGCCCATCACGTGGCCAACAGCTCACAGCCTGTCACGTGGCCAGCAGCTCACAGCCCGTCACGTGGCCGGCAGCTCACAGCCCGTTACGTGGCCGGCAGCTCACAGCCCGTCACGTGGCCGGCAGCTCACAGCCCGTCACGTGGCCAGCAGTTCACAGCCCGTCACGTGGCCAGCAGTTCACAGCCCGTCACATGGCCAGCAGCTCACAGCCCGTCACGTGCCCGGCAGTTCACAGCCCGTCAGGTGCCCGGCAGCTCACAGCCCGTCACGTGGCCTGCAGCTCACAGCCCTTCAGGTGCCCGGCAGCTCACAGCCCGTCAGGTGCCCGGCAGCTCACAGCCCATCAGGTGCCCGGCAGCTCACAGCCCGTCACGTGGCCTGCAGCTCACAGCCCGTCACGTGGCCTGCAGCTCACAGCCCATCACGTGCCCAGCAGCTCACAGCCCGTCACGTGGCCTGCAGCTCACAGCCCATCACGTGTCCGGCAGTTCACAGCCCGTCAGGTGCCCGGCAGCTCACAGCCCGTCACGTGGCCGGCAGCTCACAGTCCATCACGTGGCCAGCAGCTCACAGCCCGTCAGGTGCCCGGCAGCTCACAGCCCGTCAGGTGCCTGGCAGCTCACAGCCCGTCACGTGGCCAGCAGTTCACAGCCCGTCACGTGGCCAGCAGTTCACAGCCCGTCATGTCCCCGGCAGCTCACAGCCCGTCACATGGCCGGCAGCTCACAGCCCGTCACGTGGCCTGCAGCTCACAGCCCGTCACGTGGCCAGCAGTTCACAGCCCGTCATGTCCCCGGCAGCTCACAGCCCGTCACGTGGCTGGCAGCTCACAGCCCGTCACGTGGCCAACAGCTCACAGCCTGTCACGTGGCCAGCAGCTCACAGCCCATCACGTGGCCGGCAGCTCACAGCCCGTCACGTGGCCGCCTCCAGATAACCAACAGCTCACGGCTGGAACCATGGCTGCCTTCAGGCCATGGATGAGCCCTGCTCTGGGGCGCGGGTAGCCCGCTTTGGGGCTTCAGATGTTGTTATGTCACAAGTACTCATGATGGCAACAAGAGGGTTTAGTTCACAGAAGTCAGTCCTCAGGAGAGCTCTGCGGGAGGCTCCCCCCCCCAGTTAGACATGGCCTCCAGGGGGGAGGGACACCGGGCTGGGAGGGGACATGGGGCTTGGTGGGGAGGGGACTGTGGGGAAGGGACACAGGCCTTGGGGGGAGACATGGGCCTTGGGGGGTGGGGACATGGATCTTGGTGGGGGGACATGGATCTTGGGGGTACATGGACCTGGGGGGGTCATGGGCCTTGGGGGACATGGATCTTGGGGGGGAACAGATCTAGGGGGACACAGCCCCCGCGGGGAAGCAGATGGTTGCAGGCCGGGGCAGGAGGGGCCCCCATCAGCCCACCATTTCTGTTTCAGAAGTGCACTGGCTATTAGAGTCAAAGGTGAGGCACAGCTGGTCTGGAGGGTGAGACACGGCTCACTCCAGGACTCCCGGCCCTGCCCCAGTGACTGCCAGCCTCTGGCGGTCTAACCACTTCCCTAACAGGAACATCGCAGAAAGGCCCTGGCCCAGGGGCCAGCTCCCCATCCCGCCCTTCTGTTCCAGCATTGCCTGGTCTGGTTGTTTATGGAGCCATTACTTGTCCAGTTCAATTTTAAGAGAAAATCAGTCATCACAATTACACGTGAACTTTCTTGAGGTGAGAAAAGACGCCCCTTTCCTGTGTCCCCACCGCCCCTAGCCGCCAACGCCCCACGGACACAGCCGAAAGCTGTGCTAATTGAGCCATTTTCTGATGCTAGACTTGAATAGGCCGGGCTGAGTGGAATGGAAAGGTGTCATTAGCGTGCGCAGGGCTCCTAGAGCGGTGATTGAGAGCCCTGATTTGCTGCTGCCCGCATTAGGCTTGGCCTTCAGGCCACTTGACAGAGCTCGAGCCCAGCTAAGTGCGTGCGGCCGGGGGCGAGGGTGGAAATAGCCGTCGTTAAAACACACGCTGGCCACGGAACATTTTAATAAAACCATCAGTGCGGAGCTGACCTTCAAGTTCAGCATCACCCGTAAGTAAAAACACAGAAACCGGACACAAAGGAGCAGCGGCCGTGAGCGCTGAGGCCAGGGACGGCTCCCCCGCTCCTCCCGTGGCTGCCACCAGCAAGGAATCCACGCTGAGCACGGAAAGCTCCCAGAGACCATCAGGAAGAGACGTTCTGCTGGGAGGCAGATCGCACCACGGGCTGCTCTACCGGCCGGGCAGCGGCCACGCTAGGAGGGTCGTATGGAAGCCAGGGGAGGGCGGCTGTCCCTTCCACATCTGCCTTTCTGGCCCACGGTGGTAGCTGAAGTGGTGTTTGTATTCCTCCCATAACCAACAGGGACGAGGGCCCAAAGCCCACCAACCACAGCCTGTGAGGCCAGCCTTAGAACCCGGGCTCCCATGTGCCCGGCAGTCCAGCCACGGCCCAGCTCTGAGTGCGGCAGGAAGCGCCCGGTGAGAGGCAGAGCGGAGAGCCCACCGCAGCCGTCAGTCTCAGGACAGAGGACATTCATCTTTCTGTCTTCTTGGCGCCTGGTGGGTACAAATGTATTCGACCATGATCACAGACCAGGAAACAATAATAGATTATGACGTAGGAGTCTAATAAGGATTGGACTAATGTGTGATGATATTATTTAAACTATTTCAGGACATTAAAAACATGGTTTTCAACATAAACAACAAAGACTATATCAAAGGTATAGATTAAGCTCATTTTAAAATACAATTGCCAAAATTGTATAGAAGTCACTAGCATTATATTGAGAGAATAACATGATCGTCAAGCAATAGGCAAGAAGAAATGAATAGAGCCTAGTACCTCAATAAACCAATCACTTCAAAAAATACAATATATCCCAAAGTACAATATAACTTGTAATAAAAACCTCATGTAAAATGTATAAAAAGACAATATAGTTCACTTACCAAAAAAAATAGCAAATGTTAAAATCCTAAAATGGCAATGTATTAAAATTATTGAAATCAAAACCAGAAACTGGGAAGGTTTTTCTCTAAAAGACTGACACTGTCTTTTAGGTTTTAATTAATTTGATAAGACAAGAGACCAAATTAGCTTGGATAGACACTGGGAGAGGAAGAGAAATAAAACCATATGTAGCTGTTGAGGATTAACTGATACTATGAACCCAAAGACCTTATATTAAAACAAAAGACTACTAGAATAAATATTAAAACAGATTGCTATATTTATTAAAATACAAAAATAGCTTTTCTCAACTCTAACAGTAAAAAAAAAAAAAAGATGAAAAGAAAGCCCCTATTCTCACAACAGTGACAAACACCATAAAATACTTCAGAATAAATTTAATAAGGAAGGGGCAGGATCAATAAGATCAATTCTTAAAATTTTACAGGACAGAAAACAAAATCTAGACCAATGAAACAAGTCATGTTCTTAAATGAGAAGATGTATTATTGAAAAATGGAAATTATTCCCAAACTACAGCAATTCAAATTTAAAGCAATTTCCAGTAGAATCCAAAGTTTCATTTGACCAGAGGTGATGGCAACTTCTTATTTCCATGAAAGAATGAGTATGTGTGCACAGAGACACATGAACACACACATACACATCTGCACACACAGACACACACAGGAGAATTTAAAAAAAAGAACACTGAGAAGATTTTAAATTGCTGGAGCTCAGAGTATAGAAACATAACCCTGGAATGACATCCATGACATCACCACAGTGCTGACCAGTGGACAAAGAGGACAATGGGCCTGAACAGGACTTCAGAAATTCACCAGAGTGTGCCAGGAGTTCGTGCGGGAATGAGAGGCAAAGTCCACATCAGTGCAAGCACACCAGCCTGCTTGTGTCAGAGGGACTCAGTGTTAGTCCACAAAAATGGAATTCTAGCCCAGCACCAGTAGCTCACCCTGGTAATCCTAGCAACCCAGAAGACTGAGATCTGAGGATTGTGGTTCAAAGCCAGGTTGGGCAGAAAAGTCTGTGAGCCTCCTGTCTCCATTTAACCACCAAACAAGCCAGAAGTGGAGCTGTGGCTCAAGTGGTAGAGTGCTAGCACTCAAGCCAAAAATTCAACCAAAAATGTTCAAGCCCTAAGACCAGCACAGACTTAAAAAAAAGAAAACCTCAATTCTAGAACAATTAAGTAGGTAAATGTGAGGAATGAAACTCTTGCAAGAAAAGTTAGGTCACACAATAAAACTGGGATTGTTAAAAGGTAACCGAAAGATGGGAAAGAGGATCTAAAAAATAAAGGATCAGAAGCTGGTGCTAGTGGTTTATGACTATAATCCTAGCTGCTCAGGAGGCTGAGATCTGAGGATCGAGGGCCAGAGCTAGCCAAAGCACACACACCCGGAGACCCTCATCTCCAATGAACCAGCAAAATTCTGGAATTATAGTCATGGCTCAGGTGTGAACATGAGCAGGAACAGAAGCCAAGCAAGATTACCCTGAGATTAAATGGTATCAATAAGTTCATTCTTCTCATCTTCAGTACTGGCACACACACAACAAACGTGTACTCCACAAAGCATGACAGAAGCTCAAAGTCGATTAAAAAACAGATGCTATAGTTTGAAAAATATATCTATATCTCAGAAGACAATATTCACAATATAAAGTGAACTGTGACATAATGTTGAATAAAAATAAAAATTCAATAAAAATAAACATGAAGCAATAGAAAAATTTTAAACCTACGAATAAGCAAGTCCCCAAGCTGCATATCCAAGTGGCCTCAAATTAGGGTGATATCCCCAAATTCACAAATGGTTAAGAAAAAAAAGACCATTAGAATGCAGATAGATAGTCCTTTATACCCTTTATTCCTTTTCAAAAATGTGTGAAAACTTACATGTTAAAAAAAGAAAACTACCAGTGACATGGACAAAAGAATACCCAAAACCACGCTTGAGATTCAAATTATGGAGCATTAACATTTAGGGTGTGGGGAAGAGCAAAAACCAGAGATGAAAGCAAAGATTTGCTCTTTGACCTGGAAGTCCTCCTCCAATGACCTCTGTGATAATCTAACCTTTGGCATGGAAGACATTTGTTCTAGGTTGTTCACCGCTGTTGTGTTAAGAGTTGAAAGGAATTTAGACACAAAGCGAATGTCTATTCGCAAAGGACGGGCCAATGAAAGATGGCATTGCCCCTTGGACTAGAAAGCGGCCATTTTATGTGATAAGTCCCTCGGCGCAGCTCAGCTGGGGGGACTGAAGGCTTGTGCCACAATCCAGCCTTCCGGGGATCAGTGGCCCCGGCAGGTGTGGCTGCCAACCACGGGGAGGGCGCAGGAGCATGTGCGTGGGGGGTAACCAACCAACCAGGAGTGGGAAATGAGCAATGAAGCTGCCGCACGGACCCCTGCCAGACCAGATGAAACGCATATGTTAGACAGCTAACCTTCATACAAACATCATATTGTGATGCTTGAGTGAAACTATGAATTTAATTCAAAGCTTATCACAATGACGGATCAAAATCAATACTCCATCTCCACTTGGGCGTCTAATCGTCTTCTATTTAAAGAATGAAATGGCCTCTTCCTCTCGCAGGCACGCACGGCCTAGCATTATCCCTTCCTCCTGAACGCACCGCTCCCTTCCGGAGGTCTGGCCTCCAGGACCCTCTGTGTTGCTCACTCTCTTACATACCAGTGCGGCAGAGCTTTTGAATTTCCTGACACACCGGTCGAGTGCCTTCCCACCTATCCTCATCTTCATGAAGAAACTTCTCGACGGAAATGATAGGAACTGGAGATCAGTGGATGGCGTCTTAGGAGAGCATGGTGTCCGTGTGATGCTCTGTATCTCAGCCGGTGTTGCAAGAACTTAGAATTTGGTTAAAAATGACTGAAAGAGGCGGGTGCCACTGGTGGCTCACGCCTGTCATCCTAGCTAGTCAGGAGGCTGAGATCTGAGGATTGCAGTTCAAAGCCAATTCGGGGAAAGAAAGTCCGTGAGACTCTTACAGCACTATGGCTCAGTGGTAAAGCACCCGCCTTGAGCTACAGAGGTCAGGGATAGTACCTAGGCCCAGAGTTCAAGCCCCACGACCACCAAAAACAAAAAAAAAAGACTGAAAGAACATGGTAAAATTATATTTAAAATTTGCGTGCACAGTGTACGTATGGACATAAACTAGCGCCAACGCAAGCACCCTGCATGGTGTGAACATACACCTCCACTAACAAACGCAAGTCCCACGCTGCTTCCCTACCTGCAGACACAGTCTTCCTTCCTGGTGAGCTTCTGTGGTGTCCAGGGAAGGATGCAGCCTCGATGCCCCTTGTTCAGAGATACGAAGAGCAGGGATTCGCCATCCACCTCAAATGACTGCACTTGGTGGAAAGCCTCCAGCCCAGACTCTCCAGGGCTGTGTCCGCATTCATCCTCGGCCGGCGGTCTGGCGATGGCTGACCCTCTTCCTCTCTGGATCACCACTGCCTTGAAGCTCCCGCTGGGCTTGGTCAGGAGGTCAGATCTGCAGAGCTGTGGCTCTCTTCAGCCAAGCCCCACTTCCTTTGTCTCTTTCTTTGATGGCCTTAAAGTAGACCTCATGCTCCAAGCTGCGTCTCCTTCCTATCTCAGGGCACTATCCCTTCAAACTGCTGATGCTCTCAATTTTATTTCAGCATTTGTTTGATTCTTAAAAGCCTTCACCGCCACCACGGATGTGCCTTGTCCCAAAGATAAAACACAAACTGGATGAGGAGAAATAGCGATGGGAAACGTAGGGCTCGCTCTGACTCGTTTGCCCATTGGGTAATCTGGCTCTGGTCTTGACTCCCTCCCTTGCTCCCTAGCACGCCGAAGGCTGCTTTGGGTCCGTGTTACCGTTGTCCTCAGCCGGCAAGTCTTCTGAGAGTGGCTGGTCTCTTTGTCCCACACGGGTAATAGAATTGAAACCACAGGTTTTCCACATGTGAATGAGGCCGGGACACGGAAACTTGGCTGAATGCCCGGCCCTGAGAAAGAGCTGCTCTTCTGAGCACTGGGCAGTGGCAGCAGTCACGTGAGACCTGCTTCTTCCTGACACACGCGGGTGTGGCTGGGGGCATGGCTCAACGTTGGAGTGCCTACTGAGCATGCTTGAGCCCGGCTTCCATCTCCAGCACCAAACGCTGAGGCATGGCCGAGTCCCGGAGGCTCCTGGCCTCCTCCGCCCTCCTAAGCTCCCGTCCACGCGAAGGCTTTCCTTCTGAAAGGACAGGGCTGGCAGCTGCCCCGAGCCCTGAGTTCAGATGGGAAACACGGGTAAGGATGGGAAGCAGGGTGCGGGTCTCCCCGAGAATCAGCTGTATAGCCTCCAGCTCCACACTCTGCCCTGGCTCTCCTGCCCGCCCTGCGCCCACTTCTGGGACCTCCCCTCTGACGTCAGGGCCTCTCAGGTCTGGTTCTTGCAGGGCTGGAGCTGCGTGGTGGTCAGAGGGGCGGGGGAGGGAGGCAGAGTGCTGGAAGAGACCCCCTCCCGGCGAGGCTTTGGATCATCTGAGGACCCAGAGAGCCTCCCCCATGCTGGCAAGGGCCTGTGCCAAGGTCAGCATCGTCCAGCTTCGTCCTGTGGGGAGGGCTGACTCTCCGCCCTGCTGGCCAGCGTGAAAAGTCGGCTTGGTCCCGGCCAGGCTAAGAGACTCCCCAGAAGCCAGTTACTTTCACTAGTTCCACCACCAGTGCCCCAGCAAGAAGACTCCGCTAGGAATGTCCTCATGGATGCTAGATCACAGCTTGCAGTCCTTTGCTCCATGTCCCCGGTCGCGCAGGGAGAGCTGCAGTTAACATCTGCAGTAGGAAAACTCCGGGGACAGCAGGCAAGGTGAACTGTCCACAGTCAACACAGGGCAACGCACGTAAACGGCCCTTGTCATCGGAACAACTCACTTCTCCTTCAAGCAAGATACACAGGGGCAAGCCGCCTTCCTCCGCCTGGGCCGAAGACTCCCCTTGTCTGGCTCGGCTGAATGTCCAAACCACCTGACGTTAATCCATCCCCCCAAAGTCCCGTAAGAACCAGACCACAACGAGTCTGCATAATAAATTCTTTGTGCCAGGAAATGTGAACTCAAATGTGTTAAAGCAATAATGTTTAGGTAAATAAAAGAAAAAAGGCCTCCTACTGAGAGTTATTTTCCAAACAAAATTAAATATCATAAAGCCATATTATTAAATTCTGTCAAAAAGGTATTAATGTTGTTGCTGTGGCCTGGAGGCCGGGGTCTCCGGTCTCGCTGTAAACCTGACCTTCGCTGACATCTCGGAGGCAACACGTGAGGTCGACGAGTCAGGGCGGGCAGTGGGCGCTGTGAGCCCTGCTGCAGCTCCAGCACAAGCCACGCTCCTGCGCAAAGACACACGTGGGCCGTGGGTGTGCACGGTGCAGGTGTGCCCCGTGGCACGTGCAAATGCATCTGTGCACACCCCACATGTACACTTGCATGAGCACACATGCACACACGCACATACAGCCCACACATGCGTGCGGGTGTGCAAGTTACACTCACACATGTATATACCTGTGCCTAGGCACCCATACTTGTGCACAAATACATGTGCACACATCACATGTACACTCACATGCATGCATGTCTGTATGCACATGCACACACTCACATGCACACATCACAAGTACACTCACACGTGCGTGCATGCATGCACATGTACACACTCACACACATCACATGTACACTCACACACATGCGTGTATTATGCACATAAACACACTCACATGCACACATCACATGTACACTCACACGCATGTGTGTATTATGCACATGCACACACTCACATGCACACCTCACATGTACACTCACACACATGTGTGTATTATGCACATAAACACACTCACATGCACACATCACATGTACACTCACACGCATGTGTGTATTATGCACATGCACACACTCACATGCACACCTCACATGTACACTCACACGCATGTGTGTATTATGCACATGCACACACTCACATGCACATACTTGTTTTTGTTTCCTTTCCTTTCTGTTCAGCCTGACGACCTCAGCAGCGCTGGTCCCAAAGCTCAGCCGTTGGATCCTCTCTCTCTCTGTGTGGTGGTGGGGGTGCCGAGCGCCATGCGCCGCTGCTGGGTCGCTGCGCTGGGACATGCTGCTCTGGGGAGCCTGGAGGCCGTGGCACCCACGCCGCGGCACCCCGCGGGCTGGCTGGCGGAGGTAGCCTTTCTCTGGCAGCTTCTAGCTTCTGTCTGCGTGGTGGACATGCCCGTGTTATCCACTCTCAGGCCCTGGGTGCTTCGTGGGGTGGACACGTGGTTCCGTGCCCTCTGCCCTCTCGCAGCTCCGTGCCCTCTGCCCTCTCGTGGCTCCGTGCCCTCTGCCCTCTCGTGGCTCAGTGCCCTCTGCCCTCTCGCGGCTCTGTACCCTCTGCCCTCTCGCGGCTCTGTACCCTCTGCCCTCTCGTGGCTCAGTGCCCTCTGCCCTCTCGTGGCTCCAGTGCCCTCTGCCCTCTCACGGCTCCGTGCCCTCTGCCCTCTCACGGCTCCGTGCCCTCTGCCCTCTCGCGGCTCTGTACCCTCTGCCCTCTCATGGCTCCGTGCCCTCTGCCCTCTCGCGGCTCCAGTGCCCTCTGCCCTCTCGTGGCTCCAGTGCCCTCTGTCCTCTCGAGATGAGCTTGCCACACGGTGACCCGTCACACGCAGGTGACAGCGCCATCTTCCAGGTCGGGAAGGCACATTCTGGAAGGCACTGAAAGGGAGGGCCTGGTCCTCCAGGCCCCACAGCCTGCCCAGGACGCAAGTGCTTCAGGTTGCTCTTGAAGGGGCTGGCTTTGGATTTCCTAGGAGCACTGGGGTCAGAACCCTAACGATACCCAGTTGTTTACTGAGAAACAGGATTGGAGTGGGGACACGTGAGCAGGTCTTGGTACCTCATCAGAGGCCAGAGAGCTGCAGGACACACCAGGAGAAAGAAGGTGTGCGTTTGCAGTCGGTCAAGAGAAGGCAGCGGGCACCGGGGGCTCATGCCTGTAATCCCAGCTACCGGCGAGGTTGGGATCTGAGGATCTTGAAGCCAGCGAGGGTAGGGAAGTCAGGGGGACTCTTCCTGGAAGTGGCGCTGTGGCTCAAAGTAGTGGAGCACTAGCCTTGAGTGCAAAAGCTCAGGGACTGTGCCCAGGCCCTGTGTTCAAGGCCTGTGACCGAGCAGAGAGAGAGAGAGGGAGAGAGAGAGAGAGAGTCTAGACAACTGTGGACACCAGTGTGAGGGAAGCAGCGGGGGAGGGGGTGGGGGGAGGGGCGCAGGGGAGGGGCGCGGGGGTCACGGGACCACAGAGAAGAGGCAGCAGGCGCCCCGCACTCGGCCCCTGCGGAACCCGGATGTGCAGGAGGCAAGCTCTCCAGAGCTGAGGTGCTACGCTGAGTCGACCCTGCCGCCGAGACCTGAGCGTGAGCGCCGTCTCTAGCAAAGGAGAGAGTCCTGCTCACGCGCGCTCACGACTCCTTCCGGGAGCTGCCTGCACCCGGCAACGGCTTGCCTGGTCTCTGTCAAACCTAGAGCCTCACTCCAACTCCTGTGTGCTGGTGCTGGCAGGGCTGCTCCCCTCCGCCCTCCGCCCTCCGCCCTCCGCCCTCCGCCCTCCACCCTCCACCCTCCGCCCTCTGCCTGCTTCTACACAAGTGCACTGCTCCTGTGCATCCTGCCGCTGGCTCAGCCCGGAGCTGGCTCTCATTGTCCACACATCACGTGCAGCCCTCCGGACTGGAGCCCCTGTTTCTCGAAGGTTGGGCTCTGTGACTTCACGAATCACCCCGGCTGAAGGTGCAGCCTAAGTGTGCACAGGTTCAACACGTTCTTCGGTGACACGGCAGCAGACCCGATTTGAGGGCCATTGTTTTTAGAGAAGGAGGAGGGAGGAGGCTGAGGAGATGACCCCCCTCTGGGCCCTAACTTAGCTATTGTCCCCTGGAAAGACATCGGCCACTTCTTGGGGTGCCATGTGCCCACCTGCCCCGTGTGGAGCACTCCGATCTTCTCTGCTCCCCCAACGCTCGCAGCAAACCCAGACTCGGCGGGGCGTGGCGTCTGTGTCCGCCTGGCGCCCTCTGCAAGTTCTTTGGCAAGCATCTCACCCTTGTCCTCGCTGCTACCTCTTGGGGACACAGGGAACTGATGTCATTTGAGATGTCTTCATCTATTTCGGTAGCATGCGGACGGCATGTAATGAATATCAAGTGACTTATAAAACTGAGTGATGTCATCCGGCTGATGAATCGTCCTGGGCCCCAGCAACGATCCTTACCGAGTCTCCACACAGGAGCCGGGCTCGGGCCATTCCGGCTTTCCTGCTGAGCGTCTGCCACCCTGTGCTCACGCACAGCTCTCGTGCTCCAAGCCCCAGAGCTGTTCTGTGAGGGTCTCGCACGGTTCTGCTCCTCTATTTTATCTTCCTTCCCGGTAGCAAAGAGGATTCCAGGAGCCCTGGCTGCATCGTCCGTCCTGCTGTTTGCTCCTCTAAGACTTGCTGCAGTGAGCACACCGTCCCAGCTTTCTGACTGTCGTCCTTCACACCACAGAGTCGTGACCAGGCCGTGTCCCCTTGTCTGAGCATTCCACTTTCCAGGTCATTGTTATGTCAAATGAGCAGAATCCATCCTCAGCATCCTCCCTGGAGTCCGGGGTGAGATCCCCAGGCTGCCTGCGTGCACAAACATGTCATTTTGATCCAGCCTCAGGACTTGCAATATGTAAGTGGACTTGTGTGCTAATGGCTCCTGCAAGAAATGCATCAAAGCGTTCCCTTACATACCAGGCCAGGCCTGGTCTCCACCTCCCTGGGCCATGGGCAGGGTAGGGCAGGGCAGCGGGACAGGTCTGCTGGGCTTGGGGCCCGAGGTTTTCAGGGGCCTGACCGTCTGAGCAGGGGCTGTGGCTCTGCTTTAGCACCCTGAGGCTGGGATGGATCCTGGGCTGACATTTATTTGTTCAGACATATTTGGATATGCGGTGAGTGGAAGAGTTATAAATAGAGAAGGGTGGGTTCTCCTATAACCAATACAAAATGGTTAAGAGGAGAATTTCCTCGAACTTTCCAGAAGAATAAAAATAAGAGGGCAGATCTCTGGGGACCAAGAACAGCCTTGGAAGCTTTTGTCTTGTGGGAAGAGGTCCAGAACGCTGTTCAGAAGATGTCATAACCACAAGGGATCCTAACCCAACCCACCAACGAGGTCTGAGCAAGGAAAGTGGTATGGGCAGGGGAGTTGGTCTCGGCGCTGGAGATCAGAACGCCGCTCGTTTGGGACGAGAGGGGGGTGGCATTTGCCTTTAATTAACTGGATGTAGCCAGAGGATGCTAAGTTGCCCCAAGAATTTCCAAAGACTCTGTGGCAGCTGCTGTGTCTATTTGCCCTTGCGTGCTACTGATTCTAAAGCCCCAAACCCTTCCTATGGGACTGTCCCTAGAAAATGTTTGCTAGACATTTGAGGCCAAAGAGCAAAAGTCAACACAGGCATATGAACTCACAGCGGGAAGGCAGGGCCGGGAGAGGCCCGAGATGAAAGGCGGCCCTCCTCACTTTCATCCCCAGTTAACACCTTCAGGAAGCGGCCACAGCAGACGCCGCTGGCTCAGAGAGGAACCCGGGCTGTTATTATATGACTTGTTTTTACACGGGTGGTGCTCTGCGGAATGCCCCACTGGTCGCTGGGGTGGGAATGGCGGAGCTGGGGCACCGGCTCTGCCTCCCCCGCCGGGCAGGGGTGGCCGCACGCACTGTGCCCGTGGCAGGTTCTGTCGGGGGCAGTGCACCCTGCACCAGGCCCACGGTACGCCTGTGTCCCAGCACCCCTGGCCACGCTCACAGGGCACTGGGCTGAGGCTTATGAGCCCCAGGATGCTGCTCATGGTCTCAACAAGTGACCTTGTTCTGGGGTGGTCAGCAAACCCTTGTCGATCGTTGGTCCTGTGCCGAAGGGGGCTCACACAGCTCCAAAATGGGCAAGGCTTGGGTTCTGGCTGCTCTTGGAGCTCCAAGTCAGGAGAGTTTCATTAAAGTAGAGCCCGATGCCGCTCTGTCCTCGGCCTGCCAGAGCCATACCCTTCTGGAACTCAGGTCCTAGCACATTTAGTTGATTCCACTGGGAATTTTAGGGCTTTCTAAAGAGGAAAAGGGCGTGGAAACAGGAAGCCTCAGAGTCCTGGGGTGGACGGGTGTACAAGCGAAAGGACCAGGAGAGTTTCATCAGACTTCAGGGCAAAATGCTGCACGCTTACAGCTCCAGTTAACCAAAATGTCACTTCAAAGAGACAAAGGGCAGACAACGAAATCAAATATGGCGACTAGAGATGGTTGAAGAGCTCCTTCAGGCCTCCTGCTGGGATGTGGCAGATGCCAGGCACTCAGCAATGCCCGGGTGTTGCTACAAAGCCCTCGGCTGCCCTCAGCACACCCGGACGAGAAGTCTCCGAGTCTCCTTCAGCAGCAAACCCGTCCCGGGTGCCTTCACGCACAGGGCCAGGATCCCCGAGGAGGGGTTTGTGAGGCACTGAGCCCAGACCTGCTTGGATGGGGTGCATGGCAGGGCTCGCACGCCGCAAAGGAGGAGCGAAGGTAGGTCATCGTACATAGGCATAGGATGTGATCATCTCCCGTCCTGGGCCTGCACCATCACACACAGGGCATCCTGTGACCCCGGAGGCCCCCTGTGGCCACCACTCATGCAGAATGCCTGGCCTCTGTCCTCAGATCTCTGCTGCTGGTGGAGCCACGACCTCCCGAAGACAGTGCCCTTCCCCTGGCCCAGGCGTCCCTCACGCGAGGGTTAGAGGGTTAACGCGAGGAGCCGTGCGTCTGTATTCCTCTTCACCTGCTCGCCCCCTCCCTGGCTGAAGAGAATTTAGTTAATTAATGTTTTTCACAAGCTCGACTCACTGTTCCCATCTATTTACTGAATTATTTGCCGGGGCAAAGGAAAATGATTGTTTCCATTTATCCGATGGGCTGAATATCTCCCATTGTTCGTCTCCCTGTTGAAAATTCCAGCACTTAATAGTCTTATGGTAGGTGAGTTGACAAGCTATATGTATTCATAATCTTATCAAATGACTGTTTACCGGGATTATGCCTGTCTGTAATGGTTTCTTTGTTTCCCCTGTGAAAGGCTCGGCACTGCAGCCCTTCGGCTGGCTTCTCAGGATGGGAGCCCAGCAGCTTTAATTTTATCCTCCCGAGATGAAAGGAAAATGCTGGTGGAAGTCTTCACACCGCGCTCTAAGATGCCACTTCATTTGTCTCCCCGCTGATCCCTAGATTTAAGGCTCTATTTAGCGTCTGAGCAGCATGGCTGGCTCTTCTGCCTCGCAGTGTCTGGAGGTCAGATGTGGAGATGTTTCTTCGTTCCCGAGTCTCTGGCTTGGCCACGGAGGCAGAGAGCGTGGAGAGAGAGTGGCGGGACCTGGGGGGTGGTGGGGGAAGCCGCCGCACCATGCCCCAGACCTAGACCTGCCTAGGCAGAGCCCCAGCTCCACACACGCCCACTCCTGCCTTAGCTTTGCACCCGGTGGGGCTGGAGGGGCAGTGCGGAGGGCCAGGGAGCCCGGGCTGCACTCCAGGCCAGTGTGGCCATCCCAACTTCCCAAAGGCTGGCAGGGGTGGAGTCCAGGGGGGCCTGGTCCAACCTGGCCAGCACCCAGGGGCATCCTGGGCACCCTTGGCCCTGTGGGAGCTCCCCAGTCCTATCCTAAGGATGGCTCCCAAGGTTCTCTGCTGCTCTGCGCCCAGGATCACATGGCTGAATTCTCTTCATCTCCCAGGCATCCTCCAAGCGTCCCAACCCCTCCACGTGCAGCTCCGGCAGCTCAAGACTGACAAAGACATGCTGTGCCCCGAGCCTCACATGTCCAGGGACACTCCTTTGGAGAGCTGCTTAAGTAATAACAACAACGATGTATTCAGAAGTGCTCTGATCCCCTCCCACAGCAGTCCTCTGGAGAAAATCCTTCACCTGGGGAAACCATAGGCGTGCAAGGAACTTGGTAAGGCGCTGCCCACCGGCTGTGCACGCTGATGTCCCTCAGCACCCACCCTGCCACGCGGAGCCTGCCACGCGGAGCCTGCCACACGGAGCCTGCCACGCGGAGCCTGCCACACGGAGCCTGCCACACGGAGCCTGCCACGCGGAGCCTGCCACACGGAGCCTGCCACACGGAGCCTGCCACGCGGAGCCTGCCACGCGGAGCCTGCCACGCAGAGCCTGCCACACGGAGCCTGCCACGCGGAGCCTGCCACGTGGAGCCTGCCACACGGAGCCTGTGCACGCTGCTCCCCGCTGCTGTCCCTCAGAGCCCACCCTGCCACACGGAGCCTGCCACACGGAGCCTACCACACGGAGCCTGCCACGCAGAGCCTGCCACGTGGAGCCTGCCACGCGGAGCCTGCCACACGGAGCCTGCCACGCGGAGCCTGCCACGCGGAGCCTGCCACGCGGAGCCTGCCACAGGGAGCCTGCCACGCGGAGCCTGCCACTCGGAGCCTGCCACGTGGAGCCTGCCACATGGAGCCTGTGCACACTGCTCCCCGCTGCTGTCCCTCAGAGCCCACCCTGCCACACGGAGCCTGCCACGCGGAGCCTGCCACGTGGAGCCTGCCACACGGAGCCTGTGCACGCTGCTCCCCGCTGATGTCCCTCAGAGCCCACCCTGCCACACGGAGCCTGCCACGCGGAGCCTGCCACGCAGAGCCTGCCACACGGAGCCTGCCACGCGGAGCCTGCCACACGGAGCCTGCCACACGGAGCCTGTGCATGCTGCTCCCCGCTGCTGTCCCTCAGAGCCCACCCTGCCACACGGAGCCTGCCACACGGAGCCTGCCACACGGAGCCTGTGCACGCTGCTCCCTGCTGCTGTCCCTCAGAGCCCACCCTGCCACACGGAGCCTGCCACACGGAGCCTGCCACGCGGAGCCTGCCACACGGAGCCTGTGCACGCTGCTCCCTGCTGCTGTCCCTCAGAGCCCACCCTGCCACGCGGAGCCTGCCATGCGGAGCCTGCCACGCGGAGCCTGCCACGCGGAGCCTGCCACACGGAGCCTGTGCACGCTGTTCCCCACCGATATCCCTCAGAGCCCACCCTGCCCCGCGGAGCCTGGAACAAAGAGTGCAGCTCTCTTTGCCCAGTGGGCCAAACGCACAGATACACTGTGGCACCTGCACAGCGGAGGGCTGAGGCGCCCGGGCGAGGCTGCGCACGCTCCGATTAGCCTGGCGCGAGCTGACCTCACCGCCCCCCCCGGCCGTGCTGCCCGGCCGTGCTGCCCGTCCGGGTGGAATTCAGCGCTGAGTGGTTTCCCACTGGAACGAGTCACGTTTGTTAACTGCCTGCGCTGCCACTTCAGATTACCGTCTGCCCTCGCCAGCAGTCTTTCCCGTGCATTTCTAAGCAGGGCCACCTCCAGAAGCCGGCCCCACGGGCCTCGGCTCCAGCCACCTTGGGAAGGCCGCTCTGTCCCTGCCCGGAGACACCCTGCCTTTGGTTTGCAGCCGGATGCGGTGGGAATCCCCACTTCCTATTTCCCAGCTCCTCCAATCCACAGAGACCTAGCACATGCTTCAAATGACTTCCATGGATCAGAACAGCCCACAGACGAAAAGAAAACGCAGGGCAGGGCAGGGTAGGGAGGGATGGAGGAGTGGGGGAGGTGTGGGGAGCAGGGCTGGGGTGGGGAGGGATGGGGGAGTGGGGGAGGTGTGGGGAGCAGGGCTGGGGTGGGGAGGGATGGGGGAGTGGGGGAGGTGTGGGGAGCAGGGCTGGGGTGGGGAGGGATGGGGGAGTGGGGGAGACACAGGGAGCAGGGCTGGGGTGGGGAGGGATGGGGGAGTGGGGGAGGTGTGGGGAGCAGGGCTGGGGTGGGGAGGGATGGGGGAGTGGGGGAGGTGTGGGGAGCAGGGCTGGGGTGGGAGGGATGGGGGAGTGGGGGAGACACAGGGAGCAGGGCTGGGGTGGGGAGGGATGGGGGAGTGGGGGAGACACAGGGAGCAGGGCTGGGGTGGGGAGGGATGGGGGAGTGGGGGAGGTGTGGGGAGCAGGGCTGGGGTGGGGAGGGATGGGGGAGTGGGGGAGACACAGGGAGCAGGGCTGGGGTGGGAGGGATGGGGGAGTGGGGGAGGTGTGGGGAGCAGGGCTGGGGTGGGGAGGGATGGGGGAGTGGGGGAGACACAGGGAGCAGGGCTGGGGTGGGGAGGGATGGGGGAGTGGGGGAGGTGTGGGGAGCAGGGCTGGGGTAGGGAGGGATGGGGGAGTGGGGGAGACACAGGGAGCAGGGCTGGGGTGGGGAGGGATGGGGGAGTGGGGGAGGTGTGGGGAGCAGGGCTGGGGTGGGAGGGATGGAGGAGTGGGGGAGGTGTGGGGAGCAGGGCTGGGGTGGGAGGGATGGGGGAGTGGGGGAGACACAGGGAGCAGGGCTGGGGTGGGGAGCAGGGCTGGGGCGGGAGGGATGGATGTGCCAGACATCAGCCCAGCCTCCTCAGAAGCGCAGAGGCTGAGTAGGCCTTGCCTTCCTTCCTACTTCCCACAATTAACCACGATGTTTATCTTTCCTCTTTCTGTTTATCATTAAAGCCACGTTGTGTTAATGATAATGTGGATGGTGAAGTCTGTCATGGACCCCGAAGGCTGTGGCGCACTGAAGCAGACTCTGTGTGAGAGTCTGGTGGAGTGCCGTCGGTAGGAGGCCCTGGGCCTGGGGGAGCCCCGTGGCAGCAATGGTGGGAGGCCCTGGTGTCTGCACTTGGCCGCGCCCCCCACCGTGGAGGTGCAGAGTGTGCGCAGCGCAGAGCAAAGGACGGGCTCTCTGGGCCAGGCTCACTGGGCAAGTGGCTGCTTGGGTTGGAGCAGCAGCAGCTCCGGGCATTCTTAGGGTGACATGTGGGCTGGCCTCCCCGGGCAGCCGCTGGGATCGCAGGTGTCTGTGACCACATCTGGATGGTCGCATGACCCTGCCTCTCGGGCAGCGGTCCATCCACTGGTGAGCCGGGGAGAGCCTGCAGGTGAGCAGGTAAGGCCATCACAGAGGAATGGAGGACAGTGGGCGGCCAGGGTGGAGGCGAGTGCGCGGCAGGGTTGTCCTGGAGCTGCCCAGGCCTCTGTCCCTCTCCTAAGCACTGGGGGCCGGGTGTTTCCCAGCTCCTGATGGGTTCGAGTTCATTTCTTTTGCTTCTAGAACTGAACTTGAACTAAGATCCACACCTGTCAGACAGAGAGGTTAGCAGATGAATTGACCTTTAACCCCTGAGCCTCACATAGCCCACACTGAGGGTCCAGATGGGGCCTTGATTGGGCCAGAAAATCCCAGGAAGGCCCACCAGGCAGCCAGGCCAGCGGGGGCCGCCGAGGGGCACCTCACCCAGACACACTGCAGGGCTTTTCTTGGGCTCTTGTTTTGGGGGATGAAGCTACTGCAGGTTCATCAACACCTTCCTCAGCCCCACCATGGAGCTCGGCAGCTCCCTCTGGAGCTGGCTGGGCGCTTGCTCTTCTCCGAAACCCAGGCAGGAAGAGGACCCCAGAGCGAGGGCTCCGGACACAGCCGTGTCTGGAAGGGCCACTCGGGGGAAATGCCTCGTGGCTGGAGGAAGGCCGGGATGGAGGGGGAAACAAAACCTCTGGTTCCGATTGTTATCTCGGGGGAATCAACTCCCGTTTCCCACAGCTGTGGGACCGGCGGGGGGGGGTGCACAGGAAGGGAAAGGGCGGGACGGGTGGGGTCCCTGGGGTCCCGCGCTGAGCGCAGAGGCCTCGAGCCCCCACCTGAACTCCGGTGCCGGGGCCTGGGATCCTGCCGCCCAACCATTCCGGAGATCTTGGAGCTCTGCCTGAAACTTCAGCTCCGTCCATTTGACTCTGGGTCCTGGACTTGAGCCACAGGCCGCTGTCCCTGGGTTTGTCAGCCGGCCCAGGGCATTGCTCCTTTTACTCAAAGGGTCGGTGGCAGATGGGCTTTTCGAGGGCCAGTCTTCCATACAGCCCGTGTGGAACCCTTCTGCCCAGCAACCCCCTCTGGGTCTCCCTCGCGGTGCTCACAGAGCTGGCCCTTGAGTGTGGCTCATCCCGGGCCAGCCTCCACCCTCCAGTGTCCTGCCTCAGGGCCGTGTCTCCGAGTCTACCCACAACCTGGCAGCAGCAACAGCAGCAGTAGGACTGGTTTTTTCCAGGGAAAGGCTTCAGGAGACCTGAGAATCCATTACTATTGATGCATAAATGAAAGAGCGGACAAGAGGATTGTGGACCATGTTAGTTACATTGAAATTCTCTCTCCCTCTCCACCCCAGCCTCTCTGGCTCTGGCTCTGTCCCTGAGCCTCCTTTGCTCAAGGCTAGCCCTCTACCACTTGAGCTACAGCACCACCACGCCCTGCTTTTATCTGTGATTCATTGGAAATAAGAATCTCATGGACTTTCCTACCCCAGCTGGCTTCCGACCTCAATCCTCAGAACTCAGCCTCCTGAGTAGCTAGTATGACAGGTGTGAGCCACCGACACCTGGCTGGTCTCTCTTTTTTAACAGGGCAAAAACTCATCCTTGTGAATGCCAGCTGATAGCTGATAGATGAAGAAAAATACAGCTTATCTAATAAAAGCACTTGCTTGGTGGAGGACTCGAGTGGCGGCCTGGTATGCAGCCGGTACCCGGTGGCTGCGGCTGCGTTGACAAACGTGTGCGAGAGCCACACACGGTGGGGGACGGGGCGGGGGCTGGGCACGCTGTCGGGAGGATCTGTGCGTTTGGGGATCTTTATCCACCCCAGGTCTGCTGGTTGGAGCCCGTGGTGTGTTTCCTGTCACGTGGTGGCCTTGGAGCCGGGGGAGACCCGGGGGCCAAGGCTCCCCCCCGACGGTGATGGCTATCGATCGTCCTGCTAGGCCGGCCCGCCGCGTCCTCATCACCTCCTTTGTGCAGCTGACCGGCACAACCTGCGCCCAGAGAGCGGACGAAGGTTAGGGCTGTGAGGGCCAGCTCCCACCTCGGAGCCGGCAGGACCAGCCGCGCGGAGCAGATGGTGCGGAGACAGAACTCCCATCCCGCACAGCTTTTTCCATAATGGAATCCACATTAAAAATGATATTATCTTCACTTTTAAAGGCCCTAATGGATGATATTTATGTCTGTGAAATATGTTCCTGACTGCAGCATGTATAGTGCATGAAGAGCAGCCGTCCAAACAGCCCCGCCGCCGACCACGCAGCGGCCGTGGATGAATTTCTTGTCCAAGCGGCCAATCGGTGAAATTCGTTTTAATACACGACAAAAAGTAGAGTTTGTGTGTTCTCCCCACAGAGCGTGGGGAGTGGCTGGGCGTTAATGTGAGCTGACAGCCTTCTGATATTTTCTGCCATTCTCGTCCTGAGCAAAGTGCTCTAAAAACGCACCCATAATTTATTTATGGGACCTGTCAGTTAACTCATGAATAACCAGGATGTTTTCAAGGGCATTAGACTTGATACTTTTGCCTTCTCTGCGAACCCAAGGAAGAAGCGTGGCTTTCTGGGCCCTTTGTGCCTGAAGGAGAGTCGGGGGTGAGGGGGGATTAATCCCGTTACCCGGCCACCTCGGGGGCATCCAGGGGCCATTCGCACACATCAGTGGTACTTATTTAAGGTCTGAGATGTTTCTGAGTCCTTTCATTAATGACCTACTGCTCATCGGGAAACTATATTTTGAACCGAAGGGTGAGTAGGTAGCATGGGAAGTATCTGCTATCTAACATGTCAGTTAGAACAGGATCCTCTGAAAGTTGTGCCTGGCTTCACAGCGACCACGCTGTGCCCTGGCCTGGAGCTTGCCGGGTGACATTCTGCCCAGTAGGACCCGTTTGCAGGTGTCCAGTGACTCTCTCTCTGGTCCTCACTTGAGCACATGGAGGCAGGAGGGCAGAAGCGAGTCTCCTCCGTCAGGCCAGCCAGGTCAGCAAAGAGAAAAGAAGGTTGCTGTCCGTCTGTCCGGCCTTGGGACGGCCCTCGCTCACGCCGGCAGACGGGGCCGCAACACTTAGGTGTGAGCTTGTCATGTCTGTGCTATTTTCATAGCCAGGCACCAAAGTTGCACATCTGCTCAGACTTCAAACACGCCGCTTTCCATGTCGGTGTGGGAGCACAATGGCGCAGTGTGTACAGACGCGGTCCGTCCGCCCCGAGGGGCCCGGCGCTGCCGCCTCCCAGCCCCGTTCCGGGGGAGGGCGGTGGGCAGCCCTCAGCCGCTGCTCCGGGTCGCTGGCCTCTGAGATTCTGCCTCTGAGATGTCACCTGCAGTGAGCGCCCCGCGCTACGTCACAATGCCCACGCTCCTCAAGTCACAGCACACCGCAGCAGAGACACCGTACGATCGCCCGGCGTCACAAGAACAATGCCAGCACCCACAGCGAGACCTTCGTGGGTCTCTGCAGGGCGTGGCTGCTGTTGCTGCGTTTTGTTAGTCGCTGCTGTCGCTGCCCATGTCTGCGGTAGGCGTGACATGCCATCCCCTGGGCACCACTTCGGGGTGGGAGAGGCGGCACGGTGGCCCTGCGGCCCCCGGGGCTCCGCCCAGCAGGGGAGGAGATGCGTGGCTCGGACACGGATCCCACGGCCAGCGGCCCGGGTGTGGACAGCCCGGATCCCATCAGCTGCACTGCACAGTCCCAGCGCGCTCCGAGCACGGGACCTTCTGCTTGCGTGTGTGGTATGTGAACCCCATCCTGGCCGTATTCCTGTATTCCTCTTTGGGTGAATGTCTGTGTCCTATGGCAGGGGTCCTGGGCCGGACTCTGCAGCTGCTCTGGACCATGGTGAAATGCCCACCGTGCACAACCACCATCACCCACCCGCCTGGTCTGGGTGGACGAGGAGACCCACGGCATGCCATCTTCCCCCTCCTCCCGCAGGGCCCGGCCCCGAGGAGGCCCCTGGCGCTGGACACATCTTGCTCACTTAAAAAGCAGACCACGCAGACAGCCCCAGGCGGGGCCGCCATCTCCTTCTGGGTAAGGGCTCCAGCAGAGAGCCGCTCGCCCGAGGAAATGCTCCCTAGTGGACCCCCGTGTTCACTATCTGCGCTGGAAGCCTGGTCCCTTCACCCACCACACAGAGGGGTGGAGGTGGGATGCTGCAGCCACTGAAGTGGTGGAGACAGACACAGAGCAGGACAGGTCCCAGGGGGTCGTGGGCCGGCCCCGGGTGGTTGCTGTCACGGCCGCGGGGGTCACGGCTGCGTGGGGTCACGCCGGGAGACGATCCGCATCCTCCACATCACCTCCGCCCTGCTCACACATGCCGGGAGGAAAATCAAGGCTCGTGATGGAGCTGCACTCCAAGGCTGATTTGAATACGGAGTTTCAGAAAGTCTCTTGGGAAAATTGATGCCACTTCTGACTTCTCCTTTTTTTTTTTTTTTTGTACGCTAAAAAAAGATGCTCTTTGATGGCGTTATGAAATTCAAATGTGAAGCAGAGGATCTTTACGGCTACCATTCAAGTGCTATCAGGAAGGTCATGGCATAAATAATCAACACTTAATTCACTTATTTTAAAAATTGGTGCATAATTATAATCATAGCTTATTTTACTAGTGAGATGAGCGCTCGTACTGCCGTATTATTCGTTTTACATATTTTCTAGACAAGTTTTCAATCAACTGTTTTCCTATTTACCCTACGAGGTTGTTTGCTGCATCAAGAGGATGCGTTTGTTCTGCGTGACCGGTCCCAGTACCACTGACCACGAGGAAGGGACCCTCGGCCTGTCCCTGTCCCTCTGAAATTTCCCCTCCCTCTTCTCTTGCCTTGCCCGCCGGGCTGCCAAGTCAATCCCGGAGCCCAGGAAACTAGTGTGTTGGCACAACCAAGCCATTTGATGCGGTAAAGATGATGAGGGGTTTGTGTCCTAATTGACACAGGGGGGAAGGAACAAAAAATAACCATACACCTCTGGTTCGAGGGTAGGCTGCTCCCAGCGGGGCCAGGCTTCCGGAGGCTTCCTGGGGACCTCTGGCCCCACCGCTCCAGCTGGTTCTGGCTAGGGCCTTCCTTCTCGTCAGATGCTGCCTACCAGCTTCACCTCTCCCCGCCTCCTTGGCTTGCTCTTCCTGGCGTAGCTGCATGGAAGAGGCCTGAACTCTCAGACAGATGGGCAGGCAGGCAGACAGACAGATGGACGGATGGACAGCCAGCCAGCACTTCAGGTGTCTCACATCCTCCGTAGAGTCCCTCAAGACATCTCTCCTGTCCCAGGTGCTGACCCTCTGCCGGCCACGCCTTCTATCATCACCATCCAGCCTGCCGATGCTTCACCCAAGAGCTGATCACCGGAGGTGGCACAAGTCTCTAGATGCGCCCTGCACTGCCTTGGGCATACACAATGAGTAGTAGAGAATGGATCGGGGATTTCACATTTAGCTGACAACTCGTATTGAAATCACAGGCAGCCAAAACAAAATACCTGGTGAAATGGAAAAAAAAAAAAAGCAAAATCCATTTTCTTTCTTACAGGATGATTTTTCTTGGGCTCAGCTGCAGAACTCTGTGCGAGCTACTGACAGTCCTGTCGGGACCGCAGACTGCAGAGATGCTTCTGCAGTTCTCTCTGTTTCTACCAGGAAATTTAAAATATAGAGAAAATAGAACTGAAGGAAAGGCCACAGCGGACCTGTTCACCCCCAGCTCCATCAAGGCCTGAGTGTTTTCCTCCACTTCTCTGGCTCCGTGTCTGTCCGTCTGTGAAGGACACACACACAGCGCGCAGCTGCTGATGGGATTACAGATTCCTCATTCTGTGAACACTCCGTATCTAGTTTTGGCGAGTCGCTGTTTATCCAGCCAGTCCCTTATTGAGATGGACAGATCGTTGATTCAGCCGGTCCCTTATTATGAGATATGCAGAGTGTTTTCCTCATCAGCTATTAACCTTGATTTGTCCATTGCTTTGTGCCCCTCTGATCATTTCCTTAGTATAAACTGCTTACATTTGTGCATCCAGACACAACAGTCTTTAAGGCTCTTACAGTCTTGTTGAGACTGGATTAAATATGCAACACGGTACTTCAGTGTCATTTACATATTTAATAAATATTCTCCAACCACAGCTACGAGTTCAGCAGCCAGTCACGAGTGTCTGGTGTTTCTCATTTCACCTCGGACTTTAAAGGTGTTTATCCTCAAACTTCAGCAGCTGCTGCTTCATGGTGCTGTGTGCCGCCGTCCGCTCTGACCCGTTCCCGCGGCCTTAGCGGCTCGCGTCCCTCACGGCCCGCCTGGAGAGCCGAAGCCGGGGCTAGACAGCATCTCCAAACCGCTGCTGCCATTCCGGGCTTCTGCCACACCTGCCTGTGAACCCAACACGCTGAGGTCCAGAGAGGTGAGCTCGGTGCCCGCTGGGCGCAGGCACCGCACGGCCTCCGGCTGGTGCAACCTGACCGCAGGCATGGCCCCCGGAGCCCCAAAGACCGCACGAGGCCCGGGAGGCCCCTGGCTGGGGTCCCCTGGCTGCGTTCTCCAAGCCCCACAGCGCCCCGGGGCCATCGAGCCGTCTCCAGAGCTCATCGGTCACAGCGTGGGCCGGGGGCTCTGGTGGTCTTGCTCCGTGGCCGTCGCTTCCCACGCACACGCCGGTCCCAGCATGCACTTGCTCCATTCTGCACACTCTCCGGCAGGGAATTCCAGAAGCTGACTCCACTGTGAGAAGCACTGGGCCCTCTTCCCGCGGCAGTCCCGGGGGCCGCGGGGGACAGCGGTGAGGGACCGTCCCTTCCGGGAGCTTCCTCCTCCCCTCCGCTGGGGCTGAGGAGGGGGTCGCCCGCCTCGCCATGTCTCTCCTCGGCACCCCAAAACCCACGCCGCCTGCTCCGCGGCTGGGTGGGCATGCGGCTCCAGAGGCGGCCCAGGGCGCAGGGAGTTTCTGCGCGCACGTCTGGGGCGCTGTGAACTTGACGCTTGAGAGACCCCGCGGGACTGAAGAGTGAGCTGCTTCTAGTGGGTTCCGGAAGGCGGCGGCTGCTGGACAGCCCAGCCTGGGCCAGGCAGATGTGGGACACTGAGACAGCAGGGGTGGGGGGCCGCAGAGACCATGTGACAGAGATGGAAGTTTCTAGAATAACCCTGCAAGCTCAGTTTAAATGGGAGCTCCTCCTCCACGCTTTCAGAACGGGATCAAGCCCCGCTAGAGAACATTCTTGCTCTGGATGTGGCCGTCCCGGCCCCTGCCATCCGTCCTGGCAACTCCATTCTGGCGCCGGCCCAGGGCCAGCGCTGGCCGTGCCAAAGCTGCGCCACCAGGATGGCGGGTGACGCAGAGGCCGGAGCGCCCCTCCCTGTGCTCGCAGCTTCCCCAGGGCCGGCGATGCCAGGGGCCCTGGGAAGAGGGTACACCGAGGCACAGACACTCTGTGTGCCCCCTCCCATCGCAGCTAACAGCGCAAGTGTCAACACAGGCAGGCGATGCGCGCAGCCCGGGGCCGAGCGTTGACATTTCAATCTCAGTCATTACCCAGAATCCAGGGACACGCAGGCGTGTGTGGAGTGTGTGTGTGTGTGTGTATGCACGTGTGTGCGTGTGCATGTGGATATATGTGTATGTGCATGTGGCCATACACACCACACACACACACACACACACACACACACACACACACACAGAAACTGTGGCCACAACAACAGCATTGTGTCTTTGTCAATGGGGAAAAAGTCCCTGGTTCAGGGAACGGGTGGGGCTGGGTGGCTCCTGCCCCCTCCAGGAGCCCAGGCCCAGCCTGTGTGTGGCTTCTGCGTCTCCCAGGGTCACGGAAGCCCCCAGGGCTGGGAGGCGTCTCGGGGCCCAGAGGAGGGGGGCTCTTGAACACACAGAAAGCCGGGAGCGCGTATCTCGCACAGGTGACGGGGTCTCCCATGTCCAGTGGACATGCTCCCGGGGCTTGCGATTTTTCTGGACCCCCAGGGATGCCGGGACGTCCTGCTGAGATGGCTCTATCAGAGGAAACACCTGAATTGATCCTTTTCTACTCTTTAATGCTCTGACCTAAAAATGACAGGGCTGAAGGCTGTCATTAGTCTCCACGGCGAACAGATTATACGTTGATATAATAAATGTTTTACCTTTTAATTTTTGTTTTAGTATCTTCTTATAAATGGGTATCAAACCATGTTGAACCTATTTATTAAGGCTTTCCTCAGAAACATGCCTCGGTTGCAAAAGCAAACCTCCCGTCCTTATCAGCGGTCCGGCCCAGGCCTCCTGGGCTGAGGGGGGTGTGGACGGGCGGCGGGACAGCCCCGCCACCGCCGGGCTGCCTGCTTCTCCTCCCGGAGAAGTCCGCCCGATGCAGAGCGCCCTGGCATTCAGAGCAGAGTCCAGAACAACCCCTTCCTTTAGGAGTCCTGACCCCAGAACTCAGGAGGAAACACGTCATGGTCAAGGTCAAGGTCGAACGAGATGAGCCCCAACCCACTCTTGCTGTGGGCCTTTCAGGAGAGGAGTCAGGACGGACCAGGCGGGGCGGCTTCCGCAAGCCCAGGAGAGAAGCCCACGGAGGAGCCACGCCCCCCGCGGCGTGACCCAGGCCCCGCCCAGCCCCGTGAGGCCCAGCCGGCCCCCCAACGCACACACCAGCCATGGACATGTCCCACGTGCTCACCGCCCGAGAGCGCCTGCTCCAACCCACACACGAGGACGTGTCCTTTCCCATCAGATGCAAGCGTTCCCCGGTGGACCTTCCCTGAGGAGAGGCTTCTGCCTGTGTCTCCCAAAGAACCAGGGTTCAGTGCACCCAGGGCCGCCACCGCCACCTGCCTCCGGCCCGGCCGGGTCCTGCTGGCTGCGGGGTGGGCTGTGCCTGCTGAGCCCACTGACTCTGCGTGTTGAGGAGCACCGAGGGACCTGGAAGCCTGGCCACGGAAGAGCAGGGCTGACCACTGGGCACAGCCCTGCTCAGAACGGGCTAACACGCCGGCGGCTGTGCCGCTAACTTCAACCGTAGGAAAGGGACAATTGGCCCACTGCAAGGTGACTTTTCTAAGCCAGATGTAAGATTAGTGCAGATTAAAAATGCAATCAGAGCCAAAGTCTTCAGATCACTAGTGGTTTGCACACACACCATGGACGGGCAGGACCAGCAGCCGCTGACCAGAGCCCAGGACCTTTGCACCTGCCAGGGAAGGCAGCTAAGGAAGTATAATTGGTTCCCCAGCCACTGAGGTGACAGCTTTAGCTTTTCTTGATGAAGAAGCTTCGTTTAGGATAGCTACGAATTAAAAAATGAAGGTGTGGAGGCACAGGTAGAATTGTGCTTGAGACCAGCACTAAAATGTGAGCCACTATATGAAAATTAGCAAAGCACAAAAGGATGGAGGTGTGGCTCAAGTGGTAGAGCCTGCCTTAAGCAGGGTAAGTTCCTGCATTCAAACCGTCCATTGCCAAGGAAAGAAGGTCAGTAAAAATCATTACAACATAAACTGATGTCCAGACACGCTGCCCGTTCAGACTGGTGCTGCAAGCACCTTTAATCATGCTTGCCACACGTTCCTTCATACAGGTACGCTCACACGCACGACTGTTTCCAGGGTGAGAGCCACAGGCTCTCTCCCTCCCAAGGGTCACGTGGATCCATCGTCCGTAACGAGCTGGCTCCCGGTGCTGCCTGGCCGCCACCCTGGCAAGGCGCACCTGTGCCCTGTGTGGGGTGCACGCTGCGTGGTGAGGAGCCTGCTCCCACCCAGGCTTGCGCTGAAGCTGAGCGGTCACAGCGAAGCCCTTCCAGAGGAGAGCAGGGTGTGGAGCCAAGCGGTGCGCGGGGCTGGGCAGGGCATAGCTGGGCCCGGCGGGCCCCGGAGGCTCCCAGCGCCCCGGCCACTGTGAGCCGTGATTTCCAGCAGCAAATGAGCAGGTTTGCAGGGAGAGTCATTCATTATCTCACCTCTAAGCATCCATGTTCAGAGCTTCTGCGGGCTGGATAATTAAAGATACCATCTTTACAGGGATTGCTGGGGCACACACACCCCGGCCCTGTGCCAGGCGGACAGTCTCTGTCTCCAAGCACGTGGGCCGGTTGCTGGAGGGCAGAATGTCACAGACACAGCTGGGCAAGGCCCAGCGGGGTCCGGCACATCCTCCTGAGGGGACTGGGAGACCCGGCCACGCCAACGGGAAGCCGAGCGAGAGTCAGCTCTGCGGCGTCCGCTTCCCGGGCACCGGGGCACAGAGCTCCTGTGACGGAGGCTCCTGAAGCCCTTCCTCACAGGCTGAGCAGAAGCGAAGGGCTCTGGCCGGACAGTGAGGGCAGAAAACAGCGGCCGAGCTGACTCGAACATGGCTGAGGCAACACAGCAAGAATGATCCATCTCTAGCCTGGTGCTGGCGGCTCACGCCTGTAACCCTAGCTACTCAGGGGCCTGAGATCTGAGGATCATGCATTGAAGCCAGCCTAGGCAGAAAAGTCCCCATGAGACTCTTATTTCCAGTTAGCCACTCAAAAACCAGAAGCGCTACTGTGGCTCAAGGAGTAGAGCGTGAACCTTGAGCAGGAAGAGGCTGAGAGACAGCACCCAGGCCCAGAGTTCAAGCCCCATAACCGACAACAACACAAGGAAGTATCCATCTTGTTCCCATTGGTCCTGTAGGGCCTGGGGCCCAAACACAGGCCACCTCTGCGGCCATGGCCTGGTGAGACCCCGACCTCCATCCATGCACAAGTCCTTTCCACATCTGAGCTTGGGAGGGGGTGAAGCCATAGGGAAGGCTCTGAGTCTGAGCCAATTACGAGACTCAGCACCCGCCCACCAACCAGACTGAGGCCTTCAGAGGGGGCCAGGGACCTGCAGGGACCCCACACGCAGGCCCAGGGACCCCACACAGGCACCAGCTCCTCCTGACACGTCGCTTCTTTGGCTTTCAAAGAAACCTGCGCGATCTGCTTTAAACACTTTCCTGGCTTTTAATTCTTTGGTTGGGGAATGCATGAGCCCAAACCCCAGACAGCATCTGTCTGTGAACTCTCCTCCCTTCCACGTGGCTGCACTAGGGCAGTCAGCAATGGAGGTGAGCAAGAGCGGGCCGTGTCACCTTGTGAGCAGTGCAGGAGGCCGACGGGCCGTGGGCAGCCCTCTCTCTGCGGATCCAGGACCAGCGTGCTTAGATGAAGAGCCACCATCTTGTGGATGAAGGCCAGGGCAGCCGTGTCCAACAGTAAGTAAGGCACCAAGTCCACCAACAAGCCCCTCCCCAGCCAGGCAGGCCTGCCGGCCCCCGAGACAGCCTTTGGACGTGCTGAAGCAGAAAGGTACAGCATGTCTGTCTCTGACGGGCAGATGGAGGTGGCAAATGCGGGCTCCCAGGCTGCTGAGTGCACGTGTGCGGTGTGGTTACAGAGCACTAATCTACTCTAACTGGCTGGATAAAATGAGTGACTGATGAATCTACTTGACACAGTGGTTTCTCAGAAGACGTCTGGGCGTTCACCGTGTGTTCAGAAATGAGCACTGAGCTACCTTTCTCATTCCACCATACAGTAGCACATTGGGCAGTAACCAGGTGCTCTCCTTCCATTTACACGTTTAACAGGTTGTGCAAACTGAGTGTGACCCATTGCACACTGTTCTCAAGTCATTCCATTCCCTGTACTCCTGGGGAGGGGCAGCGAGGGCAGCGGATGGACAGCAGTCAGAAGACAATTCTATCTTGAGGGGACTGAACCAGCCAGGTGAGCATGACCTTTGGCGTCCTGGCCTTGGGGCCGGCAGAGAGGCCAGACTGGAGACAGGCTTCTCCTGTGAGTGGCTTTGTCCTCCCTGAAGGACTTCAGGTAAAGTATTTAAAAAAATACATTCTCCAAGAGACCGCACATTCTCCATCTGAGAACCGAGAAGCGAGCTTCTCCGGTGAGCACCTACAACTAAGGCTGCCCTCACGCAGGCCAGATTTGAGGCCCCTAAAATCCCAGCGTGGTCTTGACTCGTGGTTCTTGGGGTTTTTTGGGACACTCAGTCACTTGAAGAAGCAAGAGGAAATCCTCTCCAGAGGAACCCAGGGCCTCAGAAAATCTCCACAGACCAAACACGAACAAACAGGAACTCACCCTCGAAAGAACGGTCACCACGAGCAAAGACAACAGCAACCAACACAGAACGACATCCACACAGACCCCCGTTCCAGGGGTCAGATGTAAGCCCGCGGCCTCTGTGTGGTGGGGCGGATGGCGGCTGCCTTCTCCCGTCTGCCTGGCTCCACCCGGCACGCTCGCCCCAGAGCCGCCTGCCTCCTGCCCCAGTCCATGTGCAACCGTGGTGGCAAGAGCAGCCGCCTTCCTGTTGCTCAGGCCCAGTGGGAGTGGGACGATGACGAGGGCGGGGCGGGGGGAGGAGGTCAGTGACATCTGACACACAATGGCAATACACGGGGTGCTGGTGCCATGTGACTTGTGACTCGAGATGCCAAGGTAGACACGTGGTCTCAAACTACGGCCGTCTTCCTCCTCAGGGTGTGGTGGCCTGGCCTAGTAAGAACAAGGCACGCCAAGAAAAGAGGCAGACAAAGACTGGACCCTGGACTAGACCATGTTTAAAGACTAAAGATGAATAGAAACTGCCGAGCGAAGTGAAGAAGGGAGACCCGGAAGTAGGTTGTAGACAAGAGAGGCTGAACTCTTAGCGCTCAACTGAGTCCAAACCCATGTTTGAAGAAGAGGTAGTGATCTCAAAGGTCAGTGAAACTAGGGTCAAAGAGAACCGGGACCCACTGGGAATTTGGGACTTAGGGATTTGGCAGCTTTGGTGACACAGGCAAGAGTGATTGGACTGGACTCAGATGGAAGACAAAGACAAGCAGAACAGGAGAGATTCAAAAACGGTCCCCAAATAGAATGGAAGACAGTAGATCTAACCCAGATGCTAATGGAAATGAGCCTAAGAAAGAGAATGCAAAAAACGATGGAGGGGGTTGGAGGCATGAATCAGTCAGTAGAGCACTAGCCAATGAGTGAAAGCGGCAGGTACCAAGTTTGAGGCCCAGTCTCAGACCTAAAAGAATTGATGGAGAAGAGAAGCCACCATGCTGGCTGTGAGCTCAGGGAGCCTTGGTGTGTACCAGGTGGCTGGAGTTATAGATGGGCGCCAAGATTGCCAACAAGCATCTCAGGAAGAAGACGGGTGGCGTGCATGCTGGTCTGAGCTCATGGATTTCATGCTGGAAGAAGATGAGTGGTGTGTGTACTGTTTTGAGCTCACAGATTTCATGCTGGAAAGGAGGAAGAGGGATTCGCTGTTGAAGGTTGGAGAGGAAGAGGAAAAGGTCCGTGGAAACCGAAGAGGAGTGGAAGGGGGGAATTACGGAGGTGAGATCTCCAGGCAGCCCTTGATGCGAGGAGTCATGCCCCAAGAGATCCCAGTCAGTGTGGACCAGGGCGGGGACGGGGATGGGCAGAGGATGGGTAGGACACAGCCACCACAGCCCAGAAGCTGAGCCCGGAAGAGAAGGAGGGCAAGACATTCCCAAGGATGCACTTTGGGAAGCTACTGTTCAGAGTTCAAAAGGATTGCAGACAGAACATTAGATTTGAGAGGGAAACGGAGGACATTTTGACACCCATGTACTAGTGGTGCCCCTAAGAAGAATGAAACGTGGAAACAAAGATCTTCCAAGATGTAATTTTAAAAAAAAACAACTTTCCAGAAACAAAAATAAATCTACAGACTTAAAAGGCACCACAAAAGTAAAGCATCGTGGATACAACATAGATGAAGAACGGTGGGACAAAGGATCACACCTAAATCAAACTCCATCAAATACCCCAATCTTATGAATTATTAATAATAGAGCTGTAGCCAGTGGTGCTGGTGGTAGTGGTTCATGCCTATACACCTAGCTACTCAAGAGGCTGATATATGAAGATCACCATTCAAAGTGACCCAAGCAGGAAAGTCTGTGAGATTCTTGTCTCAAATTAACCACCAAAAAAAGTGGAGCTGTGGTTGAAGTGTTAGAGCACTAGCCTTGAGAAAAAATGTTCACAGGCAGTACTTAGGCCCTAAAATCAAGCCCAAGGACAAAGAAGGAAGGAAGGAAGGAAGGAAGGAAGGAAGGAAGGAAGGAAGAAAGAAAGAAAGAAAGAAAGAAAGAAAGAAAGAAAGAAAGAAAGAAAGAAAGAAAGAAGGAAAGAAGAAGCTGTCATCTGGATGTAGTGGCACATGCCTGTAAACCCATCATTTAAGAGATTGAGGTAGAAGGATCAAAAGTTTGAGGCCAACCTTCTCTACATAGTGTGTTCAAAGCCAACTTGGGCTATATAACATGACTCTGGCCTTAAAAATAACCCACTTAGAATAAGGATATCACAGAGATAAATGGTGTGATAATCTTTGAAAACATGAACTTGACACAGCAACTCTAGTTCTAGGAATTTATCCTCCTCCCCCCCCCCCGCCCCCGTGCCTACAAATACCTTCACCGCAGCACAAACAGCTGAGAACAGCGTAGGGAACCCTAGACCTGTGGCCAGCTAGCAACGTAATACCAGGTGGGTGTGAAGAAGAAAGAGCATGGTAGAGGCTTTCATATGAAACCGGTTCTGATAACATAGTTCATTATTAATGCTGTCATCTGCAGGTACTGCAGGACCCCTAGCTAGAACACAACTGTAGGAAGACCCGCGTGGGTGTTTGCATGAGTGTGCCTCATAGTGCTCGCCCCGTTGCATGTGTCCGCGTGGGTGTTTGCATGAGTGTGCCTCATAGTGCTCACCCGCGTTGCATGTGTCTGCCTCGTGTCTGTCTGTGTCATGTGTGCCACGTGTCTGCCCGCCTGTGTTGCGTGTGTCTGCTGCCCATGTTGCATGTGTGTGTCTCTGGAAGACCTGCACAGCTTGGCTGTGGATGTGCAGAGGGTGGGGGCCCGGCTGGAAGGAAAATTCCTCTTGCTCTACATTTCCCATAACTTTGGAATTTTTTACATAATTCGTACGTGACTCAAAAGAATCCAGGCTCCAAATACAGATGAAGCCCTGTTTGGGGGGACGGACCCTGCGGCATCCAGCCCCAGGAAGTGATGAGTGTGTGAGCCAGGCCCAGCCCCTCTCAGGCGACCCAGGAAGCCAGGTGCCCGCAGTCAGGGGACTCCAGGATCCATAAAAGGCCGTGGCTTGTGGCAAGAGAGGCCGCTGCTTCAGAAGAGCAGCGTACAGCCTGGCTCCCCAGCCACCTGCCTGCCTGCCTGCCTTGGGGTATGTGGAGGGCTGTGTGCGGTGTGTGGAGGGCTGTGTGTGGTGTGGTGTGTGGAGGGCTGTGTGTGGTGGGGTGTGTGGAGGGCTGTGTGTGGTGTGTGGAGGGCTGTGTGTGGTGGGGTGTGTGGAGGGCTGTGTGTGGTGTGTGGAGGGCTCTGTGTGGTGTGGTGTGTGGAGGGCTGTGTGTGGTGTGTGGAGGGCTGTGTGTGGTGTGGTGTGTGGAGGGCTGTGTGTGGTGGGGTATGTGGAGGGCTGTGTGTGGTGTGTGGAGGGCTGTGTGTGGTGTGGTGTGTGGAGGGCTGTGTGTGGTGGGGTGTGTGGAGGGCTGTGTGTGGTGTGTGGAGGGCTGTGTGTGGTGTGGTGTGTGGAGGGCTGTGTGTGGTGTGTGGAGGGCTGTGTGTGGTGTGTGGAGGGCTGTGTGTGGTGTGTGGAGGGCTGTGTGTGGTGGGGTGTGTGGAGGGCTGTGTGTGGTGTGTGGAGGGCTGTGTGTGGTGTGGTGTGTGGAGGGCTGTGTGTGGTGGTGGTGTGTGGAGGGCTGTGCATGGTGGCATGTGGTACAGACCTCAGAAATGCTTGGGCCGGTGGCTCGGTGGCTCAGTGGCTCTGCCCCTTGTTTGGGGCACAGCACACATAGTGTCTCATCGCCCCACCCCCAGGCCTCTGGCCTGGCGAAAGCTGCCACTGTGGACCACCCCACAACTGCCCCACCTCCACTTCTTCTGCTAAAAAAGATCAAAGAACACACTCTGGGCGTGGTGGCACTTGCCTGTAATCCCAGCTACCAGGGAGGTGGTGCTGGGGAGACTGGAGCCAAGGTCAGCCCAAGCAACAGCCAGAGGTCCCAGGCGGAATGGGAACTAAGGGAAACGTGCTGGGGACGCGGCCCAAGTGGTACAGCACCTCAGCACACAGGCCCCTGGGACAGCTAGTGCTGCCGGGGGGAGGGAAATTGAGTTGCATCAAATCCATTATTGAGACTATAAATAGAACAGATCAAGACTTACCATGCTTCATTGTAAGATCAAGGAAGGCCTGCAAAGAGGGAACATCTGTGTGTGGGTGTGTAGTGTGTGTGATGTGTGCATTGCGTGTGGGTGTGCATTGTATGTGGTGTGTGCAGTGTGTGGTATGTGCAGTATGTGCAGTGTGTGTGGTGTATGTAGTGTGTGCAGTGTGTGTGCTGTGTGCAGTGTGTGGTGTATGCATTATGTGTGGTGTGTGCAGTGTGCGCAGTGTGTGTGTGTGTGGTGTGCAGTGAGTGTGGAGTGTGTGTGGTGTGTGCATTATGTGTGGTGTGTGTAGTGTGTGTGTGTGGTGTGTGTAGTGTGTGTGTGCTGTGTGTAGTGTGTGGTGTGTGCATTGTGTGTGGTGTGCAGTGTGTGTGGTGTGTGCAGTGTGTGTGGTGTGTGCATTATGTGTGGTGTGTGTAGTGTATGTGTGTGTGTGCTGTGTGCAGTGTGTGGTATGTGCAGTATGTGCAGTGTGTGTGGTGTATGTAGTGTGTGCAGTGTGTGTGCTGTGCCCAGTGTGTGGTGTATGCATTGTGTGGTGTGTGCAGTGTGTACAGTGTGTGTGTGGTGTGCAGTGAGTGTGGAGTGTGTGTGGTGTGTGCATTATGTGTGGTGTGTGTAGTGTGTGGTGTGTGCATTGTGTGTGGTGTGTGCAGTGTATGGTATGTGCAGTATGTGCAGTGTGTGTGTTGTATGTAGTGTGTGCAGTGTGTGTGCTGTGCGCAGTGTGTGGTGTATGCATTGTGTGGTGTGTGCAGTGTGTGGAGTGTGTGGTGTGTGCGTTATGTGTGGTGTGTGTAGTGTGTGTGTGTGCTGTGTGTAGTGTGTGGTGTGTGCATTGTGTGTGATGTGTGCAGTGTGTGTGGTGTGCGCAGTGTTGTGCTGTGTGCATTGTGCTGTGACGCTAATGCTTCCTGTGTGGATGTTGGAGGTCTGTGCTCTGTGGATGGTATAAGTGTGCACAATGTGTGTGGTGCGCCTATGCTGTGTGTGTGTGTTGTAGATGCCTGATGCGGGGTGTGCACAGTGTGTGCAGTGTGCACACACCTCACGAGGGTAGGGAGGCAAATGCTCACAGGTATGGTGCCCGCGTGTGCCCCAGATGCCTCCCTGCAGCCCTGCCCAGCCTCCTCTGCCCGGGGGAGGGGCTGGGGTTGGGGGCCCTGTGAGCCCCGGGCCCCTCCTGCGGAGGTGAGGGGTCACGTCAGGTGAGGAGGCAGGCGCTGGGCGACGCAGACGCGGTACTATTTTCTCAGTCGTGATGTAGGTCACAGCTTCCCCAGATTGGCTGTTGCCATGGCAACCAGAGCTTGTGCCTCTGCCCTGGGACTGGCAGCGCTTCCTGCAGGTGAAGGGCATGTAGGGTTCCGGGGTGGGGGTGGGGGCTCGTGTAGCCCCCGCCCCTCGCCGTCAGGGAAGGCCGGCACCCGCCCTTTGTGTGGACCCCCCTCTTCCCCCCCAAAGATGGCTGCAGCTGCCTGGAGTCCTTCCGGAGCCAAACAGAACCTGTTCCGCAGGGCCTTGGAAATATGAGACTCCCGGGGCTCTCCAAGGCTCCAGTGCCCGTGTCGCCTGCGTCGCCCGCGTCGCCCGCATCTGTCCTGCGCCCACCTCTGCCACCCACCCCAGACCCCAGGCTGCAGCCGGGCTATGGCCTGTTCTCACCATGGGAGACCTCGCCAGCTCAGGGCCTCCTGGGCTCTCCACGCTACAAGATGAAATTGTCCCCCGAGCCCAGTGGTACCCCCCAAGCCTTGCATCCGCCTGAGCCCAGCGTGCCCCGCATGCCCAGTGTGCCCCCAAGCCCAGTGTGCTCCCCGAGCCCTGTGTGCCCCGCATGCCCAGTGTGCCCCGCATGCCCAGTGTGCCCCGCATGCCCAGTGTGCCCCCAAGCCCAGTGTGCTCCCCGAGCCCTGCGTGCCCCGCATGCCCAGTGTGCCCCCAAGCCCTGTGTGCCCCGCATGCCCAGTGTGCCCCGCAAGCCCAGTGTGCTCCCCGAGCCCTGCGTGCCCCGCAAGCCCAGTGTGCCCCGCAAGCCCAGTGTGCCCCGCATGCCCAGTGTGCCCCCAAGCCCTGTGTGCCCCGCATGCCCAGTGTGCCCCGCAAGCCCAGTGTGCTCCCCGAGCCCTGTGTGCCCCGCATGCCCAGTGTGCCCCGCAAGCCCAGTGTGCCCCGCATGCCCAGTGTGCCCCCAAGCCCTGTGTGCCCCGCATGCCCAGTGTGCCCCGCATGCCCAGTGTGCCCCCAAGCCCTGTGTGCCCCGCAAGCCCAGTGTGCCCCGCATGCCCAGTGTGCCCCGCATGCCCAGTGTGCCCCCAAGCCCAGTGTGCCCCACATGCCCAGTGTGCCCCGCATGCCCAGTGTGCCCCACATGCCCAGTGTGCCCCCAAGCCCCGTGTGCCCCGCATGCCCAGTGTGCCCCGCATGCCCAGTGTGCCCCCAAGCCCTGTGTGCCCCGCAAGCCCAGTGTGCCCCGCATGCCCAGTGTGCCCCGCATGCCCAGTGTGCCCCCAAGCCCAGTGTGCCCCACATGCCCAGTGTGCCCCGCATGCCCAGTGTGCCCCGCATGCCCAGTGTGCCCCACATGCCCAGTGTGCCCCGCATGCCCAGTGTGCCCCACATGCCCAGTGTGCCCCGCATGCCCAGTGTGCCCCGCATGCCCAGTGTGCCCCACATGCCCAGTGTGCCCCGCATGCCCAGTGTGCCCCCAAGCCCTGTGTGCTCCCCAAGCCCTGTGTGCCCCACATGCCCAGTGTGCCCCGCATGCCCAGTGTGCCCCGCATGCCCAGTGTGCCCCGCAAGCCCAGTGTGCTCCCCGAGCCCTGTGTGCCCCCAAGCCCGGCATGCCCCCAAGCCCGGCATGTCCCCTGAGCTCAGCATGCCCCCTGAGCCCGGCGTGCTCCACGTGTGGGGCTCACTGCTCTGCCTGCCCGCCCCACGAATCCCAGTCAGGGCTCCCAGCCGGTCCCCCTTCTTCCCACCGCCCTGGGGTCCGCGTCCAGCAGGCTGAGGCCACCCTTGGGAGGCGCGGGAAGCCTGGCGTGGATGCCAAGTCCTCCAGAGAACAGGCCAGCTCTCCACCACGGAGCCCCACCAGGCTGGGCCCACACCCCACACCCAAGGGCAAGCCAGGGAGGGTCCAGGGAACTGCAGGCAGCGTGCATGCTGGGAGGCGTGGGGGTGTCACACACAGACAGCGTGCATGCTGGGAGACGGGGGTGTGTCACACACAGGCAGCGTGCATGCTGGGAGACGGGGGTGTGTCATACACAGGCACATGCATGCTGGGAGGCGTGGGGTGTGTCACACACAGGCAGCGTGCATGCTGGGAGGCCTGGAGTGTGTCACACACAGGCACATGCATGCTGGGAGACGGGGGTGTGTCACACACAGGCAGCGTGCATGCTGGGAGGCGTGGGGTGTGTCACACACAGGCAGCGTGCATGCTGGGAGGCGTGGGGTGTGTCACACACAGGCAGCGTGCATGCTGGGAGGCGTGGGGGGTGTCACGCACAGGCAGCGTGCATGCTGGGAGACGGGGGTGTGTCACACACAGGCAGCGTGCATGCTGGGAGACGGGGGTGTGTCACACACAGGCAGCGTGCATGCTGGGAGGCCTGGAGTGTGTCACACACAGGCACATGCATGCTGGGAGGCGTGGGGTGTGTCACACACAGGCAGCGTGCATGCTGGGAGATGTGGGGTGTGTCACACACAGGCAGCGTGCATGCTGGGAGACGGGGGTGTGTCACACACAGGCACATGCATGCTGGGAGATCTTAGTTCTCACGGAAGCCCATCAAGGATGCCCATTATCTTCTTAGCAATGAAGACTCGGAGAAGCAGCGCACCTGCCCGCACGCCCGCTCGCAGTGCACTCCCCCTGCAGGTGTGCTGGGGGGTCCCATGGGCTCAGGCCTCGCCTCCAGGTGTGCATACCTGTGCCCTTCTCCTCCCCAGCTCCTCAGATTAGGCCATGTCTGCAGCACGGTACGGGTTTGGGGGCGGTAACGGGGGTCAGCCAGGCTGACCGCTCACCAGCTGCAGGCTGACCGGGGGACGGGCTCCCAGCCGAGGAGAGGAGAGGCCGGGCACCCCTGCTGGCCTGCCCAGCGGAGCCCCGCGCCACTGCCTCCCCAAAGCATCCCGCCAGCGGCGCCAGCGGCGCCAGCGCCGACAGGAGGGCCTGGCCGCGCCACCTCCGACGCTTACAAACATATCTATACTCCTTGGAGCTTAACTCAGCCATAAAGAAGAATAAAATTAATGTCACTTGCCGGAAGATGGAAGGAGCTCGAGATATGTGAAGCAAAACAAACCAAACATCATGTGCTCTCTCCCATCCGCAGAAGCAAGGGGAGGAAACTGAAAACAGGATCACAAGAACCAGAGGTGCTACTGGGGGCAAGGAGGGGGCTGGGAGGGCCAGGGGAAACAAGGGAGAAAAGAGTAAGGGGAAACGGTGTGTCTGGAACAAACATGCAAACAAACAAAACACCTTTCTTATTTTGTGCAATTAATATACACGAATTAAAAATAAAAGATAAACGGCCTGTCTGATGTCCAAAGCTATATTCTGGTAGCTGAGAATAAACTGCCTTTCTCACAGTGGGACTTGCATCATGTTAGTTAGTGTGTCACAATGAGACCCAGACACTGCTGTGTGTCTCCTCTGACACTGGAAACAGCTCACAGGAGGTTGGGAGCCTGGGCCCCACCAGAGGAGACTTGGAGCTTGGGTTTCACCTGCGGAGGCTGGGGGCTTGGGTCTCACCAGGGAGGCTGGGGGCTTGGGCCCCACCCGCAGGATCCCATCGACCTCAGCTTCCAAGGCCCTGTGGAGAAGACTCACAATAATGACACTTTACTCATTTGAGACGCCTAAAATAAACGCATGGTTCCAACTCTTCCTAAAATATTCATACACCCGAGATCGGTCCAGAGCACAGGCTCTGCGCTACACGAGGCTCCGAGGCGGGTTCCTCCCTTCGCCGACTGCAGGTACAAACACTCCTCAATTCCCCCACCCTTAGCCACAAGAGAAACGTCTCCGAGAGGGACGATGTGTGCTGGCTCGGGTCAGCCGGTCCCTTGGTGGGGATGCGGCGAGGAGCACGTGCGAGACAGAGCTGGCTGCCTCATGGGGGCCAGGAAGCAGCGTGGGGAGGGGCGGGACACAGGACGGAGGCATCCGGCCTTCTGGGGCAGCCCGGGCCAGCGCCTGGCTTCCTCCGGCAAGGCCCGCCTCCTAATTTCCACCACGTCCCACCAGGGCTGCCGTATCAGGACTGCTCCACCACGCCCCACCAGGGCTGCCGTATCAGGACTGCCACGGGCGAGGGCGGGAGGCTGATGGTCCAAGCGCCTTCCAGTGCCCCCCCCCTTCACTGTGTGGCTTTGATGAGAGACACTTCAGATCCAGACCGTGACAAGGAGCTTTTACCACCAACATGCAGAATTTGCTCACAGGACACACTGGCTGCCGTGCCTCTGTTTCCACCATACCCACTGGAAGGAGTAGGCCCATGGGGACATGTGGCTGATTCTCATGACAGACAGACAGACCGACGACATCTACCACAGCCCCCATCGGGGAGAAGTCCATCCACCACAGCAAGGCTCCATAAAATCTCATCATCTAATGGAGTGGGCGAGATCGTTGCCTAGGGATCACATTGTTGAAAAAAAAGAGTTCAACAAGGAGACTTTCCTAACATGCTCCAAAAAGTCAGTGACAAACAATCCTAAGATAACCTTCTTTAACTCTGACCCAATGTCGTGAACGTGGAGTGGATTACCATAAGGTTGAATGGGGATCTCAGGTGTCTGGTGCAGTGGATTACTGTAAGGATGAATGCAGATGCATTCCTTTTCTCCATCCCCAAAGCCTGGAATCTTCCGGGCACTCTTGGTAACTTGGGCGATACCACACAGATCTGGACTCTATAGCCAGCCCCTCTGTCCAGGGCCAGTGTTCAGGCCACACAGACGCGCTGGCCAGCCAGCTCTCCCAGCCTCATGCTCGTCTGCACGGCTGGTCCCGCAGCAGTGGCTCAGGGGCTCCGGTGAGACTCTGTGGGGAACCTCATTTTTCTGAGACGCATCCTAAGTATTGTTATCTGGTCGCAGCAGAAGGGTAGAAATTAGGAAAAGGGAAGGAAAGGTGTCAAGAGACAGAGCACAAGCCATCCAACCGCAGATTGCCAGCCACAGGAGGAAAGAACGCTTTAGAAAGCAGGTCCAAAACTCCTAAAGGGGAACCATTGCCCTGTCTGCCGGGATGTGTCCTCACAGCGACTGCTGGAGCCAGCAAACACGCGTCAGGCTCACGGACCAGGCCGGGCTTTCAGGACCTCGGGGGGAGCACTCAGCGCCGTCTCCTGAGCGCCACAGGAAATGACAGCTCACACCCTCATTTCAAACTGATCTCGTAGGCTTTCAAGACAAACACAAATACACACACGAGCAAAGCCATCTAAAACACAAACACCGGAAGCAGATAGGCTGTAGGGTATAAGACGCAATTGAGATCTTGAAAAGGGGAAACAATGATTATGTGGCAGGAAGGGGGACAGAGAACAAAGCTGCTCCAGGAGCTGGAGATGGGGGACCCCAGAGCCCAGATGAGGGGACCAGGGCGGGATGGGGCTCTTCTGCATTGCTCCGTCTCACAGTACCTGGGCTCCGCCTGTGGTCTTCAGCATGAGACGCCATAACCAAGCGTTCCTCACCAGGAGAAGGCGCAGTGGTCAGAGTCCAGGGGGCGGGGCCAGCGGGGGCCCGGGGGCGGGGCCTGGCGCGTACCAGTCACCGACACTGAGTCCTCCACGAGCAGGACCCCATCCTCCCTGGAGCTTGCACAGGGACGTCATCCTCCATAACTGAGACTCAGGAAGGGCAGGGGATCTGGTAGGAGGGTGCAGCCGAGGTTTAGGAAGCCCGAGATTCTCCTGGGACTTCCACCTCCCTCCTCCCCACGGGAGGGACACCAGGGCTGGGGACACCTCAAGATCAGCAGGAAGTGAGGCCACCTGACACAGGCATGCGACCGATGAGGAGGGAGGGCAGGGGAAGGTGGGCAGGGGAAGGTGGGCAGGGGAAGGTGGGCAGGGGAAGGTGGGCAGGGGAAGGTGGGCAGGGGAAGGTGGGCAGCAGAGGGGCCATTGGGAGGGACCAGAGAGAGATCAGCCCCAAAACACGGCAGGTGCTGCACACGGCCACGGTCCCACGCAGGGCCCTCGCACACCCCGGCTGACACCTTGACAAGGGAGGGCCTCTGCGTCCACACTTCACAGAGCAGGAAACAGAGGCCAGGGACCCCAGGGAAGCTGGTCACTGCAGGGCTGAGAGCTGAGCTCCACCGGCGAACTCTCGTGGCCTACAGGAGCCCGTGAATGTTCCAGAAAGTCAGATTGGGTCTTTCTTTTTCCCTGGAGTGGATCTTCCTGTCATACCGTGGGCGTGGGCCGGGAAAGGCTTCCTGCAGCTTCTGCTCCCCTCTCCCCGTGGGGCGCAGGCTGGGGCTGGCTGCAGCATCCACCCAGCCCAGGGCCACGCGCTCCAACCTCAGCGTCCGCCAGGCCGTGTGAGGAGGCAGGGCTCGGGCTCTGGGGAGGCTCCAGTCATGAGGTGGGGCCCCACCCCCAGGACTGGTGCTCCCACCAAAGCCCACAGCCCAGAAAAGAGCCCTCCTCCTCCACCCTGCCTCCCAGCCTCCCCGGCGGTGCGGAGCAAGCCTGCGCTGGGCCACCGTGCTGCTCTGGCGGCGGCCCGTGGAGCTGTCAGCACGGCAGGCCTGCACCAGAGACCCCAGCTCCATGGACATGAGCAGAGTCGCTGAGACCCCGCAGCGGCCTGCCCACCCAGCTGCCGTCTGGGAGCCCTCCCAGGCTCCCCCCAGCTCCCGCCTGACGCCCCAGGGCCTCTGCAGAGCTCAGGCCTCAGACCCAGGGCTGTGTCCTTCTCCTCCATCCCCCACCGTACAGCTTTCCTTTCTGAGACCCCACGCCACGATCCTCTCCTCCCAGCAGCCAGAGTGACACAGGGCCTGGCACAACTGTAGTTCACTGATTTGCAGAGACTGTCACCTTCACGACAGGAGCCTCCACACGTGAAGGGCCTCACCTAATTGGGGCTTGACAGTCAAGTAGTTTACACCAGCTGCTTCCTGATCTCAGCGGCCTCTGGCAGAGATCCGAGGGCGGGGGGCACCCCCCCCCACGCAGCCGTCGCATCCTGATGCATTTCCTGGCAGGCCTCTTTCCACTGCCAGGTGCATAAATCAGCCCCTCAGAATGCCAAGCCCGAGTGTGCCGAGCAAATCCTCCTCGGGTGGCAAATGATTATGGAAAAGGTTCCTCTTAAGTAATGTTGATGTCATGTTTGTTCTGTTCTTCACAACGAGCAAAAACTTCTAAAGGCCCAAAGTCAACCAGTGCCAGGGGGTTGGAGAACGGCTGTGCCGCGCAGAGCGGGCATCCAATGGCTTCCTCTGAACGTAGCAGACACTGAGGCTGAAATGGACATTCACACCCACTGGAGACCTCCCTCCAGCCCTTCCTACTGCAGGCCACGCTGTTATTTTTCAGATAACCTCTTGAGGTTTTTGCCCAGGACTCAGAGCCCAAGGTCTGAGTTTTTGTATATGGTTATTTGCACTTTTTCCCTCTAAGATCTAGTTATTCAAGTCTCTTGTGTTTTCCTAAAGGAAGTTAACTAGCCGGGCGCCAGTGGCTCACACCACAATCCTAGGCTGAAAACTGAGAGTCGCAGTTCAAAGCCAGCCCTGGCAGGAAAGTCCGTGAGACTCTTATCTCCCATTAACCACCAGAAGAAAATTGAAAGTGGCGCTGTGGCTCAGTGGTAGAGTGCTTCCCTTGAGCTGAAGCACAGGGACAGCGCCCAGGCCCCGAGTTCAAGCCCCACGACCAACAAAAGAAAAGAAAAGAAAAAAGAAAGTTAAAGAGAAGGACGTCAGCCATGTGAACACTCAGCTGTCAGGTAAGGAAGGTCAGCAGGTAAGGATGGCCAGCAGGTAGGGGTGGTCAGCAGTCAGGTAAGGGTGGTCAGCAGGTAAGGGCGGTCAGCAGTCAGGTAGGGGTGGTCAGCAGGTAAGGATGGTCAGCAGGTAAGGATGGTCAGCAGGTAAGGATGGTCAGCAGTCAGGTAAGGGCAGTCAGCAGGTAAGGACGGTCAGCAGTCAGGTAGGGGTGGTCAGCTGTCAGGTAGGGGTGGTCAGCAGGTAGGGGCGGTCAGCAGTCAGGTAGGGGTGGTCAGCAGTCAGGTAAGGGTGGTCAGCAGTCAGGTAGGGGTGGTCAGCAGTCAGGTAAGGATGGTCAGCAGTCAGGTAGGGGTGGTCAGCTGTCAGGTAGGGGTGGTCAGCAGGTAGGGGCGGTCAGCAGTCAGGTAGGGGTGGTCAGCAGTCAGGTAAGGGTGGTCAGCAGTCAGGTAGGGGTGGTCAGCAGTCAGGTAAGGGTGGTCAGCAGTCAGGTAGGGGTGGTCAGCAGTCAGGTAAGGATGGTCAGCAGTCAGGTAGGGGTGGTCAGCAGTCAGGTAGGGGTGGTCAGCAGTCAGGTAAGGGTGGTCAGCAGTCAGGTAGGGGTGGTCAGCAGTCAGGTAAGGATGGTCAGCAGTCAGGTAGGGGTGGTCAGCAGTCAGGTAAGGATGGTCAGCAGTCAGGTAGGGGTGGTCAGCAGTCAGGTAGGGGTGGTCAGCAGTCAGGTAGGGGTGGTCAGCAGTCAGGTAAGGGTGGTCAGCAGTCAGGTAGGGGTGGTCAGCAGTCAGGTAGGGGTGGTCAGCAGTCAGGTAAGGATGGTCAGCAGTCAGGTAGGGGTGGTCAGCAGTCAGGTAGGGGTGGTCAGCAGTCAGGTAAGGGTGGTCAGCAGTCAGGTAGGGGTGGTCAGCAGTCAGGTAAGGATGGTCAGCAGTCAGGTAGGGGTGGTCAGCAGTCAGGTAAGGGTGGTCAGCAGTCAGGTAGGGGTGGTCAGCAGTCAGGTAGGGGTGGTCAGCAGTCAGGTAGGGGTGGTCAGCAGTCAGGTAAGGGTGATCAGCTGTCAGGTAGGGGTGGTCAGCAGTCAGGTAGGGGTGGTCAGCAGTCAGGTAGGGGTGGTCAGCTGTCAGGTAGGGGTGGTCAGCTGTCAGGTAGGGGCGGTCAGCAGGTAGGGGCGGTCAGCAGGTCGGTCCCTGACGGGGGGGCTCGGTGAGGTCCCACCGGGCTCGCCCTGCGTGGAAGGGCGGCTCTCGGGGCAGGGCTCGGGTTGGGCCTAACATTGCCCTAAGGGTCAGCGCGGGCCGCGCACGTGACCTGAGGCACGTGGGCTGCATGGCCACCGGACTGGCCCGACGGGAGGGCGGAGGCGGTGGCGGGTGGGCTGCTGTCCCCCCAGTGAGCCCGGGCTGCCGGGGAGCGCGCGGGCGGCAACGCACAGGCCCGAGAGCCCGCGCGGTGCGGTGCGGTGCGGTGCGGTGCGGTGCGGTGCGGCGCGGTGCGGTGCGGTGCGGGCTCGCACCGTACGTACGTACGTACAGGCTCTCTCACCCCCGCCTCAGAGGCCCAGGACCAGGAACTCAGACAGACAGCTGCGCGACCGCTCCGCCCGCTCCACCCCCACCGAGCAGGCGCCGCCACGCCCCTCACCACGCCCCTCACCACACCCACCACGCCCCTCACCACGCCCCTCACCACACCCACCACGCCCCTCACCACGCCCCTCACCACACCCACCACGCCCCTCACCACGCCCCTCACCACACCCACCACGCCCCTCACCACACCCACCACCACACCCACCATGCCCACCACACCCACCACGCCCCTCACCACGCCCCTCACCACGCCCACCACACCCACCACCACACCCACCATGCCCACCACGCCCCTCACCACGCCCACCACGACCCTCACCACGCCCCTCACCACGCCCACCACGACCCTCACCACACCCACCACACCCCTCACCACGCCCCTCACCACACCCACCACGCCCCTCACCACACCCACCACCACACCCACCATGCCCACCACGCCCATCACGCCCCTCACCACACCCACCACGACCCTCACCACACCCAACACGCCCCTCGCCACACCCACCACGCCCCTCGCCACACCCACCACGCCCCTCGCCACGCCCCTCACCACGCCCCTCACCACGCCCCTCACCACACCCCTCACTACGCCCACCACGCCCCTCACCACACCCCTCACCACACCCCTCACCACGCCCACCACGCCCACCACGACCCTCACCACACCCCTCACCACGCCCACCACGACCCTCACCACGCCCACCACGACCCTCACCGCGCCCACCACGACCCTCACCACGCCCACCACACCCACCACGCCCACCACACCCCTCACCACGCCCACCACCACACCCACCATGCCCACCACACCCACCATGCCCACCACGCCCATCTCGCCCCTCACCACGCCCACCACGACCCTCACCACGCCCACCACGACCCTCACCACACCCACCACACCCCTCACCACGCCCCTCACCACACCCACCACCACACCCACCATGCCCACCACGCCCATCACGCCCCTCACCACACCCACCACGCCCCTCACCACACCCACCACGCCCCTCACCACACCCACCACGCCCCCTCACCACGCCCACCACGCCCCTCACCACACTCACCACGCCCCTCACCACGCCCACCACGCCCCTCACCACACCCACCACGCCCCTCACCACACCCACCACGCCCCTCACCACGCCCACCACGCCCCTCACCACGCCCACCACGCCCCTCACCACGCCCACCACGCCCCTCACCACACCCCTCGACATGCCCCTCACCACAGACCCCACTCAGACCACAGTGCTGGGAAATGGAAACGAAGCTGGCTGGACTCTGTAGGACATCGTGGGCGGACACCAGAACCCGAGACAGTCGAGAGCAGAGACGCTGGGCATGGATCTCGGAGTGTGCACCGCGTCCTGCCCCGCACCGTGTCCTGCCCCGCACCCCCTGTCCTGTCCTGCACCCTGTCCTGTCCTGCACCCCGTCCTGCCCCGCACCCCGTCCTGCCCCGCACCCCCTGTCCTGTCCTGCACCCCGTCCTGCCCCGCACCCCATACTGTCCCGTACCCGTCCTGCCCCTCACCCCGTCCCGCCCCGCACCCCGTCCTGCCCTGCACCCCCGGTCCTGTCCTGCCCCGCACCCCCATCGATAGGACATGGGCGCGGATTCCCGGAGCGCGCACCGCGTGGAGGAGGAAACAAAAGCCGTCAGCAGCCCCACAGGCAAGACCCGCTAGACCCGAGCAGAGACGGCTCCGGGCGCCGGGGGTCAGGCGCCGGGGGTCAGGAGCCCCGGGGTGGTTCCATGAGCTCTGCTCTCAGGCCCGCGCAGCAGATGGGGGCTGGAAGTGTGAATCTGACGCGGTGGTCGCCATGGGGACGGGCCTGCGTCCTCAGGGAGGCCGAGCCTTGTCTCTGCTCCCCTCTGGCTCCTGTGCAACAACCCGAGCCGGGGCCCTGAGCTCCTGCAAGGGGAGCTGGCCTGGGGGCTGGAGGGGCGGCCTCAGAGCTACCCCAGCCCAGAAGCGGCCTCCCTGCAGCGAAGAATCACTCGATGTTTGAGAGCCCATGAGGGAAGGCGCTCAAGCTCAACCTAAACAATTGTGCTCAAGGAAAAGAGCTTTTGTGAGGAATGGAAGGACACAGAATAAAATATTGGCACTGTCTCTACAGACACGGCCGAGGACATCTCGTGCATACAAGTAGAACAGCTGATAAGAAAAATGCTTTAAAATGTGACCATGAAAACAAAGGAAAGCTGAGCGGAGGATTTCAGTGGTAGGGATGCCAGGTGGAAGGCGAGCTGGTGGCTGGGAGCGGGCTTGTGGCAGCCCGTCCCGCATGTCCGCAGCGAGTTACGTGAGGCGGATGACTTGTGAAGAAGAAGCGCACCCAGCTCTCAGAGTCAGAGGCTGCGGGGCCAGGGCCTGCGTGGCACTGTGGTGGGTGGAGGTGTGAAAAGAGGAAACATTGCCAAACACAATGTTGGCGTGCCTGGGGTCCCACGCTCCCTCCTGGGAGCACAGATCCCCGCCACCTGCGCCTCCCACGAGGCCCCATCTGGAACAGGTGCATCGGCTCCCGCATTCCAATCTGGGAGGGCAAACTTCCAGCACACGAAGCCTTGGTAGACAAACCACATTCAAACCACAGCAAGTGTCCCCATCCCTCAAAAAAAACAATCCAAAGAGAGAACCAGATTCAGCGGGAAAGATGAAGAGACATGAGATACAGATCTCTGAGTTAATTGATCTGAGCCAAGAAATTCTAGAAGGTTTGTTGAATGAGGACCCAAGACATCACCTGTGGAGCGTCTCCAGCTGGCTATGCTCACACCTGACACAGCTTTCTGAGATTTCACTCTGCCAAAGCTCATGACAAACCAGACTCAGGACAAAACCAGATATCTCCCCATGGTGCACTGCTAACTTCCCATGTGCACTGCCAACTTCCCATGTGCACTGCCAACTTCCCATGTGCACTGCCAACTTCCCATGTGCACTGCAGCTTCCCATGTGCACTGCAGCTTCCCATGTGCACTGCAGCTTCCCATGTGCACTGCCAGCTTCCCATGTGCACTGCCAGCTTCCCATGTGCACTGCTAACTCCCCATGTGCACTGCCAGCTTCCCATGTGCACTGCAGCTTCCCATGTGCACTGCAGCTTCCCATGTGCACTGCAGCTTCCCATGTGCACTGCCAACTTCCCATGTGCACTGCAGCTTCCCATGTGCACTGCCAGCTTCCCATGTGCACTGCCGGCTTCCCATGTGCACTGCAGATTCCCATGTGCACTGCAGCTTCCCATGTGCACTGCAGCTTCCCATGTGCACTGCAGCTTCCCATGTGCACTGCCAACTTCCCATGTGCACTGCAGCTTCCCATGTGCACTGCCGGCTTCCCATGTGCACTGCAGCTTCCCATGTGCACTGCAGCTTCCCATGGTGCACTGCCGGCTTCCCATGTGCACTGCAGCTTCCCATGTGCACTGCCAACTTCCCATGTGCACTGCCGGCTTCCCATGTGCACTGCAGCTTCCCATGTGCACTGCCAACTTCCCATGTGCACTGCCAACTTCCCATGTGCACTGCCGGCTTCCCATGTGCACTGCAGCTTCCCATGTGCACTGCCAACTTCCCATGTGCACTGCTAACTTCCCATGTGCACTTCCAGCTTCCCATGTGCACTGCCAACTTCCCATGTGCACTGCCAACTTCCCATGTGCACTGCCGGCTTCCCATGTGCACTGCCAACTTCCCATGTGCACTGCCGGCTTCCCATGTGCACTGCCAACTTCCCATGTGCACTGCAGCTTCCCATGTGCACTTCCAGCTTCCCATGTGCACTGCCAACTTCCCATGTGCACTGCTAACTTCCCATGTGCACTGCCGGCTTCCCATGTGCACTGCAGCTTCCCATGTGCACTGCAGCTTCCCATGTGCACTGCAGCTTCCCATGTGCACTGCCAACTTCCCGTGTGCACTGCAGCTTCCCATGTGCACTGCCAACTTCCCGTGGTGCACTTCCAACTTCCCATGTGCACTGCAGCTTCCCATGGTGCACTTCCAACTTCCCATGGTGCACTGCCAGCTTCCCATGTGCACTGCAGCTTCCCATGTGCACTGCCAACTTCCCATGTGCACTGCCAACTTCCCATGTGCACTTCCAGCTTCCCATGTGCACTGCCAACTTCCCATGGTGCACTGCAGCTTCCCATGTGCACTGCCAACTTCCCATGGTGCACTGCCAGCTTCCCATGTGCACTGCCAGCTTCCCATGGTGCACTGCCAACTTCCCATGTGCACTGCCAGCTTCCCATGTGCACTGCCAACTTCCCATGTGCACTGCCAACTTCCCATGTGCACTGCCAGCTTCCCATGGTGCACTTCCAACTTCCCATGTGCACTGCAGCTTCCCATGGTGCACTTCCAACTTCCCATGGTGCACTGCCAGCTTCCCATGTGCACTGCAGCTTCCCATGTGCACTGCCAACTTCCCATGTGCACTGCCAACTTCCCATGTGCACTTCCAGCTTCCCATGTGCACTGCCAACTTCCCATGGTGCACTGCAGCTTCCCATGTGCACTGCCAACTTCCCATGGTGCACTGCCAGCTTCCCGTGTGCACTGCCAGCTTCCCATGGTGCACTGCCAACTTCCCATGGTACACTGTGGCTTCCCATGGTGCACTGCCAACTTCCCATGTGCACTGCAGCTTCCCGTGTGCACTGCCAACTTCCCATGGTGCACTGCAGCTTCCCATGTGCACTGCCAACTTCCCATGGTGCACTGCAGCTTCCCATGGTGCACTGCCGGCTTCCCATGGTGCACTGCAGCTTCCCGTGTGCACTGCCAGCTTCCCATGTGCACTGCCAACTTCCCATGGTGCACTGCAGCTTCCCGTGTGCACTGCCAGCTTCCCATGTGCACTGCCAACTTCCCATGGTGCACTGCAGGTTCCCCTTGTGCACTGTGGCTTCCCATGGTGCACTGTGGCCTCCCATGGTACACTGCAGCTTCCCATGGGGCATAGACTGCCTGACACTTGTTGAAGACTGCACTTGCACTAATTCCTACTGTAAAAATTATCTCAAAGCTTAAGTTTGAGTCAAGCACAAAGACAAGATCAAGATACTTTTCAGATTCAGATTTCAAAAGTTCACCAAGAAGTAAATCTGTGAAGGAACTCACTGTGAACATACTCCAGCAAAACCACAAGCAGAAAGGAAAGGCAATGCAGATATAGAACACAGAAAATGACAAAATAGCTCAGGAAAACTGGGTAACAGTTGTTGAGAACAGAGTTGGGAAATTTGAAGGTGATTGCTAAGAAATTGATTTCCCCCACCTTTCATTTGGCAGTACTAGTGTTTGAACTTTCAGCCCAGCTTGTTTGCGTGGCTGGTACTCTACCACTGAGCCATTCCTCTAGCCCTGCTTTTTTAATGGTTATTTTGAGGACAGTCTCTCAGACTTTTCTGTCCAAGCTGGCTTCAAATCATGATCCTCTAGGGCTGGGAAGTTGGCTCAGTGGTAGAGCGCTTGCCTTGCATGCATGAGGCCCTGGGTTCGGTTCCTCAGCACCACGTAAGCAAAAAGAAAAAAGCCAGAAGTGGCGCTGTGGCTCAAGTGGTAGAGCGCTAGCCTTGAGCTGAAGAGCTGAGGGACAGCGCCCAGGCCCAGAGTTCAGGCCCCATGACCGGAACCCCCCCCCCAAAAAAAATATCATGATCCTCTAGATCTCAGCCTCCTGAGTAGCTGTGATTAAGTCATGAGCTTCTGTTGTCCAGCTAAGGAAAAAAATACATAATAGAAAAAATAAGAATAACCCTGCAATAAAATTCCAGATGATTTTTGATAAATGGAGAGGACAAGAAGGTATAGATGAAGACCCTGAAATTCTCAGAGAGGGGAAAAACAGAAATCAAAATTCTCAACAGTTCAGCAGTAGCCCAAGAAGCTGGAAGTCAACAGAGTGAAAGTCTTTGCAATGTTGGAAGAAGCCCATAACCAAACCAAAACAGCATGTCTCCTGGATAGCCAAATGGGAGGGCAGCCGCCAAGCTCCCAGGATGCATTCTTTTTTCAGTAAGACAGGAGAGGAAGTGCTCCCTCCAAACAATAGCGACCCAAGGTGGAGAGCCAAGGAATCTGGACACAGAGACCACGGGGAATAAAATTCCAGCCCAGTGGCTCAGTGGAGCAGGAGACCAGGGATCCTGGAGACATGGGGGTGTGGATCTCCTAACCTGTTCATCACTGGAGGGTGCCATAGATTCAAAATGGGAGGAGTCTATGTTAAACACACCAGAAGAAATGATGTGTATTGACTGGGGGGCAGAGGAATGAAAGTGGGATTTCAAAGCTTATTTCCGTTACAATGGCGATCTTTCACTTTTGATAAACATGTTACCCTGATCCAACCAGTAAATGAAAACCAAGCCTGTGAGCGAAGGAGCACATTAATTCTTTCTGTATTATTCCCTGTATCATTAACTGCTTTTAATAGAAGTGGTTCTACAAACATCTCTATAGACATTCAACAAGACATCTCTACAGATGTAGCTAGCCCAAGAGGAGAGGGAATCAGCAGTGGACAGGTTGGCAGATGGGCCAATCTGAGTCCTTCCTAGATGTAGGGTGCCAGCGGTAGTGCCCAGAGGTGGACAGCTGGGGTTCATGGGGCAGAAGCTAATGTGTAGAAAAACCCAGTATTCCTCTGTCTGAAACAACAGGTGTTCGTCTCCAAGGAGACACTTGGTTGCAAGAGGAAAGAATTTGCAATTCCTGCAGGTCGTGGTCAGAAATGATGAGGATATGTCCAGATAAAGGAAAATGAGAGTTCAAGGGTTTTTGTTTTAATTACACATGAGAAAAGGTCACACACCTATTACATACAGCACACAGAATAAAGCATCTGTGCCTTCAATCTCTATAGGCTTTAACAGGTTCAGCAACTCCCTTCCCAGAGGGCGCGTCTGCCTCCTTTCTTCTACTAACGCCATCTATTTTTAGGCCCCGCCAACTAAAAAGGTGATTGTATTAATCCTGACACTCAGAGGATTGTTAAACCAGCGGTGTCATCATCCCGATTTCTACGATTTTTCTGCAGCAGCCGTGGCAGGCAGCTGCAGTTTGGGTTAAAATACGCCCAGTGGGCTAGGCTAAGAACCTCTCCACCACTCAGAATGCTGTTTTATGGGGAAATGTACTTATGTGAAAGTAATTGAATTACAAATAAAGTGTTAAGATAAAAACTGGTTTTAATGAGGGATTTCATGTTTATACAAGCATATTTGTATGTAATGCAATGCACCAGCAGCCCTGGGGAGAAAGCTTATAAATGATACTGTCATTGCTTTGCGCTCCGCTCTCTACGGCTTAGGGCACACACGCCACTCCCCGGTGGCACACAGGCAGACAGGCACAGGTGTCCCCCGGGGTGGATGGTTCTACATGACCCAGCTCAGGCTACACAAGCCTAAACATGAGGAACAAAGTTGAGGTCATTTTTACATGAATCTTCTGATTTCTAAATTGGCATCTGGGCGTGGCTAGGAGATCCCAGAGCTGTAGATGCTCTTCTGTGGCTTGCCTTCGCTTCGGCTCCACCCCTCTCTACCTCGGTAATCCTGCTTGGTACTCCTGCTCAGTACTCCTCCTCCATACTGCTCAGTACTCCTGCACCCTAATGTATCTCTCTGGATCTTAACAGGCGTGGGCACTTTAAGGCGTGGGCATCGAATAACTAATGGAACAATGATTCCAATATCGATCAGCGCAGCAGTGGGAAAGGGAACAAGACGTCAACATGTTCATTATAATGCTCCATATGCAATTATTCTTTTTGTTCCTCTTTTATCTCCCTCTTAATGTTTCACAGCAAACTAAATAGCTAAGAAATTACAAATGTGGAACAGCACATAATTCTTATTATTATGGTTAATTAAATAACACTCTGGGTGACATATCATGGTAATTATCCCTTCCCCTCATCTTCTTTTCCTGTTAATTTAGTTCCTACATTTCTGAACTATTGACTTGAATAAATAGTTGTTTTAATGAGGTCTTTCTAAAAATGCAAGTGTTGTCGACAGCTTCCTTTAAGCTTCATTTCAAATGTTTTATATATATATATATATACATATATATATATATATATATATATATATATATATAATGTGTGTGTGTGTGTATATTCTATGTATGTATATCTCCCAGGTAATTTAAGGGTGATTTAATGTCCAACATTTCTTGGCAAATAATTGGTAATGCAGTGAGTCTGTTCAGTAGTTATCTGAGTCTTTTTTTTTTTTTTTTTTTTTTTTTTTTGGGGTCCAGTCGTGGGGCCTGAACTCAGGGCCTGGGTGCTGTCCCTCAGCTCTTCAGCTCAAGGCTAGCACTCTACCACTTGAGCCACAGCGCCACTTCTGGCTTTTTTCTTTTTGCTTATGTGGTGCTGAGGAATGGAACCCAGGGCCTCATGCATGCAAGGCAAGCGCTCTACCACTGAGCCACCTTCCCAGCCCCGTTATCTGAGTCTTAAGAACATTTACTTCTTCAAATACCGGTTTCCAGTCCATCAGAATCCTACCCGCTTTGCTTTGCTCTGCTGGCCCGGCCTGGCCCACTATCTGGGTGCCGCGGGTCCGGCGCTGTGCCCGCCCTAACTACAGTGCCCAAGAGCGGAGCCCAGGACGGGAGACGTCGCTGGCGGCGCTCTGAGACCATGAAGGCCCTCAGCGTCGCTCCTCTTCCACGTCTCCTTTGTGAGATGAGGTCTCGCTAAGTAGGGCAGGCTGGCCTCAAACTCTCAACCCTCCTGCCTCCACCTCCCGAGCGCAGGGATTACAGGATAGCTACTGAGGCCACCGCGGCAGCCGGCAGCGCTCCTCTCGGTGCTGGACGCAGCCATCTGCGAGCTTCCTGCAGCTGCCCCGCTGGGGAGCCAGACGGGCTCTGCCCACGCAAGGCAATCCCTCCCACAGAGCGGGTCACACGTGACACGACGGGCGTCCGGGCGGTGCAGGCTCGGGGAGCCTCCTCCCTTGCCCCACAGCCATGGCCCTTCAGTTTCAGAGGAGAGGGATTGTTCTGAACGCGGACCTTACGGCATCAGCAGGAAAACCCGAGCTTCAGTGTTGGTGACCGCAGGAGGCAGCGTGAGGAGATGGACGCCCGCGGCAGGCCTGCGCCGAGCGGCCACACCGCCCCAGGCCTCTGTGGGTTCTGTTCTTGCTCCCATTTCTGCCCCCCTGCCCCCGCTGTGCTGCCCCTCCTCCAAGCCAAGGCCGCTCTGGCCACACAGCCCCTTGTCACTGGCAGCAAGAAGCCAGGAGGTGCTCCTGCAAAGTGCTCTCTTGCCCTGGGGCCAGTCCTGCACACCAAGAGCAAGCTGCAAAGCCAGGCTGGGGTGCAGCCCGACCAGGGCTGGCAGAGCCCCACAGCCCAGTCCCGGGCTCACTCGGTGCCGCTTTTGCCTACGGATGAATGTGTGCACAAGCCCAAAGCATGCAGCTCACTGGATTTTGCCATAAAACAAGCTAACACCCTGCATCCAGATCAGAGCTGGGAGTAGCCACACTGGGGAGCCCAAGCCTCCTTCACCGCATCCCCTGCGTCCCCGCATCCCCTGCGTCCCATCCCCGCGTCCCCTGTGTCCCTGCGCCAGCACACATCCATCGTTCTGGATTCATGTTTGCTGGAGGTGTTGCGCAGGCCTCTGCCCCTACAGAGCCTCGTGTGACACAGCCCGGCCCTGCCTGGCGTGCTGCACACAGAGGAAAAGACGCGAGACCTGCGCTTCGGATGGCATGTCACCGTCCACACGTGCTCACAGGAAGTCCCGTCCCTGGGCTGCCACCAACCCAACCCAGAGCTCTCTCTTCCCTCTTGTGTTGGTTTTTGGGAATAAGCTCGTCCCAAGTGACAGAGTGCCCCTCGCCTCTAGCTAGTCATCTCCAAGAGTGATGCACACGCATCCAACTCACCCATAAATGCCCACAGCCGGCGGCATTGGGTTCAAGGAAAAGCCCATGTGTCCAAGAACAAACATGACCGCCAGCCATTTCGCTATTTTCCCATTTGATGATTCGCTTCCAATAGTTGTACAAAGGTGCGTCCATTAACATGTCTGTGCGTGCACGCAACCCATCGTGACCCACATCGACCCTCACAAGCTTCTCATCAGGATCTAGCTGCCGTGGAGTGCAGTGTGGGGTCATGAGACACCTGTGTGTGTGCCACACTCACCGGCGTGGGGAGCAGGACTCGGCTCCGACTGCTGTGCAGGGCTCCAGCCCGGGCCTCGAATTTCACCTCCTCCCCTCGTGCTGGAAGGAGACACTGAGGATCCCTGCTTCCTGTACCTTCAATTACATGCGTGTACAACCTCAGACTCGGTGAGAGAGGCCGCTCTGAACTTGTCACCCTGCTCTCCCATCTGCACAGTCTGCCTTTCCCTCAGTTTTGGGTGGCACTGAAGCTGTGTGGACATCTAGTTTTCTAAGCAGGCGTGTGTGTGTGTGTGTGTGTGTGTGTGTGTGTGTGTGTGTGTGTGTACGCCTGCTGTGGTTATTTTCTTTTTAAAAGAAACAGCCAGGTTTGCACCTCCGGAACTTTTGGATGGAAAATAAATGGAAACGAGAAGCTCCAGACATTGTACAACGGCCCAGCCTAGAGCGGCCCCCGCCCCAGGGCCGAGGCGGGGGAAGACGGCTTTTCTGCGGCTCCGTGGGTATTTCTGGAATCTGCTTTTATCTGAATGGTCTCAGCAGTTGGGCCATTTCCCCAGGGAACGCCGAGGTCCCCGTTCTGGGTGAACTGCCTGTCTCCTCCCGGGGTCCCGCGGAGCTGAGGGGTGCCCCTACCTCCACGGGGCCTTTTCCCGTTCCTGCTGGGACATCTTCCGGCAAAGGCTCCGCAGAGCTCCGCCTGACTTGCGTTGGCCTTGGGAACTCGCGGGGCTCTCGGGAGGGAAAACTTCCCCGCCAAGGAGCTCACCCGCACCCCACATCCACGAATCCCACCAGTCTGCACAGTGGCTGACTCGACCTCATTCTGCAGGACACCCCTGGTCGGACCCTCCTGGGGTGGATGCGTGAGATGGCCATCGACTTGTAGCCAAGAAGGAAGGGCCTCACAGAAGCAAAGCCGCCAGCTACGTTTCAGGGCCGGGCCCTGGATTTACACGTGGCCTCCCCAGAGTGCTCAGAGAACCAGGACTGTATTGGACCTACTCAGACCCCTGTGTGAACGGACGATGAAGAAGGCTTTAAACACCACGCCGCACAAGTAAGACCCAAGAAAATGCAGACCCCTGTGTGAACGGACGATCTCACAGATGAAAAAGGCTTTAAACACCATGCCGCACAAGTAAGACCCAAGAAAACGCAAATTATCTGCATCGCGGGCAAAACCAAACGCAGACGCCGGGGGTCTCATCACGTGACCCGGACAGCCGTGCCCCAGGCCTGGGCCTCCCTGGCAAGGCCCACACGCCTCTCTGGGCACTGGGAGCCACTCTCCTTCTTAGCTCAGTATGCTGAGTCCTAGCCACAAGGAGCCCAGACACACAGCCCAGCACAGCCCAGCGCTGCCTCAGCCTCCCCACGTGCAAGTCGCTTTCACAAAGCTCCAAGCAAGGCTGATGGTTTCCACGTATGGGACTCTACAGACTGGGAAACAGAGCAAAAGGAGCTGGGCAGGAAAGCGTGAAAGATGGTGAGCCGGGGTGCGACTCCCAGACCGCCCGCACGCACCCCTCCCCACACCCACTCCATGCCCCTAGACCCCCTGCCCGCACCCACTCCCTGCCCCCCACGCACCCCTCCCCACACCCACTCCCTGCCCCCAGACCCCCTGCCCGCACCCACTCCCTGCCCCCCACGCACCCCTCCCCACACCCACTCCCTGCCCCCCATGCACCCCTCCCCGCACCCACTCCCTGCCCCTAGACCCCCTGCCCACACCCACTCCCTGCCCCCCACGCACCCCTCCCCACACCCACTCCCTGCCCCCCATGCACCCCTCCCCACACCCACTCCCTGCCCCCCCGCACCCCTCCCCACACCCACTCCCTGCCCCCCGCACCCCTCCCCACACCCACTCCCTGCCCCCCCCTCCCCACACCCACTCCCTGCCCCCCATGCACCCCTCCCCACACCCACTCCCTGCCCCCCCGCACCCCTCCCCACACCCACTCCCTGCCCCCCATGCACCCCTCCCCACACCCACTCCCTGCCCCCAGACCCCCTGCCCGCACCCACTCCTTGCCCCATACCCCCCACCCACACCCCTCCCAGACCCTCCGCCCACACCCCTCCCCACCACCTACTCCCTGCCCCCCATACCCCTCCTCACCCCCACTCCATGCCCCCCTCCGCACCCCTCCCAGACCCCCCCAGCCCACACCGCTCCCCACACCCACTCCCTGCCCCCCCGCACCCCTCCCCACACCCACTCCCTACCCCCCAGACCCCCGCCCGCACCCCTCCCCACACCTACTCCCTGCCCCAGACCCTCGCCCGTACCCCCCCGTACCCACTCCCTGCCCCCAGACCCCCCGCCCGCACCCCCTCCCTGCCCCCAGAACCCCCCACCCGCACCCCTCCCCACACCCACTCCCTGCCCCCCACGCACCCCTCCCCACACCCACTCCCTGTCCCCCACGCACCCCTCCCCACACCCACTCCCTGCCCCAGACCCTCGCCCGTACCCCCCCGTACCCACTCCCTGCCCCCAGACCCCCCGCCCGCACCCCCTCCCTGCCCCCAGAGCCCCCACCCGCACCCCTCCCCACACCCACTCCCTGCCCCCCACGCACCCCTCCCCACACCCACTCCCTGCCCCAGACCCCCGCCCGTACCCCCCGTACCCACTCCCTGCCCCCAGACCCCCCGCCCGCACCCCCTCCCTGCCCCCAGAGCCCCCACCCGCACCCCTCCCCACACCCACTCCCTGCCCCCACGCACCCCTCCCCACACCCACTCCCTGCCCCAGACCCCCGCCCGTACCCCCCATACCCACTCCCTGCCCCCAGACCCCCGCCCGCACCCCTCCCCACACCCACACCCTGTCCTCCCCCCCTCAGACAGCAACAGCCGTCTCTCCAGAGCACTTCTTTACCTGTCCTCAGTTCTGCTTACCATGTGTACCCCGTCATATTTTACATCTGTGACTTAGACATTGTTCTGCATGTCCCAATCCAGAATCCTTTGGTAAATGGCAGACAAACCTCAGATGCTTTGAGCTGGCCCTGCATTTTCTTGCGCATAAATTAACCTGGATTCTTGGTTGCAAGTGCAAATGTGTTCAGACACATCAATGGTGCTGGCACCAAAGAATAACTCCCTTTCAGAAGAGACACGGCTTGTGTTAGATTCCCGAGCCTCTTGTAAGCCAGTGGACTCTTGTAAGCCGGGGACGTGGTAAACCTTCCGCATTGATCTTTTTATTCTACAACTCAAAAGAAAACGCTGGACTCTTCCATTATTTCCTTTCTTCCTCTCCCATCCCTCTCTCCATCCACCCCGGCCTCTTGTAATGGTCATTAGGAGCAGAGGACCACACTTCTGCCTTTTAATTGGCTGTTTAACAGGACAGTGTTTGAAAGCAATTAATGGGGAAAAACATTTTTGTCCTGTTTTATCAATTGGTCTTCAGGAAAAAAAGCCTCCCCAAGGTAATGATTCCGTGCGAGCCGGGAAACTGTTGTCCTTTTTAGTTTTTCCCATGTCACAATTCATTCATTTAATTCAGCTCTCCAAAATTACGGCCCTGCCAATTATCTCTGTGTGGGTGGAAAATGAGTTCGGCCTACTTCAGCTTTCCCTTCATCCGATGCCTGCTTCGGGCTTTTCTTCTGAGCCTGAGTAATATGCGAGGCGAGAAAAAGGAGAGGGTCTTCAAAAGCAAGTGGAGTGGTTGGAATGGCTTTCGGTACCTGTGAAGGGTCCCCTCCAAGCAGCTTACTGACAATGACAGGTTGTGTCTGGCCGCGTTTATTTTGTCCACAGTGTCCACTTCACCCACACCCGGGTGACGGATGAATAGTGGGTTAGCCCAAGTTTTCACCTTATTGAATTCAGTGATTTGGAGCAAACAAATAAGGCTAACTAGTTAGCCTAGGAAATCACAGCGTCTCTGCATGCCTTTGTCATCCCACAAGTCACGTTCACACTCCACCAGCAACTGTGCAGAGAGACCCAGAAGCGGCAGGGCGTGTGACCCTCCGGGCCGCCCAGGTGGGGGCCCGCCGAGGGGCCGAGCGGATCCTATCTCCCCTGGGCCTGTGTGAGGAGAGGGAGGCTCTGCCCTGTCGACTCAGGAGGAGACATCAAGCCGGTGCCCTGCCCTTCCATAGAAATGTATTTCCCCATCACAACGATGACAAAGCCTGTCCAACACTGCGTCCAACAGATGTAGCGTTAACAAGGCTGCCTGAGCTTCATACCTACGAGCTTTGGTGACCTCAAGAATGTCCTTATGACAGACACCAAGTTGCGTTGTGCTCATGGTGTCAATGGACAATAGTGCAGCAGTTCACACACACACACACACACACACACACACACACACACACACACACACACACAGAGACACTACAGCCAGTGTCCCTGCATCTACTTTATTTTTATTTTCTTTATCTTTTTGCTGGTCCTGGGGCTTGAACTCTGGGCCTGGGCGCTGTCCCTGAGCTTCTTTTGCCTAAGGTGAGTGCTCTATCACTTGAGCCACTTCAAGCTTTTTGTAGTATACATATTTTTTATTGCAAAGATAGTGTACAGAGGGGTTACAGTGACATGAGTCCACTTCCTATCGAGCATTGCTACCCCCTCCTTTGTTTTTCCCCTACTAACCCTTCCCTCCCCACCTCCCCAACTCCTCCCTCCCCCAGTTGTAAAGGTTGTTTTCAGCACCGCGTCTTGTGTGTCTCATTGTTATAATGGGTCAGCCTGTATCCTTGTTTCAACCTGTGTCTACTTTTGAAGCGCTGGTTGAGATGCTATTGAAGTAAGCACGAAGAGGAACTTACTAATGTGTATTTCTGTTTCCAGTAGTTACGTTGTATGCAGTCCTGGTCACATCTGTCTTCAATAACTTCAACAACCTATTCATTCTATGCACGCTTCTCAGCCGAACCAGAATGTGGCTCAGTTTCCTACCCCAGCCTGATATTACCCAGAATTGCTGCAATGAAAGGACACAAAGAGAAACTCTCCACAAGGGGAAATGACAGGGCTTACATCGTTTACATATTTTATATAGCTATCAAAGTGAATTTTTTCAGAGGCCTAAAATACTAATTTATTCAGATTGTGTGTGTGTGTGTGTGTGTGCGCGCGCGCGCGCACGCGTGTGTGCCAGTCCTGAGGCTTGAACTCAGGGCCTGGATGCAACATGCATCGGGAACAGATGGCTTTTCACTCAATTTGGAGAAAAGTATGGGACGCTTGAACCCCATCTTGGAGCCGATCCTTGGAGAGGTGAAGTCGAGAAGACTTTGTGATCTGCTGGGTCCAACATTCAGCGGAAGGCCTGCACACACACCCTTTCTATTGGCTCTCTGCGTCACGTCACGCTGATGATCAGCGGTAAATGTGATGAGAAAGGCTCTCAATCCCTGATGAGGAAACCCAGGTCCCTTTTAACCAGGGGTGCATTTTCGGGCCTTGGGCAGGTGAAGCATGACACTGGGAGCCACGAGCTCAGCTCGTGAGGCTGGTGGGTGGTCAGCCAGGCGAGACACGGAGGCCACACCGCGGTCCTGCAGCCAACGCGCGGTTCCTCACTGTGTGTGCAGTCTGCTAAGTGTGTCAAAAGCCTACCTGTAGGGCTGGGAAGCCGGCTCAGAGGTAGAGCGCTTGCCTTGCATGCATGAGGCCCTGGGTTCGATTCCTCTGCACCACATAAGCAGAAAAAGCTGGAAGTGGCGCTGTGGCTCAAGTGGTAGAGTGCTAGCCTTGAGCTGAAGAGCTGAGGGACGCCCCATGACCGACAACAACACCACCACCACAAAGCCTAACTATTGCAGTAGGTGTAATTCATAGCCCAGATCTCCGGCGGACCGCCTCGCTGCCCGGCCACCTCTCACAAGGCCCTGCCCTGACCTTGGGGCATGGGCGCCCGGACAAGGAGGTGCCCAGACCTCTCGTGCCGGCGGGGGTGGGGGTGCCCTCCAGCCGTCCACCCCATCCCCAGGCGGGGGGGAGCTCCAGGCGGGGGGGACCTCCAGCCGTCCACCCCATCCCCGGGCGGGGGGGACCTCCAGGCGGGGGGGACCTCCAGCCGTCCACCCCATCCCCAGGCGGGGGGGACCTCCAGCCATCCACCCCATCCCCGGGCGGGGGGGACCTCCAGCCATCCACCCCATCCCCGGGCGGGGGGGATGACCTCCAGCCATCCACCCCATCCCGGGCGGGGGTCCCTCCAGCCGCCCTCTTTTTGCTGGATCAGCTAGGCATTGAAGGCTGCCCACTGCATTCTATCCCAGCATTGTCCACACCTTACACTGAAGCTTCTATCAGGAGATCTAGTCACCAAGTCATCTAAAGTCGGGGTCCCGTCGGGATTCGTGCTGAGGCCCGCACCCCTGTCCCTGGGTGGGAGGTGAGTGGCGAGGGGACTCCCCCCAGCGATGGGCGGGGGCGTGCCAATGAAAAGGACATGGAAGGATCTTGAATCCTTCTGTCCTTCGTGGGGGGCAGGGCCCTGAGCCATGGGCGGGGCCCTGACCACTCCAGCCACGCTTCCAGTAGTCGTGTTCAGGTCAGGCCTCGAGCTTCTGCCCAGCACCGGCCTGGGACCGTGGCTGGGGGCCTCGATCCTCCTGGTCACAGGCTGAGACTGTGAGCCACCCGGAGCAGGGGACAGCCCTCACCTCAGACACTGCACCCGCCGGCACCGGGCCTCGGCCTTCCGGCCTCCTCCACCTGAGAAACGCGTTTCTGTTCCTTGTCACTTACCTAGTTCCAGGAGATAAACGTGGCTGAGGACTGGGAAGTGACGCTCCATGGACGTCTTACAGATTTGAGCACAGCACCGTGGCTACACACTCAAAGCACGTGCAAACCAATTGTAATGTCAATGTTCTCACCACGGAGCATGTCTGCAGACCTCAGGGAGTTCAGCTTAGAATTGTACTTTGAACATAATTCACTGAAAAATCTGAGGTCCAGTACTGACAGGACTATAGAAGTAAGGAAAGGCAAAACTTGACAATTATGAAATATGCTTTTTTTTTTTACTAACCTATAGGTCCAAGCAAACTCAAAATGGAAATTAGAAAATGTTTTGAATTGAATGACAAAAAAAACCCGCAACTGCAAGATTATGAACTAAGTAGAAATGTATGGGTTTAGGTATGTTTTTAAAAGATAAAGAGGCTTAAAACAAGTAAATTAAGCACCTCTAAAGCATTTAGATGACAGCAAGCCTTAAAGGGAGTAGAATGAAAACAAAAATAAATCATTAAGTTTGGAAATTTGTGGTGGAAAAATTGAAAAAGCAAGTGGATTTTTGTGGAGAGTAAACCTTGGTCAAGGTAAGACAGATAGATGAAGAGGAGAAGCTGGCCAGGTACAGGAGGGAGAATCAGCGTCCAGCCCGTTAGACAGTAGAAGGACAATCAGTGTATTAAGCACCAGTTAAGAATGAGGGGAAACTGTATAATGAGGTTCAAGTTGTTCAGCTGGGGGCAACACTTTTTCTTCTGCTTCATTTCTAACAGGAATTTCTGTATCTTCCAGTTCTGTAACCTTCTCTTTCAGGATTTCTAATCTGCTGTAATCCTGCCCAGAGTATTTTTCATTTCAGATACTTTGTCCCTATATTTACTTAACTTTTTGAGCATACAGAACACAGCCAAATAACTATGTATAATCTATTATTTGCACTAGCAATTTGTTATTTCCAGTTGATTGATTCTCTTTCTTATTGTGAGCTTTCTTCTCCTGCTTCTTTCTATGACTGGTTACGTTTTATTGTCAAATATTATGAGTTTTGCCTTGTTGGATGGTAGATGTGTTTGATTGTTATGTATATGTTCTTGAGCTTTGTTTTGGAACATAAGCAAGTCATTACTTTTGAGTAATTTGAATGTGATGTGCCTGTGTAGTTAGTTTAAATACTCTTGTGTTGGGGATCTTGATCCGCCTCCCCTTTGGAGCACCTCTGACAACACGTTCGAACGTGTTGAACCGGTGTCACATGTCACAGCTCACCACTGTCCTGGCGAATGTTAGAATGTTCTTACCTCCCCCTGGATCTTTTGCATAGTTTCTACTCTCCACTAGTCCTTTCTTTTACCGTGTCTAACCTGCCACTAGTGGCTTCCAGTGCACTTTCCACTTGATAGATTGCAGATTTTTATCTCTCGCCGCTCCTGGAGGGTGTTTTTAGCTCTGGTGGCTCTGTGTATCTCTCATTCCTGTGGGGTGGGTCTGACCATGGCCCTTTATCCCTCTCTGTGCTGGCATCCCGTCAGCTGTGGGTGGGCTGATGGACAGATTGTTCTGGTCCTACACAGCTCATCATCTTGCTTCTCTGAGCTCCTGGCCACCCGGACTGAGGGCAGCCTGTTAGGTGCTGTGTAGCTCTGCATTCCTATACATCTTTTTGAACTTTATTCTGGAATGCAATTAAGTTACTCGCAACTATTTCACTCATTTGGCTCTTGCTTTACAATTTACTCGCGGGGTGATTCTGGCATGAAGCTCAAAGTACGATCATCACTCTTCTCTGCTGTTCAAGGTCTTCTTGAATATTCTGCCTGCTTTTTCTGGAACTAAGCGTTTTTCCAGTCGGGCTGGTGGAGCAGCGCTGCTCTGGGCACTGCTCTAATTGCTGGACAGAGTACTTTCCCAGCATGCAAAGTTATCAGTATCCTGTGGAATATTCTCTAGGGCTCTGGGGTGTTCTCTCGAGTCTTCTCCCTCCCTTGGTGCTCCACACCATGGACCTGGACTCCAACCACCCCATCTCCTTAATTCTTAGTTCCTTTCCTTCTTCTCATTCTAGGCTGTTCCCCATGGGCCTGGAAGCTCACCAGAGATCTCCCAAGCAATCACTGGCCCAACCACCACACTACAGTCCCTGCCATTTTGGACGAGAGCATTCATTTTGACTACAGGGAATGCCCACGAGTGTAGAGAGCTGCGAGAGGCCGCACCTGGAAGATGGTGCCGGCTTCCGCCCTCCGCCTTCCCGATGGCGAGTGCTCTCGTGGTAAACAACTCCTGATATGGCTAAGGCGAAGAATCTGGCTTGCTTCTGTGCACCTGAACCTATTGGCGGTTCCCACGTGGCGTATCAGGGTTGGCTACCCAGCGGGTATTTAAGGCTGTGGGGAATTCTCCCCGGGGTTGGGGTCAGAAGATTACTAAAAGGTCCTGAATAAACTGCGGAGAGAAGAGTCCGGTGTCGCGTCGTCATTACCGGCCGAGGCGGTAGCGACACGTGGTGGCCCGTACGGGGACTCAGCCACAACCCCAACGAGGACTCAGAACTCTCTGTGGTCAGGGTGGTGCACCGGTAAGTTCCCAGGTAAAAGGGGAATCCGCCACAAGAGCGGGGATAAGTCCCCAGGTAAAAGGGGAATCCGCCACAAGAGCGGGGAGTAAGTTCCCAAGTAAAAGGGGAATCCGCCACAAGAGTGGGGGGATTTTTGCTCTTCTCGGTAGATAAAGAGAGAGTGAGAACCCGGGGCTAGTCAGTAGAGTAGCCAAAAGTGAAAGTAAAAGCTTGTTTACCAGCTTTAAATGTTTGAAACATGGGCGCTTCTTTTTCGCACCCAATTTTTTTGGCTCTCAATGAGCTACTGCACTCAAAAAAGTTAAAAATAAAAAAGAGTACTTTAGAGAGATTTTTGAATGAATGTGACACCGTTGCCCCATGGTTCGCTGTCTCTGGAAGCCTCACGGTGGCCTCTTGGGAGAAACTAGGGAGGGACCTAGATTTTGCCTCTGAACAAGGAACGCTTAAGAGCGGAGTGAGACCAATATGGAAACTGATAAGAGGCTGTCTCGAGGACCAGCGTTGCAGTGAGGCGGTAGAGAATGGTCAGGCCGCCTTAGAAATGCTGCAGGAAGAAAGATCAGAAAGGGCAGACAGCGAAAAGGAGGAGAGCAGGGGGGGGTCATGCCCTGATTTTGCCGAACTAGAGACCTCTGAGTCTACAGACTCAGAGGAATTACAATCAATCATAGAACAAATAGAAAAAACAAAGATAAGAAAGAGGAGGAAATGGAAGGAGAGAGAGGACCCAGATAAAGACGAATGCACGCCCTCCGTGCACCGCCCCACACCTTCGGCCCCTCCGCTCTATGCGGAGGACCCTGGAAGTGGCAGCCCCGGCTGTTCTTTCAGCCCAGGAGTGTGGAAAGCGGTCAGAACCGAGTTACATCTAGCCTGTCCAATATTTCAGGATCCACAGGGACAGCGGTATCATGAACCCTTAGATTTTAAGGTGATAAAATCTTTAGCTGAGTCTGTGCGGACATACGGAATCACGGCCTCCTTTACTGTAGCCCAGGTGGAGGCCCTAAACAGACACTGCATGACACCCGGTGATTGGAGTGGGCTCGCACGAGCTTGTTTGAGCCCAGGTCAGTATTTAGATTGGAAGGCCTTTTTGATTGAATTTGCTAGTGAAGAGGCTGCGGCCAATCAGGCTGGGGGAAACCCAGCTTGGGACAGAGATATGCTGCTTGGACAGGGGAGATTCGCCAATCAGCAGATAGGCTACCCGGTTCAAGTTTATGAACAAATCAATAAAATTGGCATAAAGGCATGGAAGGCCTTACCAAATAAAGGCGAGGTGAGTGGCAATCTCACCAAAATCCTGCAGGGCTCTATGGAGCCGTTTTCGGACTTTGTTGCTTGTATGGTTGAGGCCGCTGGCAGAATTTTTGGTGACCCAGACGCAGCCATGCCATTAATTAAACAGCTTGTTTACGAGCAGTGCACTAAGGAATGCAGAGCCGCCATAACCCCATATAAGAACAGGGGACTAGAAGCATGGATGAAAGTTTGCAGAGAGCTGGGCGGACCACTAACTAATGCTGGATTAGCTGCTGCTGTGGTGCAATTAACCCAGAAGAATGAGGGCTGGGAAGGTGGCTCAGTGGTAGAGCACTTGCCTTGCATGCCTGAGGCCCTGAGTTCGATTCCTCAGCACCACATAAGCAAAAAGAAATGAAAAAAGCCGGAAGTGACGCTGTGACTCAAGTGGTAGAGTGCTGGCCTTGAGCTGAAGAGCTGAGGGACAGCGCCCAGACCCAGAGTTCAGGCCCAGGAAAAAAACCTATTCAAAAAACGCTGCAAATTTGTCTAAACAGTTGTTTAGTTATCTTTTAGGTAATTGAACTGGGGAGTTCGACAGCCTGATGGAACAGCTCAGGGTTGCCATCGTCATGGTGAACTCGACCCGAGTGGATGCCGGATTGGCGGAGGGGTTATCTTCATGGATCTCCGCTGCTATGAATCATCTCAAGGAGGGGGCGGGTTTGGGAGCCCTGACAGGCCTCCTGGTGTTAGCCTCCTTGGTATGTCTGTGGTGCATTTGCCAAATTAGAGGTTCTCAGTGTCGCAGTGCAGCCATGGTTATCCAAGCCTTTACAGTCATTGGAGCAGGTCAGTCCCCCTAAGCGTGGCTTGCCACTCTAAAACAATGAGCACAGATTGCAAAGCCAAAGTACTGCAGTCGAGAGGCATGAGTTTTGCCCTTGAGGAGAGCATGTTTGATTGCACACGGGTTCGATTCGCCTTTTCCCGTCCTTGTGAAAAACGAATCAATGGACAGGCTGAGTCATCCCTAGAGAAGGTACCCTCTGGGAGAAGGCTTGTATGCAGTCCTTGCAATTGCACAACAGGGATCAGACCTCTGTTCTCATCTGTGTTCTTTAAACAAAAAAGGGGGAACTGTAGAGAGCTGCGAGAGGCCGCACCTGGAAGATGGTGCCGGCTTCCGCCCTCCGCCTTCCCGATGGCGAGTGCTCTCGTGGTAAACAACTCCTGATATGGCTAAGGCGAAGAATCTGGCTTGCTTCTGTGCACCTGAACCTATTGGCGGTTCCCACGTGGCGTATCAGGGTTGGCTACCCAGCGGGTATTTAAGGCTGTGGGGAATTCTCCCCGGGGTTGGGGTCAGAAGATTACTAAAAGGTCCTGAATAAACTGCGGAGAGAAGAGTCCAGTGTCGCGTCGTCATTACCGGCCGAGGCGGGTAGCGACACACGAGTTCTTTATCTGTGGTTGTAGAGTCTTTGTGTTTCCGAATCTCCATCCATCTCTCTGATCGTATGCTGCTCATTGGTTTCAGGGGTACTGTGTCTGTTTCATAACTTGTTTCACTCTGGTGCAGGCCATTCTGATGTCTGACCCTCCAATGTCTGACCCTCGATGTCTGACCCTCGATGGCTGTCCCTCCGATGGCTGACCCTCGATGGCTGACCCTCCGATGTCTGTCCCTCCAATGTCTGACCCTCGATGGTTGACCCTCCGTAGTGCCTGGGCTTCCCTGTGAGCTCAGCTCTCCTCTGGGGAATGGTCAGGTGGCATCTCACCGTGGGAAAGCCAGGAGACCCCACCCCTTCCTTCTCCAGCCTGTGTACCGAGGCCTCAGCTCCGGTGCCTCTCGCTGGCTTCCTCTTTCTGCATTCACCCTAAGCGGCGAGCTCGCCTAGGAAGGGCTCTGCCTGGCCTGCTCAGGGTCAGCCCTCCCAATCTACACCAGGAGAGGAGGAGGAGGGGGAGGAGGAGGAGGGGGAAGGGGAGGAGGAAGAGGAGGAGGAGGAGGGGGAGGAGGAGGAGGAGGGGGAGGAGGAGGAGGAGGGGGAGGAGGAGGAGGAGGGGGAGGAGGAGGAGGGGGAGGAGGAGGAGGGGGAGGAGGAGGAGGGGGAGGAGGGGGAGGAGGAGGAGGAGGAGCGGCCCAAAGGTAGCCACCACCAGGATGGCCCTCCAGGACCCTTCATGACCAGCAGCCTGGCCTATCTCCATTTGTGGCTCCAAGCGTCTTGGGCCTGGCTCCCTCAAGTCTAGACCCTGCCACCATGTCCCAGCGAGGTCAGATGATGATGGCGCCAAGCGTCTCGGGTTGTCTGACGTCCCGTGTCTTGCAGTCCGTCTCCAGCCCAGGTTTGGGAGAGGGACCCGGGACCCCCTATTTTCTCTTCACCTCATCCAGACTTGCCTTTCTCCTTTGCAGATAACTTAATTAGTAAACGGCATGATTCTCTCGAATTGTAACTCTAAACTTTCATTCACGGTCCCAATCAGCCGATGGAAAGTGTTCCAATTAGAAAAATCAAATTAATTCTTTTTTTAAATAAAGAGGAAAAATGACTTATTCTATACTCCTGGGAAGTAGAAATTAGGTGGAATTCTTAAAATGAAAGGGACAATTATAACTCCCTCATTTTTATATTTATGTCATCATCATCTCTCTCAGCCCATGTCCTCTGCTCCTTGAAGCCCAGGAAATCACTGGTGCGGAGCGTGGGGTAGCGCGGGCGTCGGGGCTGCTGCCGGTCCCTCCTGGGTCTGGCTCGCACCTCGCTCTGAGCCAGCGGTGGGGCTGGCTGGCCTCGGGACAGAGAAGATGGTGAAGTCATTTGGTCCAGACTGTCACATCACGCTTCCTACTGGCTGCCTGCAGCTGTGTCCCTCTGTTGAAAGTTTTGTATGGCCCATAATGATGTTATAAATATCCAAAGTTTATTTTTTTCAACCTCATCGCTACATTTAGAAATAGAAGAGATGAGTAGGATCAAAGTTCATTATACACATTTATAGAAAGATTACGACGAAATGTCTCGCTATGTACAATTTAATATATACCAGTTGAAAAAGAGAAATAGAGCCAGCTGTTAGGGGCTCAATCCTAGCTACACAACAGGGTAAGAACCCGAGGACTACAGTTTGAAGCTAGACAGGCAGAAAATTCCATGAGCCTCTGTGTCCAAGATAACCATCGCAAATCAGGGCTGAAGGCATAGCTCAAGTGGGAAAGCACCAGGTGACCAAGCAAGCCTGAAGCCCTGAGTTCAAACTGGAGAGCGGGGGGTGGGGCACACAGACAGACGGACAGACTAAATAGTTGTGTGACTTTGAAGCAAATGAGTAAGGAAATCAAGGCACTGGCACCTTCCTCAAGGCCAAGTTGGAACAATCTTGGTATTAACTTCAGAAGAGACCAGGAGTTGCTTTTTTTTTTTTTTTTTGGTTGGTCATGGGTCCTGAACTCTGGGCCTGGGCGCTGTCCCTCAGCTCTTCAGCTCAAGGCCAGTGCTCTACCACTTGAGCCATAGCTCCACTTCCAGCTTTTTCTGTGTATGTGGTACTGAGGAATCGAACCCAGGGCCTCATGCATGCCAGGCAAGCGCTCTACCACTGAGCCACCTTCCCAGCCCAGGAGTTGCATTTTTTATAAAGGAGATTATGGTAGTTTTAAGAGCTAAAGGAGAATTAGGAATACATGCAGAGCAAGACTTCTCAGTACTAGTAACAAAAACACGTGCTTTCCTGTCACCTGGGTCTCCCTCGGGAGAGTGTGAGTGAGCGTGCCGCAGTACTGTGCGCGCTGTGCGGCGTGGCGCAGCCGGGATTGCTCCGGCCGCCTCTGCTGTGATCCACTGCACACAGGCCTTCCCACGCTCAGGGACAGCACGGGAGCGCCAGAAACAGCACCGGGCCCGGGCCCACACCTCCGTACTCGGCTGGGGGATTTCAGGATACCCTCTCGCTTGCTCCCCAAGCCTGGGCCTGGAGCTCCAGCGCCTTCTCCCCAAGCCTGGGCCTGGAGCTCCGGCGCCTTCTCAGCTTGCCTTTGCTCCCGCTGAGGGACCTGATGTAAAGAGCTCTCTGAATGCAGACATTTAAGTCAGTGCAGATCCACTCTTAAACCTAGAATCGGATCTATGATTTCACTGCGCTGACGGAGCATTTCCGGAAATCCCTCCCCCAACTCCCTTCTAAAAGCCATTTGGTATGGACTTCCCCGCCCCCCCACTCCAGCCCTCGCTTCCTGGGGTCTGGGGTCCCATGCAGTCCCTTGGAAAAGAGGAGGGAAGGCGTCAGAAGAGCTGTGGCTCCTGATGAGAAGACCAGGGTGGTGGAGATGGTCTGGATTAGCAGGAGAGCCTGATGAGATCTCAAGCGTCCATAGGTAGAAGAGGAAGAAGCGAGCGGGAAGACCTCACACAAGGAATGGGCTGACGCAGGGGAGAGCGCTCACACCCACACGCAAGACGCTGGTGCACGGGCAGAGAGCTCACACCCACACGTAGGGTGCTGGTGCATGGGCAGAGAGCTCACACCCACGCAGGACGCACTGGTGCACAGGCAGAGAGCTCATACCCACATGCAGGACGCTGGTGCACAGGCAGAGAGCTCACACCCACACGCAGGACGCTGGAGCACAGGACAGAGAGCTCACACCCACGCAGGACGCGCTGGTGCACAGGCAGAGAGCTCACACCCACACGCAAGACGCTGGTGAACGGGCAGAGAGTTCACACCCACACGCAGGACGCTGGAGCACAGGCAGAGAGCTCATACCCACACGCAGGACGCTGGAGCACAGGACAGAGCTCACACCCACACGCAGGACGCTGGAGCACAGGACAGAGCTCACACCCACACGCAGGACGCTGGTGCACAGGCAGAGAGCTCACACCCACACGCAGGACACTGGTGCACAGGCAGAGAGCTCACACCCACACGCAGGACGCTGGAGCACAGGACAGAGCGCTCACACCCACACGCAGGGCGCTGGGGCCCAGGCAGAGAGCTCACACCCACACGCAGGACGCTGGAGCACAGGACAGAGCTCACACCCACACGCAGGGCGCTGGTGCACAGGCAGAGAGCTCACACCCACACGCAGGACGCTGGTGCACAGGCAGAGAGCTCACACCCACACGCAGGACGCTGGAGCACAGGACAGAGCTCACACCCACACGCAGGACGCTGGTGCACAAGACAGAGAGCTCACACCCACACGCAGGACGCTGGAGCACAGGACAGAGCGCTCACACCCACACGCAGGGCGCTGGGGCCCAGGCAGAGAGCTCACACCCACACGCAGGACGCTGGAGCACAGGACAGAGCTCACACCCACACGCAGGGCGCTGGTGCACAGGCAGAGAGCTCACACCCACACGCAGGACGCTGGTGCACAGGCAGAGAGCTCACACCCACACGCAGGACGCTGGAGCACAGGCAGAGAGCTCACACCCACACGCAGGACGCTGGTGCACAGGCAGAGAGCTCACACCCACACGCAGGACGCTGGAGCACAGGCAGAGAGCTCACACCCACACGCAGGACGCTGGAGCACAGGACAGAGCTCACACCCACACGCAGGATGCTGGAGCACAGGCAGAGAGCTCACACCCACACGCAGGGCGCTGAGGCCCAGGCAGAGAGCTCACACCCACGCAGGACGCTGGAGCACAGGACAGAGCTCACACCCACACGCAGGGTGCTGGTGCATGGGCAGAGAGCTCACACCCACACGCAGGACACTGGTGCACAGGCAGAGAGCTCACACCCACACGCAGGACGCTGGTGCACAGGACAGAGCTCACACCCACACGCAGGGCGCTGGTGCACAGGACAGAGAGCTCACACCCACACGCAGGATGCTGGAGCACAGGCAGAGAGCTCACACCCACACGCAGGACGCTGGAGCACAGGCAGAGAGCTCACACCCACACGCAGGGTGCTGGAGCACAGGACAGAGCGCTCACACCCACACACAGGGCGCTGGGGCCCAGGCAGAGAGCTCACACCCACATGCAGGACGCTGGAGCACAGGCAGAGAGCTCACACCCACACGCAGGACGCTGGAGCACAGGCAGAGAGCTCACACCCACACGCAGGGCGCTGGAGCACAGGCAGAGAGCTCACACCCACACGCAGGGCGCTGGGGCCCAGGCAGAGAGCTCACACCCACACGCAGGACGCTGGTGCACAGGACAGAGAGCTCACACCCACATGCAGGGCGCTGGTGCATGGGCAGAGAGCTCACACCCACATGCAGGATGCTGGTGCATGGGCAGAGAGCTCACACCCACACGCAGGGCGCTGGTGCACAGGACAGAGAGCTCACACCCACACGCAGGACGCTGGTGCATGGGCAGAGAGTTCACACCCACACGCAGGACGCTGGTGCATGGGCAGAGCGCTCACACCCACACGCAGGGTGCTGGTGCATGGGCAGAGCGCTCACACCCACACGCAGGGTGCTGGTGCATGGGCAGAGAGCTCACACCCACATGCAGGATGCTGGTGCATGGGCAGAGAGCTCACACCCACACGCAGGGCGCTGGTGCACAGGACAGAGAGCTCACACCCACACGCAGGACGCTGGTGCATGGGCAGAGAGTTCACACCCACACGCAGGACGCTGGTGCATGGGCAGAGCGCTCACACCCACACGCAGGGTGCTGGTGCATGGGCAGAGCGCTCACACCCACACGCAGGGTGCTGGTGCATGGGCAGAGAGCTCACACCCACACGCAGGGTGCTGGTGCATGGGCAGAGCGCTCACACCCACACGCAGGGCTCTGGAGCACAGGCAGAGAGCTCACACCCACACGCAGGACGCTGGGGCCCAGGCCCAGGTAGACTTCAGTGTAGAATGCTGACCATTACCTTAACTCTAAAGGGGCTACAGCGGGTGAGGAGACTGGGAATGAAACCCCCATGTGTGGCTGGCTAATTTGACAAAGACGCCCAAATAACTCAGCAAGGGAAGGACAGTCTTCAGCAAACAGCGTAGGAAATGGGCCACGGACATGCGCACACTGAACCTCACCTCACCCTAGAAGCCATCGACCGCCTGAATGCCAGAGCTAAGAAAAACCCAAGCAGACAAAAACAGTAACAGATCTTCACAGCATTAGGTTTCTCAATGGTTTCTTACATGTTATACCCAAAGCATTTTTAAAAAAATAAAGGAATAACAAAGGAGGAGGCAACAATGCTTGCAAAGAAATGCACTCATCACCTTGCTCATGTAATTGTAACAATAAAAAACTTATTAATAAAAAGAAAACTAATCAATAAATTAACTGAATGAAACTGAAAATAAATAAATAATAAAAATATTCATCGGAAAAAAATGAAAGAAGTCGATAAATTGGCATTCATCAAATCTTTAAAGAAAACATTCGTGTATCCAAGTCAGATACAACATCTGCAATCATACATCTGGAAAGAGATGACTGTCTAGAAGCAGCAAAGAGTCTTACAGCCCAGCGTGTCCTTTACCTAAAGCATCTGGGCAGACACCCCTAAAGGTACAGGGACCATGACGGGGCGCATCACTGGTCCTTAGGAAAATGCAAAACCACCCAGCATCTGCTTCCGGCCTCCTGGGCTGCCATGAAGGAGACACGGCGGCGGCGAAAGTGCTGGCAGGGGTGTGGCTTCTGCAGAAAGCTGCACAGTGGGGCCTTAGACACACCCTGAGGGCTGCCCTGCGCCCCTCTCCCCTGCGCCCGCCCCCCCCTGCGCCCCTCTCCCCTGAGTCCCTCCCCCCTGTGCCCTACCCCCCCCGCACCAGGCTACTCCCTGTGCCCCTCTCCCCTGTGCCCCTCTCCCCCTGCACCTGGCTCCCCTGCGCCCCTCTCCCCTGCGCCCCTCCCCCCTGTGCCCGCCCCCCCCGCACCTGGCTCCCCCCTGCACCCCTCTCCCCTGCGCCCGCCCGCCCCCTGCACCTGGCTCCCCTGTGCCCCTCTCCCCTGCGTCCCTCCCCCCTGCGCCCACCCACCCCCTGTACCTGGCTCCCCCTGCGCCCGGCCGCCCCCCCCGCAACTGGCCTCTCCCCCCACACCTGGCTCCCCTGCGCCCCTCTCCCCTGTGCCCCTCTCCCCCTGCACCTGGCTCCCCTGCGCCCCTCTCCCCTGCACCCCTCCCCCCTGTGCCCGCCCCCCCACACCTGGCTCCCCCTGCACCCAGCCGGCCCCCCTCCATGCCTGGCTCCCCCCTGCGCCCACCCCCCTGCCCCCAGCTCCCCCTGCACCCGGCTGCCCCCCTCCGTGCCCGGCTCCCCCCTGCGCCTGCCCCCCCGCCCCCAGCTCCCCCTGCACCCGGCAGCCCCCCCCCCACGCCCGGCCTCTCCCCCCGAGTCCGG